>NC_045964.1:28570710-28896731 GCF_010909765.2 Amblyraja radiata | reverse complement strand
CACAACACAAGATTGAGTGAGATAATGGGTTTGACATGAACTCATAGGTGATATGGAGGTGAGTGTGTACACAGAACAGTTGTGGTGTGGGGGGGTTCAACAAGTAGGTGCAGTGGTATGGGATTTATGCACAATGATAGCCTTGTGTGAATGGAATGAATGATATTGAATACGGAATTGATACACTGCAAAATATTTGCTTTCGTCAAGTGTCCCATCTCATCTTATTTTAACAATATAATGAAATGATTATAATTATTTTTGAGACGGATAAATATTTGCCGATGTAGAGAAATTAGAGTATGGGGGATTTAGGATGCGATTTATTATCTTTACTTATAAAACTCTGATCTTGGATGTAGATCTATTGTGTGTGGGTTGTGTTTTTCTGTGATTTCACATCTCCTCGAAATCCGGACGCGCTAACGCTGAAATTTTTACATATTCCGTAGAGATTTACCACATGATCTCAAAAATCGCCTCATCTGAAAATTGATTCTTTATTCTTGAGTTATTTTTCAAATTGTTCACAAATCAGAGATCTTTTAAAATCAATGAGCTGGATGACGTCACAAAGGCTCTGCTCCTCGCGGCCAGCCAGTTTCAAAGCACCGCATGCGGGGCACTGTTTTGCATGTGCTGCGAGTTAGTGTATCCCCCCCTCCACCAACTCGCCAGTCATTTTGTCGCTGGATTGAAGCCGCCTGAACACGCAGTACGCAGTTTCCTGAGAGAACCCGAGAGATGCCGAGAGGATGCGATGCGCTGCGCATCTTTTCCACGCTTGCACATCGGCTCGGTTTCCGAGAGCAACCGAGAGCTGCCCCCCCCCCCCCCCCAAAACCCCACAACGCGCGTTGAGGGACAGGACCCAAGGGTCCCTGTTGGACTAGTAATAATAAATGTCTAGTATTCAGTAGCACAAATAGTTTGCATGTGTCCTGAAATATTGAAGCAAAACATCTTTATGATTACACTTTGCTGTTTACATGGAAATTATTTACTGCTATTAAAATAATTTGCGATCACTAAATTCTTTTCACATTGCCAGTGCTGATATCAGTACAAAAACCATGTTAGTAAAAGTATTCCAATATATGAATAACAGGTAAAGTGTATTTACAGAGAGAACTGATAAACTTATTAGCATTTTAAGCACCTATATTTATCTATACCTTCATACAATTAAATTTAAAATATTGTCCCAATTATATAAAAAAAAAGGTAAGAAAGCATCAAATTAGAATCTATTTGGTGTGAAGTCTATGTCTGGAATTTCTAAAAAAGAAAACACTTTCTAATTTCTAATTGTGTCAGACCTGGTGATTTTATATGTTCGACCCTTTAATTCTATGCACATGTAATAACCGCTTTTCCATTTTTTCCCGCATTTAACAAAATCTAGAATAGGTTTCACCTCAAACATTTATTCCTAATGAGTTAACATTATTTAATTTCCTACAGCTTTCAGTTAAGGCCTGGAATCTTCATCATCATTAGACATCTCTTCAGTGTTTGTTAAAAAATAAGGAGCCAAAATCTGCATTATGATGTTCCAGTGAGGCTGAACCAATGATCTATGTGAAAAAACAGAAGAACACTTATCAGTCACAATTGTATTTTCACAGCAATCTGAAACTTCTTCAATGTTGGATTTTAAATATTATATATTTAGAACTTTCTCATTATTAAGTAATTCCGAGGGACACAGTGGCACAGAGAGGGACACAGAGGCACAGTGAGGGACACAGAGGCACAGTGAGGGACACAGAGGCACAGTGAGGGACACAGAGGCACAGTGAGGGACACAGACACAGTGAGGGACACAGAGACACAGTGAGGGACACAGGAACATGGAGAGGGACACAAAGAGGGGCACAGTGAGGGACACAGAGGCACAGAGAGGGACACAGAGGCAGTGGAGCTTGCTGCCTTTTGGAGCCGGGGTTTCCGTGTGTCCGCTGCCTTTTGGAGTTTCCGATTTGCGGGGCTCTTTGAGCGCCGGGCAGCCTGCGCTGCGAGGGGCGGACGTCAAAAGCAGCGGGGCCAGCGATAGTGGCTTGCGCGATGGAAAGCTCACCCACCTGCGCTGACAGGAAATCGGGCGGGGAGACGGAGAGGAGGTCGTCCATCTAAATGGCGTCAAGTTGGGAAAAGGGGAAGTACAATGGGATCTGGGGGTCCTTGTACATCAGTCTATGAAAGTAAGCATGCAGGTACAGCAGGCAGTGAAGAAAGCGAATGGCATGTTGGCCTTTATAACAAGAGGAATCGAATATAGGAGCAAAGAGGTCCTTCTGCAGTTGTACAGAGCCCTAGCGAGACCACACCTGGAGTATTGTGTGCAGTTTTGGTCCCCTAATTTGAGGAAGACCATTCTTGCTATTGAGGAAGTGCAGCGTAGGATTATAAGGTTAATTCCCGGAATGGCGGGACTGTCAAATGCTGAGAGAATGGAGCAGCTGGGCTTGTACACTCTGGAGTTTAGAAGGATGAGAGGGCATCTCATTGAAACATATGATTGTTAAGGGCTTGGACACGCTAGAGGCAGGAAACATGTTCCCGATGTTGGGGGGGGGGGAGTCGAGAACCAGGGGCACAGCTTTAAGAATAAGGAGTAAGCCATTTAGAACGGAGACGAGGAAACACTTTTTCTCACAGAGAGTGGTGAGTCTGTGGAATTCTCTGCCTCAGAGGGCGGTGGATGGCAGGTTCTCTGGATGCTTTCAAGAGAGAGCTAGATAGGGCTCTTAAAGATAGCGGAGTCAGGGGATATGGGGAGAAGGCAGGAACGGGGGTACTGATTGGGGATGATCAGCCATGATCACATTGAATGGCGGTGCTGGCTCGAAGGGCCGAATGGCCTACTCCTGCACCTATTGTCTATGTCCCCCATGACACGCAGAAATCCCAGGTGGGATCGGGATCACCAGCGAGGAAATGGCGTCACGATTCCCCGTGTCCTTGAATCAACGGAGGGATCGCAGGTCTCCATAGACGACCTCTCCTAGAGGGAGTAATGGCCGCCAGGGCCACCTTCCCATCGCGCTGCCCCTCACCCGCGCGAGGATAACGACCGCCATGTTAAAAGATGTCAGATTAGTGAACAATTTTAGTAAAAACTCAGGATATAATGAATCAAGTTTACAGATGAGAGGATTTTGAAATCTAGTAAATCTCGGAATATGTAAATGTCACCGTGAATTTTTTTGTAAATTAATTATATCACCGTTTTCACTGGGATTTCGAGGAGATGTGAATCAAAAAAAAGTGCAAGCGGGCATCCCAAAGCGATCAGTCAGAGTTTTTATAAGTTATAGACCAAGTGCAGTTCCTCCAATGTGCGGGTTACGGGGGGGGGGGGAGAGGGCGGCAGGCGGCGTCACACACCACTAACTACCCCTGCACACACACTAATACCCCCCTGCACACACGCTAACCCCCTGCCATACCCACCCTTGATATTATATTAATGTTATTAAATTGCGTCCTTTTACCCATAACCGCCATATCCACCCAACTCGCAGGCGCATCTAGCGAGGGGGGTGGGGGGGTGGGGGGGGAGACAGTGATAAAAATAATTAGTGGCGTTAAAATGAGAAACAATAAAATCAATGCAATGAAAAAAGAACTAAACAATGCTAATCCCTGCGGGGAGGGCTGGGACAGCATGCAGGCTGCGGCGGCGGGGGCGGGTGGGGCCAGGAGGCAGGTGGGCCAGGTGCAAAGGCATTGAGAGGTCAGCAGCTGGGCAACCGTTATATTTTTTTAAAATGTCAGTTTGGTGATAAATTTTAGTAAATATCTCAGGAAATAATACCAAATTCATAGAGGATTGGATTTTGAAAATCAAAAGGAAAATTTCTACAGAGGATGTAAAGAAATCACTGTTATTGTAATGTCAGCAGCTGGGCACGGTCAGATTTTTAAAAGTCGGATTGGTCACAATTTTAATATAAAAGTCATAAGAATAATGTATCAAATGTACAGAGGAGTGGATTTCTAAAATCACAGGAAAATGACTACTGACATATGTAAAAAGTCCCCCGTTCGGCATCTTGTTTTCGAGGAGACACATTTCAAAGGCAAAAGACACCCAACACCCACACGCCCACGCCACGCACACACACACAAACAGAGTTTAATAGATACTAAACCAAGTGCAGACCCGTGGGTCTTGCGCCCCAATGCAGCCGTTCCCTACCCGTAGCCCCACGGAGACGTGGGTCCTCCACTCAAGCCTTCCCGAACATAAGATTCCAGCACGCAGCAGTGCGGCTGTTTTAAATTGCGTCTTTGAGGCGAGAGGCGGGCTCCAGCAGCCGTTTATGGTCGCTGGCCAGACAGGAGGCGACAAAATGAGTGAGTGGGGGGAGAAGGGTTTTATTAAAAATGTGTACATAAACACGACGAAATTTAATGAGTGGATACTTGAATGAAAAGTGAAATCTCTACCAAAATGGAAAAAGTCTCGGCATTCTGGGTCCTAGTGTTGGCGTGTAGCAAACAAAAAAAAGCTTCACCCACAAGTCAGGCAGAAAACACACACACACACACAGCCACCAGCCCACCAGTTTTAATAGTAGATAGATAGATATGACTAGTTAGTGGGACCCATCGGTCCCAGCATCACATGGGAGGGCTGTCCCCCACGCAATATTCCACTCTCCACCAATTCCAATATTGGCGGCCAGTGTGGGGGGGGGGGGTGGGGGCTTCTGGAGCGAGTTATGGGTGTTGTGGGCTGAAGGACTGGTTTCCAGAGGGCTAGTATGGAGCATTGTGGGCCGAACAGATTCTTGGGTGGTGGCCAGTCACTCAAGCCTTTTGTGCTGGCAGCTCATCACTCACGGCTGGTGGGCTGGCAGTTGACTCACGGCTATTCCTTGAAATTCCATTTCAAGCAGGGTGCAAGGCCACCAAATTCAAGTGCAGTTTCTTACCACTTCAAGCAGGGTGCAAGGCCACCAAATTCAAGTGCAGTTTCATACCATTTCAAGCAGGGTGCAAGGCCACTAAAGACAGCGAGTCGTGACCTCTCCCTCCTCCATCTTGCAGAGACAGAGCCACGGCCACACTTCTGGGTTTTATAGTCCCTCCCCCCCTCCCACCAGAAGGGGCGTGGCCTTCATGGCGTGATTGACAGGAGAGAGAATCTCAACATTTTTTAAACACTAATAACTCTTTTATTTTTCATCGATGGGAAAATCCTCGGCACCTGATGAGCGGAGGGGGACTCTGAGTAGATGGCCAAAAATCACAGCCGTACGTGGTAGCGTTTTTCTAAAATCATATAAAGCGCAAACAGGAAGTGGTCAAGATTAGACTTTTAATTATATAGAAGGCAAGGCAACTTTAATTAGGCAAGGCAACTTTAATTAGGCAAGGCAACTTTTAATTAGGGCAACATGGCGTAGCATTTCCTAGGCAGGCAACATTAATAGGCACCCACAGCTTTAGCATCTTCCAACACCTAAAGGCCAACACAGCTTTAGCATTTCCAAACCTAAAGGAAACACAGCTTTAGCCTTTTCCAAACCAAAGGCAACAACATGCTTAGCAACCTTTCCAAACCAAACGGCAACACAGCTTTAGCATTCAAATCCAAAGGCAACACAGCTTTAGCATTTCCAACCAAAGGCAACACAGCTTTAGCATTTCCAAAACAAAGGAACCACAGCTTTAGCATTTCCAAACCAAAGCAACACAGCTTTAGCATTTTCCAAACTATATTTCAAACACATTAAGGGCACTGACATGGTCAGTGATAAACCGACTCACAGTTTAGTAGACATGTGTTCAGTGTTATTCCACAGGCTCAGACTGAGAGACTGTGTACCCTCTTCTCTGCCCCCACTTTAGAGACTGACTGGACGACACTCAACACTATCCGTGGTTTTTATAGTCCCTCCGAAGGGCGTGGCCTTCAGGAGAGAGAATCTAACATTTTTTAACACTAATAAACTCTTTTATTTTTAATCGACGAGAAAAATCGCAGCGGAGGGGGACTCTAAGATGGCCAGAAAATCACAGTCGTAAGTGGCAGCGTTTTTTTCTAAACTCAATATACAGAACAACAGGAAAGTGGTCAAGATCAAACTTTTAGTAATATAGATATGATGAAATGTAGATGCTCAAACCTTTGCAGCATTTATTTTGCACTCATTTCAAAGGGCCCATTCGTCATAATCCTCTTTTTGAAGGAAACAAAACCCTGATGTCTGAAGAAAGGGCCCTGACCTGGAAACATCACCTATCCATTTCTCTGAGGATAACGCCTGAAACAATTTTTTTTATATTTGATTTGTGAAAGTATTGGGATATATTTTTAAACTGTCAGAGGCTGGGATATTTAGGTCTCACAAACATCCTCAGTCCCAGTTGATATGTACAATCATAGAGCAGCAGTGCGGATGATGGAACTACTGATGCTGGTTTAAACTGAAGATAGCCACAAAGTGCTGGATAACTCAGCGGGACAGGCAGCATCAGTGGAGTGAAGAAAGGAAAAAGGAGGAGGAGGAGCCCGAGGGTGAGGGATGGGAGGAGACAAGCCCGAGGAAGGGAGAGACAGCAAGGGCTACAAAATTGGAGAATTCAATGTTCATGCCCCCAGGATTCAGACTCCCCAAGCGGAATATGAGTTGCTGTTCCTCCAATTTCCGGTGTTGCTCGCTCTGGCCATGGAGGAGACCCAGGACAGAGAGGTCGGATGTGGAATGGGAGGGGAGTTGAAGTGCTGAGCCACCGGGAGGTCAGGTTGGTTGTTGCAGACCGAGCGGAGGTGTTCGGCGAAATGATCGCCAAGCCTCGCTTGGTCCTCACCGATGTAGATCAGCTGACACTAGAGCAGCGGATGCAATATTCCCCCCACCCCCCATCAGCCCTGAAGAAGGGTTTTGGCCTGAAACGTTGCCTATTTCCTTCGCTCCATAGATGCTGCTGCACTCGCTGAGTTTCTCCAGCATTTTGTGTACCTTTGTTTTCCAGCATCTGCAGTTCCTTCTTAAACATTCAGAAGTTCCATAGTGCTCAGAGCCTATTAAGTATTTTAAAACTGTTACTAGTGTTTAAATGCCATGAAATTCAAGGCATTGATTAATTTGAGGAACAACAGAGTCCTTTTTCATGATTTTGGATGTTTTGGTGGAAAAAATATATCCAGTAATTAGCAAAGCTTAAAAGCCAGGAAGAGATCAGCTTCAACTCTGATCTTGATAAGATCAGCAAGAATTCTTGCAGAGAAATAGGAAAGAATTCGGATTATTATCAGTGAATGCTATTGGAAAGTATGCATGTATGGGATAATGAGTGAAGACAGAACTCACTGTGTTTCCCACCCAAAATGAAGAAAAGCCTTGACCAGCAATCTCCTCTAAGATTTAGATATGAGGAACAGACACTTTAGTAGATATTGCAGGATACTGGTGGTGTATTCCATTGATGACCTCAACACCAAGAGAGTTAAATGACTAAAATTATTGTAAACTGTTGAAAGGAAGATTGCAGGTTGTCCATAAGATACATTTGAATGTTCATGTTATATAATGTAAAGGTGATTGTGTTTGAACGTACTCTGGCCATTTTATGTGGTGGAGGAATCTGCTTCTCCTGGCTTATTTGTATACATACAAATTGCACATGGCAATTAAAAAAGCGTTCCTCCCAAAATTTCACTCAATGCTCTCTACTTACAGCACACAGCCAAAAGCACAGTGTTGAAAGGCAGTGAAACTGAGCAATGATCAGGAATGGGAGACATAAACATTCAGAAACCAGAGCTCAACATATCTCCGTGCAACCTTGGCCTCTCTGAAAAGAGCCCTGAGAATAGGTGGCTGACTTCCACAGTTGCATAAACAATTCTGCAGTAAAAACAGCAAACTCAGGAGCTATTTAATAGATGACAGTATTAACCATTTCAACAGTGACTGCAAGCGTGAATGCAGTGGAAAGATAGAAAGGCATCTCATTTTACAGCTCCATAAAATGATGTAAACAGCTTGTTTATTCGTGTTTGGAAAATTCAGGAAGATCTCAATCACTATTATAATTATCCTCAAATCCTGTAGGATTTGGGTTCTCCTATGGAATAATGCAAGGCTACATGCATTTAAACTATTTTTTGTTTAAAAAACCCAGCACTATGCAAAACTGTAACCTTAAAAGCATTGGCAAACTGGTTTCTGAAAACTAGGAAATTATTTGTATTTCAACTTTAACTTCTCCCTGCTGCTTGAACCTCTCTCCCTGCCTCTGTATCTGAACTTGAACTTCTCCTGCAGTACTGCTGTGGCTCTTAATTGCGTTTCTCTTCTTCTACTTTACTATTGCCACTCGCAGCACTCAGTCCATCAGCTCTCTCATTTTGTAAAAAGGAGTAGAAATTGTTTCCAAAATGGGTGCAACGATTATTAATTCAACGGAGAGACATGGCTGCCCTGTGCCAAACGTACATCTGTGGCAAGTGTTCATACCAGTGCTAAATTTGCCAGGTCTTTTATTCAGACATCAAACAGCTGCTTAAAGCAGGCATTAGAATTCAAACGTATGTAAATGAGAAGCATACTTAGAAACCCATAACAAAACTGGATGGTGAAGGATTCCGAACCGAAATGTTATCTATTTTCTCCAGAGATGCTGCCTAACTTGTGCCTATTGTGCAGTTTGTGTCTATGTATTGGAATGGCAATGAGTTATTGCTGGGTATTGTTCAGCAACCCTCGTGGCCACCACCAAAATGTGAGTTGATTTTGGCAGAGCCCAGTCTCCAATGTTATTATTGTTGTTATTGGATCAAGACACTGTTCTGTCGAGGCTGTGAAATCGCAGGTGTGTAACGCCCACCCTAAAAGAAATATGTTTCGATACATTCCATTGCTTAGAACTGTGAGGTTGCAAGTCAGCCCTAGTCCTATAAGTCTGCTTATAAGATGCTTAGAAAACTGGTGAAAGAGGTGGGAGTCAGCAGGAAATTGAGATCAGACAAATTAAATCATATTTAGAAAAATAAATCAATGTACCCTCAAATTATGCATGACCTGTAATATTAAGTGATTCTTTGCAGGCAGCATGGTGGTGCAGCTGACAGAGCCACTGCCGCACAATGCCAGAGATCTGGGTTCGATCCTGACCTGGGGTGCTGTCTATGTGGAGTTTCTCCCTGTGACCGCAGTTCCCTCTGTGTGCTGCAGTTTCCTCCCACTCTCCAAAGACATGCAAGATTGTAGCTCAATTGACCTCTGTAAATTGCCCCAAGGCTGGAGGGAGTAGATGAGAAAGTGGGATGACATAGAGCAAATGTGAATGGGTGATAGATGGTAGACTCAAGGTCGGCGTAGACCCTGTCCCACTTGGGCGTCATTTGCACGTCACGCAGGCGGCGCGCAAAGATTTTGTGAATCCCAAAATCCTGGGGCGACCGCGCGTCACTGCCCACGCCACCACGCTTCACCACGCGCCATGCGCTCGTAATGCACACCACGCGCGCATCATGTGCGTCGTGACGTGTAAATGATGTCACGTAAATTACGCGCAAATGACGCCCAAGTGGGACAGGCCCTCCATTGTGCTCAAGGGCCCGTTTCCATGTTGTAATCACTAAACTAAGCTAATTTTAGGTGGTAATGTCTGTCCGTAAACCTGCTCTGCAACCCAGTTCAAACTGCCTGAGTTCCTCCATTGCTTCTCTTTTCCCCCCAATACCAGGTATAAGAAATCTATGTCCTATTAATTGAAATACCTGCAAATACTGGAAGTCTGAAATAAAAATGGAAAAAGCAGGAACCACTCAGTAGCAGCATCTGTGGAAAGAGAAACGGAGTTCATGTTTCTGGTCGGAGACCCTTCATCAGAGTCTTACTTGATATTGATGGACAAAAGGAAAAACTCGGTAGATGAAAATAATCTCAATATGTAAAAGTAGCTCCCTCCATAATTCAAAAACCCGATTCTATGGAGCCATTAGCCACCCTGAGTTCTCATATCATCAAAGCAAATTTATGAGTGTTATTCTGGTAGAAACACTGTGAAAGTGGACATCAATATGACATTAATTAGAGACCCTTGGACTTAATTGGAGACCCTTGGACTATCTTTAATTGAACTTAACTGGACTTTATCTTGTACTAAACGTTATTCCCTTCATCATGTATCTGTACACTGTGGATGGCTCAATTGTAATCACGTATAGTCTTCCTGCTGACTGGTTAGCACGCAACAAAAGCTTTTCACTGTACCTCGGTACACGTGACAAAAAAACTAAACTAAACTAATGAATAACACCTTAAGTAAAACAAGCTGAATATTTGACCGGCAAAGAAAGTGATGAAACACAAGTTATAAACTCTTATGTTCATGTTTATTAGTTGTAAATCAACCCCAATATGTCCGGTGAGTTCAAAGAACTATATTGAAGCAGTTAGGATTAATAACAAAATAGAAATGTGTCTTAAATCCTACAATTTTTACAGTTTTACTTCTGCATGCTTTTGAACTACCAGGGAAGTCGGTTTTAATTATTGACTCGTCATACACTATTCATGGCATTATAACAGGGGATTACTGGTCCCTCTCACACAGTGCAAAGCAGATGGCCTTTCTCTATACCAAGTTCTTTTGAGGGTGTTGGTTGTAACACCAGCCTATACTTAGATCAAAAGAAATAAAAAGAAAAGAGTAGAATCTAAAATGAAAACAGCAAATGTGACATATTAGGATCCTGAGCCTCTCTGTGAAGAAAATTTAAGTTAACACAAACAAACAACAATACTGTAATCTCCAATCTTTTCTCATCATTGATGCCAAAATATCAGCAGCGTACTTCCTATATTTCCCGAGCTCATTACACATATTCACAGATCAGCATGATTTCAGTAGACTTCAATTATGCAATATTAAATAAAAAGATTTGCATTTAAATCATGTCTTTCATGATTACTGCCCATTACAGAGCACTCCACATCCAACAAAATATTTTTGATGCATTGTAGTGATATAAAAATCACAGCAGTGTGTTTCAGCATAAGCTCCCATCAAAAGCAATGTGATAATGACCAGAAATGATATTTTCTTAGTTTAGTTTAGTTTAGAGATACAACGCGGAAACAGGCCCTTCGACCCACCAAGTCCGCACAGCAACTGTACCGCTGCGCCACCATGCCTCCCCGCTAAAGGAACAGTCCACACTGACCAGAGATCACCCCATACGCTGGCACTATCCTACACACTAGGGACAATTTATAGAAGCAAATCAACCTACAAACCTGCACGTCTTTGGTGTTTGGGAGAAAACCGGAGCACCCGGAGAAAACCCAGGCAGTCACAGGGAGAACGTGCAAGCTCCACACAGACAGCACCTGAGGTCAGGATTGAAATTGGGTCAGCAGAAGTCTGCAGAAGGGTCTCGACCCAAACCGTCACCTATCTATGTTGTCCAGGGATGCTGCCTGACCTGTTGAGTCCCGCAAGCACTTTGTGGCAAACACTGTTTCTTCGAGATAACTTCCTGCTCTTCATCAAAATAGTCTCACGGTGTCTTTAACATCTACTAAAGGGAGCAAATTGGACCTGCGTTTGATGCCTTAACCTGAAGTAGTACAGCACTTGTGGATGGTGCAGTGGTGCAACTGGTAGAGCTGCCAGAAACCCAGATTCAATCCTGACCTGGGTGCAGGTCTGTGCAGAGTGTCTCCCTGTGACAGCATGGGTCTCCTTTGTATGCTCCAGTTTCCTCCTATATCCCAAAAAAGTGTGGGTTTGTAGGTTAATTGGCCTTTAGGTTAATTGGATGTGAAGGTGCAATAACATAGAGCTAGTGTGAACTGGTTTCCATGCGGACTAGTGTAGATGGGGCATTTAGTTGGCATGGAAAAGTTGGGCTGAAGGGCCTGTTTCCATGCTATATGGCACTATGACTATGATATCACCTCTGATGATGCAATATTCCCTCAGGACTGTATCTTTGCGCTCCAACTGGGAGATGAACGTGGAACAAGAGACTTTGAGCGGAGAATACTACTATGGTGAAACCATGAGTGACACTGAAGCGGCCTCATTAGAAATGTGAACGGTTCTGTTTCATTCATTAAATCAATGAAAGACACAGTTTCAGCTGAGATCATTCAGTCCTTTGTACTGGATCTACAGTGCATTCAGAAAGTATTCAGACCCCTTCACCTTTTTCCATATTTTGTTACGTTACAGCCTTATTTTAAAATTGATTAAATTTTTTTTTTATCATCAATCTACACACAATACCCCAGAATGAAGAAGCGAAAACAGGTGTTTAGAAATTTTTGCAACGTAATTAAAAAGAAATAACTGAAATATCACATTTACATAAGTATTCAGACCCTTTGCTATGACACTCAAAATTGAGCTTCGGTTCATCCTGTTTCCATTGATTATCCTTGAGATGTTTCTACAACTTGATTGGAGTCCATCAGGTGGTAAATTAAATTGATTGGACATGACTTGGAAAGGCACACACCTGTCTATATAAGGTCCCACAGTTGACAATGCATGTCAGAGCAAAAACCAAGCCATGAAGATGAAGGAATTGTCCGTAGACCACCGAGACAGGATTTTGTCGAGACACAGATCTGGGAAGAGTATAAAAATAATTTCTGCAGCATTGCAGGTCCTGAAGAGCACAGTGGCCTCCGTCATTCTTAAATGGAAGAACTTTGGAACCACCAGGACTCTTCATAGAGCTGGCCACCCGGCCAAACGGAGCAATCGGGGGAGAAGGGCCTTGGTCAGGGAGGTGACCAAGAACCCGATGGTCACTCTGACAGAGTTCCAGAGATCCTCTGTGGAGATGGGAGAACCTTCTAGAAGGACAACTATTTCTACAGCATTCAACCAATCATGCCTTTATTGTAGAGTGTCCAGACGGAAGCCACTCCTCAATAAAAGACACATGACAGCCCACTTGGAGTTTGCCAAAAGGCACCTAAAGGACTCTCAGACATGAGAAACAAGATTCTCTGGTCTGATGAAACCAAGATTGAACTCTTTGGCCTGAATGCCAGCGTCACGTCGGGAGGAAACCAGGCACTGCTCATCACGGTGAAGCATGGTGGTGGCAGCATCATGCTGTGGGGATGTTTTTCAGCGGCAGGAACTGGGAGACTAGTCAGGATCGGAGGAAAGATGAATGGAACAAAGTACAGAGAGATCCTTGATGAAATCCTGCTCCAGAGCGTTCTGGACCTCAGACTGGGGCGGAGGTTCACCTTCCAACAGGACAATGACCCTAAGCACACAGCCAAGACAATGCAGGAGTGGCTTCGTGACAAGGTCTGTGAATGTCCTTGAGTGGCCCAGCCAGAGCCCAGACTTGAACCCGATTTAACATCTCTGGAGGGACCCGAAAATAGCTGTGCATCGACGCTCCCCATCCAACCTGACACAGCTTGAGAGGATCTGCAGGGAAGAATGGGATAAATTACCCAAATACAGGTGTGCCAAGCTTGTAGCGTGATACCCAAGAAGACTTGAGGCTATAATCGCTGCCAAAGGTGCCTCAACAAAGTACGGTGTAAAGGGTCTGAATAATTATGTAAATGTGATATTTCAGTTATTTCTTTTTAATTACTTTACAAAAATTTCTAAACACCTGTTTTCGCTTTTTTTATTATGGGGATTGTGTGTAGATCGATGATAAAAAAATGAATTTAATCCATTTTAGAATAAGGCTGTAACGTAACAAATTGTGTAAAATGTGAAGGGTCTGAATACTTTCTGAATGCACTGTATGAAAAAGTCATCCAATTGGTTCTGCCACTTAGCTTTGATCCCAACAGTTCTACTATTGTTTCACTTTCAATTATAAATTCAATTATCTTTGGAAAATTATAAATTGGTGTTGTACTGCCGCATTTTCCAGTGTACAAGGTATTATGTTTCAATACAGCTACTGTCTTTAAAAATAAAATTGTTTCATCTCCCTTATGGATTGTGATAAATCTATGCCCTTTGGTTACATCCTGTCAGTGAAATCAGTCTTTCCCTGGCCGCCTATCTAGGTCCCTCATCATTCAAAAATATCCGTTTATTCAGGGATAGTGCTCTAGATTAAACCACAGTGCATATTGTGCCAATCAATTGCTTTACAGTCCACTATATTGAGGACAAAACCTCATTTGGATTGGCCTGGAGGGCAACATTGGAAAATCAAGTTCCCTCATAACTGGCAATATCAGTCAGCCCTGCTTCTTGCCACCCGAGTACAATGAGAGTTGATTCCTTGGAGGTAGGATGGGTTATCAATGGACGAGTGTCTACAATGATCCCAAGATGATTGGGTTTACGTATGAGGAATGTTTGATTGCTCAGGGCCTGTACTCACTAGTGTTCAAATGAACGAGGAGGATCTCATTAAAACCTACTGAAAAATAGAAGGCCTAGATAGAGTGTATGTGGAGGTAATGTTTCCAGTAGTGAGAGAGTCAAGAACCAGAGGGCACAGCCTCTGAATAAAAGGTTGCGGAGATGAGGTGGAATTTATTTATTCAGAGGGTGATGAATCTGTGGAATTCATTGTCACAGATGGTTGTGGAGGCCTAGTCTTTGGGTATTTTTAAAGTGGAGATCAATTTTTAAGGGCATCAAAGGTTACGGGTGGAAGGCAGGAGAATGGTGTTGAGAGGGAAAAGTAAAAAAGCCATGATTGAATGGTGGTATAGACTCGATGGGTTGAATGGTCTAATCCAGCTCTTATGTCTTATGGTCTTGTGCTCATTGACAGGTAGTTCATCATGTGCAATGCTCTGCCCAGCTCTGGATGTAACCAAAGACCCTGATTTATACATGAAAATATACATGATCCTGATTTGGATTTTAAATTGTTCTATTGTTACCCCCATTGTTACACCCATTGCTGTGCTCTGGATCCTTCGGTAGGCCAGTAAGCATTGCCTCACTTTTAATGACAGCAGCACTAGACATTTCCACAATTTTCAAAGTCCCACCACTCTATTTCTGCTAAAAAGGACGTCCGGAAGCTACGGGACATTCCTGCAAAGGGATAGACCATTTCACCTCTCGCTGTAAAAGCCACATATTCCAGAGCCATTCTCCCCTGTTCTCACATCTTATTGTTAAAGTTCTAATTATCAATCAACTAGTTCATGTCCATTTTACAATAATTTGCTTTAGCTTGGTATTGGGACACAGTTGGGTGTGGCATGGTAGCATAATGATAGAGTTGCTCAAAGACCCGGGTTTGATCCTGACAATGCAGAGTTTGTACGTTCTCCCCATAACCACATAGGTTTTCTCTGGGCACTCCGGTTTCCTCCAACACACCAAAGGCGTACAGGTTTGTAGGCTAATTTGGTTTTGGTAAAAATAGTAAATTATCCGTAGTGTTTAGGATAGTGCTAGTGTTCGGGGATCGCTGGTCAACGCGGACTCGGTGGACCAAAGTGCATGTTTCCGCGCTGTATCTCTAAACTAACTAAACTAATCAGTCTACTGGGTTAGAAATGAAGAGAGGAAAGAGTGGGGGTGCGGGGAATAAACAGTGCAAAGGTTGAAAAGGCAGAGTGAACCGTTAACAATATGACTGATGATCTACACTGAATTCGGTAACTGCTGCCTTTGGGAAACTACAGCTCAGGGGGGTTATATCTGCTCAACACTGCTGTCAATTACTATGTCATATCCAAGGACTTGCTGCCAATTATTGTAGATCAGGCCAGCTCACCAACACCACAGGTGCACAGGCACTTCTGTTGTGAAACCGCAATAATAGCTGCCCTTGTTGCAACCTTTCTGTACTTTGAAAACTTTATTCCTGATTTTGTTTTTGAGCTACAGCATGCAAACAGGCCCTTTGGCCCACCGAGTCCATGCCAACCAACGATCACCCATACACTAGTTCTATGTTATCCCACTTTCCGTATCCTACATCCTAGGGGCAAGTTACTGAAGCCAATTAACCGACAAACCCGCACATCTTTACGATGTGGAAGGAACCCAAAACACCTAGAGGAAACCCACACGGTCACAGAGAAAACACACATACATCGCACAGACATCACCCATAGTCAGAGTTGAACCCAGGTCTCTACACTCAACTCTACCACTGCGCCACCGTGCCGCCCTATAGTAGTCCGGGACTCTGGTATTAAAACCACCACATGTCATTTTGTGCTGAATTTCTAGCTGTGCTTGGCATTGCAAAGAATGGCTCTAATCATATTGCCATCAGGACTGTGCTAAACCACTTGTCCCTCATTAGATATTTTGACAGGAAGAACACTTTTGGTCAAATCAATTAAGCAGTTGTTTGCACAGAACATGCTCAAGGCCCTGCTGGAAAAAGAGATGGTGCGCCCTGTCAAATGGCTCTGTGAGCAGACAGTCAATGTCATTGGGTAGCATACCGCACCATTAGCTGCTAGTGAGAAGGTCTCTACCAGTGAGGTCCCTCATGCACAGTGAAAGTCTCAGTGTCACTACACAATACACAGGAAGTGACTGCATTGGAGTAGAGACCATTGTAAGCCGTTTTCTGGGATGCACACTTGCCAAGAAGATCAGGAAAAAAAAGCAGTGGTGTTTACTGAGATTCATCGCGAACATCTGCAAAACATAGGACGTGCTTAGCGGCAGAAGCTGCCAGTGTGCTGCGACTATATGTCTATAGCAGGCCTGTCTCACCAGAACCAGGAACCCACCTGGAGTCATCCGAGGCTCATCGTCTGCTCGGCCTTGAAGACCGAGAACTGGGGAGGAGGGAGGGGTGGGAGTCGGCAACGGTGGCGGACGCTGTTTTCAAGATGGCTGCAGACAGAGGAGAAGATCGGTGCTGCTAGGACAACAGGACTTTAAGGCCAAGATAAGTCTGCACTCTCAAGTACTTTGAAACTTTGTAGGCACCAGAATCTTGGCAACTCTTTGTGCACTGTCCCGGTGAAGTCTACTATTACATTACAATCATTGCACTTTTGTACATATATATGATAATGCTTATCTACAGTTTGATTTTACTGGTTTATATGCAAAGCAAAGAAATGTACTGTACCTAGGTACATCGGTACATGTGACAATAAAGTATCATCATCATCTCTGCTCTACAAAATGTTTCCAGAGACTCAGTCTGACAAAGATCAGCTTCTGTGTTCAAGAAGGAACTGCAGATGCTGGAAAATCGAAGGTACACAAAAATGCTGGTGAAACTCAGCGGGTGCAGCAGCATCTATGGAGCGAAGGAAATAGGTAACGTTTCGGGCCGAAACCCTTCTTCAGGCTGCCGAAACGTTACCTATTTCCTTCGCTCCATAGATGCTGCTGCACCCGCTGAGTTTCTCTAGCATTTTTGTGTACCTAAAGATCAGCTTCTGTTGGAGGACAATCACTCTGGTGAAAGCCATCAACTGGTCTGTCTAAAACTCACTGACCATCTACCACAACGAGCTATCCATGATTGATTCTTTGCAAACTGGTGCATGCTAAGGTATGTGACTATGTTCAATAACTCAATGGAAAAAGGCCACCATTTACTCAAAGAATATATGTAAAGGAAATTGAAGTTCAGGAAAATGGAATGACTTCATGACATGACTTGTACTAAGAATATTTCAAGTTATATTTAATTGCAAATTTTGTGAATAATGAAATAATGTTGAAATATAGAAAAGTTCATTGTTGTGACAAGTTTCTCTTGGGGCCCTCACCATTCCACTATCAAAGGTGTCAAAGGTATCAAAGGTATTTTATTGGTCACATTCGCATACACCGAGGTGTAATGAAGTGAAATGCTTTTTGCCATTTTGCAGCACACAAAAAAAGAATACAGACATAACACCAATGAGAGTCTTAAACACAAAGAACATCCCCCCACAATGGCTCCCACCACGAGGGAAGGCACAAAGTCCAGTCCCCAACCCCAGTTCACCCATAGTCGAGCCTATTGAGGCCTCCACAGTTGCCTCTACGGAGGCCCGATGTTCCTGGCCGTTCTCGCCGGGTGGTGGTGCTCCGGCGTCGGGAGAGTCCTCACAGCTTATCACCATTTATCCCGCGTGTTCCTTCACTGTCCAATTTCCTCGTAACCTTTACCACAACTCAATGCAGCATGAGGAAGCAAGGCACTGTCAGAGCTTGACGGTTGATTTTAACCCGTGGCCTTCAGTGACCCATCTGATCTGACTTAACCTTTTTCTCTATGTGCCCCATGGCTGATTTCCCAATTGCCCTGTGTAGGAAGGAACTGCATATGCTGGTTCATACCGAAGATAGAAATAAAGTGCTGTATAACTCAGCAGGCCAGGCAGCATTTCTAGAGAAAAAGGATGAGTGACATTTCAGTCCGGGACCCCTCTTTATGCCCTGTCCCACTTAGGAAACCCAAACGGAAACCTCTGGAGACATTGCACCCCACCCAAAGTTTCTGTGCGGTTACCGGAGGTTGCAGGTGGTTGCCAGAGGTTGCAGGTAGTGGAAGCAGGTAGGGAGACTGACAAAAACCTCCGGGAACCTCCGGGAACCGCAAGGAAACCTTGGGTGGGGTGCAAAGTCTCCAGAGGTTTCCGTTCAGGTTTCCTAAGTGGGACAGGGGCATTAGACTCTTGGGTTGCGACTCGAAACGTCAAACATCATTTTTCTCTAGAGATGCTGCCTGACCCGCTGAGTTACTCCAGCACTTTGTGTCTACTTCCAATTGTCTTCCCCTGTGACCTGGAACTTTGACATGCCCTGCAATGGTAGAGCATACAAAATAGATGCTTATCAATGGATAAAGTGTGCCTTGTGCTCTCCTTGGTATTACAGTGGCAGACCATGAACAAAACGTCCTTTGACCCACCATGCACAGCCTTTTAAAGCACCTTTACAGTCACCATATAATTTCCAGGCCCAAGAGTCGTAAACACTGTTGTAAACTTTAACTATCCAGAAAGAGGACAATACAGAATCACAGGATTAGCTGTCTTTCACAAGGCATTGCAAGGGATTTGTTAACTGAATCTGACAGAAGAATAATTCACATCTAAATCTTGGTTATAAAATATAATTGAGATAAAAGCATTGAAACAGGCCCTTCGGCCCACTGAGTCCATGCCGACCAGTGATCACACTGTTTTCATGCTTTCAGTTTATCCTGAAAAATGTTAATCCTTTTATAATAAAGATGATATCTAAATCAATAGGTTCAACCAATTAGTGCTATGTTAATAGTTTTGGATTGCATCTGCTGATCTCCTGTCTGGAAGACTGCTACCCCAATCCTAGGCCTTGGCTGTTTGGGTGTGTAGACTGTAACATCACACTCTCTAGACTATTAAATCAACTCCAAGTAGGTATGAAAAATGTTCAGGAAGTTCAAGCAACTCGCAAACTTTTGTAAAAACAAATTGGTGGCAGCCATATACTTACGTAAGGTAAATTTACAATTTATTACAAAGTGCCGGCGATGAGGTGTTTCAAAAATATAAAGGTAATCAAGAAGCTGTGGTTGTTCCCATTAAAGCAGAGGGAGCCAAAGATTTAGGAGTGGCAATCAAAATTGCTAAGTGTTTTTTTAAGCAGTGGGTGGGGGGTTTGTTTCCTACTGCATGAGGTTTGGTGTACATTGCCTCATGCCCTCTTGAATTTTGCAACAGATGGCCTTTAAACAAAACATAAATTGGTCCCGTGTGCACTGTCCATTTAATGAGTTTTTACAGTCTACGTACAATTTCCAGACCAAAGATACATAAAACACAACATAAACCTTGAGTATTTAAGAATAGACAATACAGACTCGAAAACATCTGATATTCATTAAACACCGCAAATGACAACTTGTTTTTTGTCTAATTCATTAGCTGCGGCGAAGCTTACATCTGATCATATATCCTTCATTTACTATAGCACATTACAGGTATTGACATCAGGACACTTTATATTAAAAATAACACCTCCTCTTCGCTCTATTATTGTATTTGAGTGACTAAATTGTACTTTTATATGGTATGTATCATCTAATTGGACAGCATGCAAAACAAACCTTTTCACTGGACCTCGGTACATGTGACAATAATAAACCTAAACCTAATTTAAAAATTCAACATCAAATATCGGGAAGCTGAAAACAAGTAACACACATACCTAATCATCGAGGCATTAAGTTTTATTAATTTAAAGTATATTGCCGTTAAACCACTCATTGTTCAAAACAACCGAAGACTGATGTAAAATAAGATCTTGCAATATTACTGAAGCAATCGCGAATCGGCACAAGATTCTTTTGGGGGAAATCATTTTGTGTCGCCTGGGTTGTGGTGCATCTCGCATGTGGGCTAATCGGGGATGGTATGGCAAGACTCTACTGGGCGGTTTGTAAGAAAAGACCTTCACTACGGCTTTGCACCACACATGTGACAATAAAGCACCATTGGGTTTGATATGTAGCATTCCAATGTCAGTCAGGTGTTGTATTTTATCTATTTTTAGATAGTCCTTTGAATTTACTGAGAACCACATACATTTTCACATTGTGGGACAGTGGATGCTGCATGTCTGAAAATTCACTTGGTTAGATTCACATGCAAGTTTATTTGCATTTCTCTGGGTGCAATTTTACTTCGGAGTCACGTGAGTGACTACGTGAAGAACCCGCTCAGTACGCAGGCGCGGCATTACGCCAGCAGTGCAACAGCGGCTGCCACGGGAGTTAGGCACTCCCGTTACAGATGAACCGGACCATCAGGTGAGTACCCTGAGGTCGGGTTTTCTTTTACAGGTGAGCCTTTTTCTGCTTGTGTTTTTTACAGGCAGAGAAAAAGGCTCTGGAACAAAACTGTCCCCCGTTTTCCCGTTGGGGAGGGGGGCAGCAACAGGCGATAGGAGCGTTACCCGGTGTTCCGTAATTCCCCGACACCGTGCCGAGGCCAGCCCGCTAGTACCTGAAGCAGCGGGCTGGACGCATAGCCACTCGAGAGGCATCCGGCAGGTGTTCCCGATGTCGGACGGGACGTCTCTCCACCCGCACGGGGGGAGAGAGAGCCGCCTGAGCCGCTGGAGCGGCTCACGGAGCAGGTGCCTGCGAGACGCGCTGCTTGAGGGGCGCTCTCGCTACTACAAGGCACAAAAGCTCCAGAAGAACATGTCCCCCCGCTCGACTCCAGCGGAGGAGCGTTCCATTGCAGGGGGGGCAGCAACAGGCGGTAGGAACAATTACCGGTCGCTCCGCTATCCCCATCACCGCGCCGAGCCCAGTCCCGCTAGTGCCTGAACTGCGGGCTGGATGTCTAGCCATCCGAACAGGCATCCGGCCGGTGGCGTCCGATTCGTCGGACGGGGACATGTCTCCACCTAAATGGAGGAGAGACAGCCGCCTGAGCTGCATCCAACAGCAATTGGAGCAGCTCCAGCGAGATGCGCAGAAAGAGCGCTCTCGCGGAGGGAGGTCAGGCACCCCCTCCACAGTGCTTCATGCACTGCCCTCTGCTCCCTCATTACTGGAGGCTAGCATTGGTGACCAGGGCTGGGCTGGTCTGGAACAGGGGCAGGCGGACGAATTCGGGAGTATGCCAGGGGTGCAGGAACATGAAGAGCTGTTGGGTGTGATGGACCGCTTGTAGCAACCCCACGGGCTGGAGCACCGCTGGAACCAAGAATGGCGGCCAGCATCAACCATTACTGGAAAAGGTGCTCGCTGAGGTGCTGAAACAACACAGCACCAGAAAACGGTGAGGCCCTCAAAGTAAAAAGTGTCAACAGCCAAATCTGGGGGCATATGGGTCACACATCCAGACCCAAGAACTCAAGCTACAGCGGATCCTAAGGCTCCTGACGTCAGCCATCACAGCCTTTGCTCGTTCAGTGGAGACCACGGAGATGGATACCTGCCAGCAGGATGTGCTGGCATTAATGTGTACCACACAATTTGAGATCAACAATCTCCGGAGGGAAACATAAGACCTGCCCTCAATCCCAAATTTGCTGGCTTGTGTAAAGCCCCAGCTGCGGAGACGGACGCGCTGCTATTTGGGAAAGATTTCAATAAAAAACTGAAGGAGATGCAGGAAGCATCAAAAACCTTCGGCCTAATGAGGGCAGGCCCCGGGACGAGCAAACCAAGACCTCCGATACCCAAGCGGCAGCACCCCACGGCATCCACCAGTCGACGTCCGCAATATGGGACTGGTGAACGCTTGGGGTCCGCACATTATCCCCAAAGATCTTTCAGATCAGGGCCCGCAGCGGACCCTCTGGAAAATGCGCCTCCCCCCAACATCGCCAGCACGTCAGAACAGAATCTTCAGGAAAATGAAGAAACAGAATCGCCAATAACCATGGAGGTAGGTGGGTCTGGTCCCTACCAGCATATAGAGAATAAGGGTGCTTTATTAACAGGGGGGGAGATTACACTTGTTTAAAGAAGCATGGGGTATGGTCACGAGTGACAAGTATATACTCAACAACATTACAGGATATAAAATACAATTCATGTCAGAAAAAACGCCGCCAGTTCAACAAAGGCCCCAAAGGGTATTTCTCCCTCCGTCAAAGAGAAACGTGAGGGACAAGCTGAACTGGTGAGACTTATCACAAAGGGGGTCATCGAAAAGACCAAACATGAACCTTTGGAATTTGTATCGAATATATTCACTAAAACCAAAAAAGATGGTGTCTGTCGCATCATCATTGACTTAACATCACTAAACAAATTTGTTAAGTATATACATTTCAAAATGGAGAC
Source organism: Amblyraja radiata (assembly GCF_010909765.2). Classification (NCBI taxonomy): domain Eukaryota; kingdom Metazoa; phylum Chordata; class Chondrichthyes; order Rajiformes; family Rajidae; genus Amblyraja; species Amblyraja radiata. The sequence goes on along the minus strand of NC_045964.1, from coordinate 28,874,035 downwards.
ATATGTTACTGCCAAACAACTGAATTCCAAAGGACACTTCATGGCAAGCATTTATCTTAAAGATGCTTACTATCTAGTACCCATATACAAGGATCATCGCAGATACCTAAAATTTATCTGGATGGTACAAAGCATTGCCCTATGGGCGAACTTCAGCCCAAGATTATTCACCAAAATATTGAACCCAGCCATGGCAATACTAAGAAAACAAAAACATATTGTCATGGCATATCTGGAGGATATTCTCATAGTAGGGAAAACGATGGAATTGGCTGTGGCAGCAGTATCAGCTACAAAACAGCTCCTCGAAACTCTGGGGTTCGTCCTACATCCAGATAAATCTAAGTTGAAGCCATCCACTATCATGGACTACCTGGGCTTCACAATTAACTCAGTCCATATGACTGTTACCTTGCCAAAGGCAAAAATGGTTGAATTAGCACAATCATGCAACAAATTAATGGTCAACGAGCGACCAACTATTCGACAAGTAGCAAGAGTAATTGGGGAAATGGTAGCAGCATTTCCGGCTACACAATTCGGACCTTTGCACTATCAAAAAATTTACAGAGAGCAAAGGTACGGGCAACAAAACGACATACAGGTCACTATGATCGTGTCATAAACTTACCCACTGAAGCAATATCAGAGCTACAGTGGTGGGCAGAAAACGTTTGGCATAGTTTCAGCCCTATCTTTATCACTAACCCTACTTTAGTTATTCAAACAGATGCCAGTGCTCAAGGCTGGGGAGTGACTAACTCCATATCCAGCACAAGTGGTAGATGGACTAAACTAGAGTCATCATTACTACTTACACTGGGCATTAACTATCTAGAGATGTTGGGCGCCTTTTATGGTTTAAAAGCATATTTATCTAATATGCAGCACTTGCATGTTCGGTTACAAATTGATAATACTACGGTGATGGCTTATATTAACCATATGGGTGGCATAAAATCATTATCATGCGACAAAATTGGTCAACATGATTTGGCAATGGTATGTCGAAAGACATATTTGGCTATCAGCTACTTACCTACCAGGTAAGCTAAACACCCATGCCATGAGAAAATTAAACGCCTGGGTTGCAAGTTTGAACAGACCTTACCTGGAACTGGGATTGTCCAAACAAACCATCACCACCATGTCGGCATCCCTTCGAACACCCACCAAGAGGCAGTACTTAACCAGCATCAAAAAAGGGAGAAGTACTGCCAGGAAACATGGACAACATACGCAACAGCTACAGCCACCAACATACTGGAGTTCCTGGCCATCTACACCACGATGTAGGGATCAGCTACAGTGCCATCAACACAGCGCAGAGTGCTCTTTCTGCTTATCTCAAACCAGCGGCAGGACAACAGGCGATGGGATCCCATCCACTGGTGGTAAAACTGATGAAGGGCATTTACAATATCAAGCCCTAAGCCCAAGTATACCCATATTTGGGATATCAGTGTGGTCCCGCCATATCTCAGGGAATGGCCACCAGCCAGATCCCCCGGCCTCGAGCAAGCTACACTAAAGACGCTCATGTTGATGGCACTTGTATCTGCTCAGAGGGTCCAGTCACTACACCTATTGCGACTGGACAACATGATCACAGCTCCAGACCAGATCTGTCGTTATCCAGCGACTGGTCAAACAGAGCAGACCAGGAACACCTAATCCAGTCGTGGCTTACCCACCAGAACCACGGTTATGTGCCATGACCCACCTACTATCCTACATAGACACAACCAGAATATTCGAGGGAGATAAAAAGCCTTGTGGGTCAGTCATTAAAACCTTATGGTGGGGTACGAGCCAAACCATTGCGAGATGGCTCAAGAAGGTGCTAGAAACTGCTGGGATAAACACTAACATGTACAAATTTTATTCCACCAGGGCAGCATCCATGTCGACGGCTAAAGAATGGACATGCCTATAGGCCACATCCTGGCTACAGCAGGATGGTGGGAAGGGAAAAGACCGTTCAGAAAGTTTATAATAAGCCGTTGGCAAAATTGGTTTATTTGCAGTAAAGATTTACGAACTGCAAATATTTAATTTAAGCCCAGGGGAGCAACTTAATTCTTTGTTGTTATTGTTTAAAAAATACCATTGTGTTTTTCTACAAATAGACTCATTGGTTCATTACGATAACACTTCCTCCCTCAAGAACTTCGGCAGTGAGTGAAATGAAACTGTTACACGGTTTGAAATCACAGAGCTTTGAAATCTTCACGTAGTCACTCACGTGACTCCGAAGTAAAATAGTAAGATTAAACGAGAACTTACCAGTTTGAAGTTTGATCTGTATTTTATGAGGAGTTACGATGAGGGATTACGTGCCCTCCGCTCCCACCCTCATTATATGGATCAAACTAATAAATTGATGTCTCCTTATCTTTACTATGTTTACTTCAAAATAACTGTGTCTATCTGTGATTCCACACCGCTGCTTGGAAGTATGCCGCGCCTGCGCACTGAGCGGGTTCTTCACGTAATCCCTCATCGTAACTCCTCATAAAATACAGATCAAACTTCAAACTGGTAAGTTCTCGTTTAATCTTACTATTTTCCTTCTGAAGCTGTGTGAAAGATACATCTTCTCGATGTGCATCCTCAGTGATGTGACCTGGGGTCATCGGGTGTTTCGGGTCTCACAACATCAGACACCCTCGCCCAGGCGACCCAGCCGGGGTTGATCAAGCCCCGACTTGCGTCCCGGCAGCAACCGCCCATGGATCAGCCATCTTAATCCAAAGCCACCTAATGGCTTTCTCTGCGGCTTCACTTGCAGATTGAATGGGCCTCTTCTTTGCCAGCCCGTAATGCCCAACTGGTTGAGGACTTTACAGAGTGAGCATCCTGCAAAGCCTCTACAGCCCACCTCTATGGGCTCATTTCAAATGGCTTTGCGCGTTTCCTCTCGTTAGCCTCTTCAATACGCTCTTCCCGGGGCACTGTCAGCTCCAGAATGATCAGCTGTTTTGTCACTTCGGAGGTGATGATCATGTCTGGCAGGAGTGATGTTGCTGTGATGTGCTGTGGAAATTTCCGCTGTTTGCTTAGATCAACGTGCAGCTGCCAGTCCGTGGCTGTGTAGAGGAGGCCCGTCCTTGTTTTTGGTTGTGGCCGAGGCTTCTCTCCAGCTTTGACAAAAGCGACTAAAAATAGCAAATGAATAATGTAACAGGACTGCGTTCTGAGTACTTATATTTTTTTGCGAATCGTCATTAAGAATTTACCATGGTGCATGTCCTGCTGAGTTACTTCAGCTTTTTGTGTCTCAAGTTGGGAAGTTTAGTTGCAGTTGTATAAGATTTTGGTTTATCCACATTTGGGGTGTTGCGTGCAGGTCTTGTCACCGCATTACTGGAACGTTGTGGAGACTTTGTAGAGAGTGCAGAAAAGGTTTACCAGGATGTTGCCTGGATAAGAGAGCATTGGCTATACAAAATTGGATTGTTTCTTCTGCAGCATCAGAGGCTGAGGGGGTAATTTGATAAAAGTATGTAAAATTATGAGAGGCATGGACTGGGTAAATAGAGGCTGGAAGTATCAAATACTAGAGGGGATTCCTATAAGGTGAAGAGGTTGAAGCAAGTTTTGCATAATCTTTTGCGTAAACCTGAGTAGGAAATGGGGCCTACTTTCTTGCAGAGCCTTAAGGAGTTGCACGTGAATAAGATCCATGTAAAACGTTTCCTGTGTTCCTATTCCACCCCCCAACACTCCCTCTTTCTTCCCCCCTTCTTTCCCTCCAATGCGCCCCACTTGCACTCCCACCTTTTTTTTATCCCCAGGCCCCGATCCTTTTACTTTCCTCCCTCTGGCTTCACAATTTGTAATTCTTCAATCATGTCTCATACCTTCATCTGATATCCCTGGCCTTTTTTCCAATCATCTGCCTATCAAACCCACCCCCCTCACCCTCGCCCGCGTCCACTCTCTGCCATGTTTTATTCTGCCCCTTCCGACTTCTAGCTTTCCCTCACCCTTTACAATCAGTCTGAAGAAGGGTCTCGACCCCAAACATCACCTATCCATGTTCTCCAGACCCACTGCTTAACCCACTAAGTTACTCCAACACTTTGCGTCCTTATGTATATCAACCAGCATCTGTAGTTCCTTGTTTCTTCTTAAAAACATGTTCAGCAGGTGTCACATAACCTGTAGCAATGTTCTGTACCACTGCAAATTGGGAAACTCTTGATCAGCATCCAACAGTGTTGCACCCTCTCGCTGTACTGCCATGCTAGCCTAGATGATATGCTCATTTCTTTGAGGCACCTCTGCTTGGTTAAAGGTGGCAACATGTGAAAATTGGATTGCTATTTATTTATCAGTTTACCGATTTGTGAAAGGAAGATTCCTCTTCGGAAAATCGTTCCTTAACTTCACCTGTTTATGCCAAAATCTAAATAAGTTATTGTAAACATGTGGCATTCTTGCATCAGGAGCATTCCGTATGGCGTTATATCACAGCACAACCTAGGTTGAATTATTTGCTGCCTGATGACGGCAATTTTATTCAGCGAGACACAAACAGAAATTGACAGTAATGCTAAGTGACCTTTCAGCTCATCCACAGTTTTAATTAGGGTTCAGCTGCCCTTTCGAGATAACAGCTTTCTGCAGAGTTTAATTGGCAAATCAAATATTCAATTGACACATTAGGCTTATATTCTCCTTGTGGCAGCTCAACCAATAAAAATATTTTTGTTCTGCTTCCTGAACATTTCTGATTGTTTACCATGCAGAATTTCAGAAACTTGGAGAGTTAAGAGAATTAGGGCGGGAAGGAGATGCAGCAGTCGAGTTGCTGCCTTACAGCAACAGAGGCCCAGGTTCGATCCTGACTCCTGGTGCTGTCTATATGGAGCTTGTACATTCTCCCTGTGATCACTTGGGTTTTCTCCCGGTGCTCTGGTTTCCTCCCACATTCTAAAGGCAAACGGTTTGGGAGGTTAATTGGCTTTGGCAGAATTGTACATTGTCCCTATCAAAGGGCCTGTTTCCACGCTGTGTCTTGAAACTAAATGAAAGCAACCAATGAAGAAGTCATGCACAGAATGAATTGTCAACTTGCCACACCACGTGTTCAACCGGTGGTGGCTATTTGGAGTTTTGGAGGGAGCTACAGGAAAGCAGTGTTCCATAGATGACTTCAGTAAGAGTTCAGTTTAGTGCTGGACATAGAACTGAAACAGGGATCGTGTTATGGTGAACTTTGGAGTCAATGATTGCAACATTTATATGAAAGCGAATATACCTACTCTGGAAATATTGATACTGATTATCCTTTGCATATCTGAAGTTATGGATTTTCTCACTTTTTATTAACCAATTCAATTACACACTTGAAAAGTAACTAATACCATTTAAGCTGATTAGTTACTTTTGACTGGTTGACACAACCCTCAACGACACCTGCCGCATTATCACGGGATGCATAAAGACAACGCCAGTCCCGTGCCTCTACGCCCTAGCTGGTATTGCCCCCCCACATATCAGACGATCCATCGTCGCCCAAGACGAGCGGAGAGCACAGGAGATCGATACCAGGCACCCCCTGCACGGACACACAGCACCTCCACCCCGACTGAAATCCAGAGCCAGTTTCTTGCAGACAGTCCCACCTCTCCAGACAACCAAAGAAACAGCAAGGACCAACATCTGGAAAGATGAATGGAACCAGCTCAACACACGAGCCCACGACTGGATGGAGAGAGGAATCACTCCGACTGAATGCCTCGCCAGCGGGTACGACCTCCCATGGCCAACCTAGAAGACCCTCAACAGATTACGAGTGGAGCAGGGGAGGTGCAAAGCACTTATGAAAGCATGGAACTACCAGGCAGAAGACACATGCAGCTGTGGAGCAGTACAGACAATGTCCCACCTACTGGAGTGTGATGACGCCCCCCAGTGCAGCCCCCAGGACCTGGCTGAACCGACCCGACCAGCTGTGACCTGCGCCAGATACTGGCAGAACGACTTCTGAGATTGCAACGGACTCGAAGAAGAAGAAGCTGATTAGTTGCTTTCCACATGATGTTTGGAATTTGCTCACCTTGTACCTAATCGAACAAAATAGATTATATTTCCCATCCAAGACTTAATTGTAAAGTACAAATAATAATTATAAAATTGAAAAGTTAAAGCAATATACTTACGAACAGTTTATCCTGAAAATTTGGATGTTCCTTAATAAAGGATATCATTCATTCATTCAAAGCAAGTGGTTGCAATAATAGACTCAACAAGTTGTCCTGGCCTTATGCTGTGCACGCCACATGCAAGAAGAGGAAGAAGTATCCTTGGTTTCCATCTGCAGGTAGACTTAGCAAGACAGCTGTCCCAATGCTTGGGGTGTAACTGCTGGGATGAGTGGGCAGGAACATCGCACTCTATAAACTATTAAATTAGTTCCCAGTAGGTTTGAAGAATAATCAGGTTCAAGGAACTTATGAGCTATTATAAAAACCTATGCTGTCATACACTCACCTAAGGTTGATTTATAATTTACTAGAAAAGTGGCAATAATGGAGGATTTCAGTAATAAGAAGAGGTTGCCAAAGTTGTGATAGTTCCCATTAATGCAGAGAAGATTAAAAGGAAATATTGGGTTGATGAAAATTAACAAGTATTTCAATGGAATTGGGGAGATTGTTTCTGTAGGATTTTTGGTCCAAGATGGTGTGGGCGAAATTTTTCATCGACGGCCTTGTTATGATTTGGATTGGTCTGTATTAAACAGTGGACCGAATCATTAGTTGCACTTAGAAGGGAATGGGAACATGGGAATATTTAAAGCCACAAAATAAAAGTACAAAGGACACTGGAAATTTGAGAAGATTATAAAATGTGGATAGAGAAAGAGTTTTATTATATCAGGCAGATAATTTTTCAACAGAATTTACATCAACATTTATAGTATTCAGAGGCAAGTGTGGTTAAGAATAATCAACTAAGTTTTTCAAGCTCCAATACAGACGTGATGGACTAATGTCTCCTTGGAGTGGCTGGGCTTGTACACTCTGGAGTTTTGAAGGATGAGAAGATATCTTATTGAAACATATAAGATTATTAAGGGTTTGGACACGCTAGAGGCAGGAAACATGGTCCCGATGTTGGGAGAGTCCAGAACCAGGGGCTACAGTTTTAGAATAAGGGGTAAGCCATTTAGAACGGAGCCAAGGAAATAGTTTTTCTTACAGAGAGTCGTGAGTCTGTGGAATTCTCTGCCTCAGACGGCAATGGAGGCCGATTCTCTGGATACTTTCAAGAGAGAGCTAGATAGGGCTCTTAAAGATAGCGGAGTCAGGGGATATGGGGAGAAGGCAGGAATGGGGTACTGATTGTGGATGATCAGCCATGATCACATTGAATGGCGGTGCTGGTTCGATGGGCCGAATGGCCCACTCCTGCACCTATTGCCTATTGTCTATCTATAAATGCTTGAAACAAAGAACTGCAGGTGTTGGTTTATACACAAAAGGACACAAAGTGCTGGAGTAACTCAGCAGGTCAGGCAGCATCTCTGGAAAACATGGATAGTCTGAAGAAGGGTCCCAACCCAAAAAGTCCCCAATGTATGTACTCCAGAGATGCTGCCAGATCTGCTGAGTTACTCCAACATTCTGTGTCCTTTTCTCCTTCAATGCTATTTGATGCTCTGTAATAAATTCCACATGATGTACGAAACCTCTCACACTGGCTCGCTCTGGAGTCAAGTTACATGTTAAGTATTTTCAGAGTTGCACTAAAATATGCTAGATTTTTTAAAAAGGCAAACAGTGTCCATACCTTTGTAATTCTGGAGTGAGAAGTCGTTCCTTTATTTATGAAGTAAAGGTTTCTGAGTTTGAATACCTTTACAGCAAAGGAATGGTTGTAAAAATAAACCAGTCATGATATATGATGTTTCTAAAATAAAACCATGAATAACGAGACAAGAAGATAAAGTAAAGCAAATATAATGTAGACACATTATATTCTAAACTGTCACAGCTCTGTTGACCAATCAGGAGTGCTGTTGACGGATCTCCAGTCACACTTTCTATAAGTAGAGAGACTTCTGTTCCCAGGGGAACACTTCTTAAATTGTAAAATTTAAAAAAAATAAAATCAATAAATAAATTTAGTCAGTGTTCTGGAGGTTCATCCTTTGGGGTTACGGGGTGACAGGGTGGAGGCGTGATTTAAAAATTGTTCTCGATTGTTTTTTTGAAGAAAATGAGAGCTGGATCTCAATGGAATGTCCCTGCAGATGAGATAGGGGCTGACATGATACTTGGTCTGTGCTGATTCAGCTGATTTCCACTGCAGTAGCAGTGAGAACGTTACCATTCACCTCAGTTCCCTTGGGTCAAGGAGGGACAAAAAAGAAGAAGAGATTATTGCCACACCAGATTGCTTTGAAAAATAGTAACATTGGTCATTTTTGCAACATGTTGCAAATTTGTTGAATTTATTATGGGGAACAAGGAAATGGCAGATGAGTTGAACAGGTACTTTGGATCTGTCTTCACTTAGGAGGACACAAACAATCTTCCTGATGTACTAGTGGCCAGAGGATCTGGGATGGCGGAGGAACTGAAGGAAATTCACATTAGGTAGGAAATGGTGTTGGGTAGACTGATGGGACTGAAGGCTGATAAATCCCCAGGGCCTGATTGTCTGCATCCCAGGGTACTTAAGGAAGTGGCTCTAGAAATCGTGGACGCATTGGTGTTCATTACCAATGTTCTATAGATTCAGGATCAGTTCCTGTGGATCGGAGGGTAGCTTATCACACTTTTTAAGAAAGGTGGGAGAGAGAAAACAGGGAATTATAGACCAGTTAGCCTGACATCGGTAGTGACGAAGCTGCTGGAGTCAATTATAAAAGATGAAATAGCGGCACATTTGGATAGTAGTAACAGGATCGGTCCAAGTCAGCATGGATTTACGAAAGGGAAATCATGCTTAACTAATCTTCTGGAATTTTTTGAGGATGTAACTCAGAAAATGGGCAAGGGGGAGCCAGTGGATGTAATGTACCTGGACTTTCAGAAAGCATTTGATAAGGTCCCACATATGAGATTAGTGGGCAAAATTAGGGCACATGGTATTGGGTGTAGAGTGCTGACATGGATAGAAAATTGTTTGGCAGACAGGAAACAAAGAGTAGGGATTAACGGATCCCCTTCAGAATGGCAGGCAGTGACTAGTGGGGTACCACAAGGCTCGGTGCTGGGACCGCAGCTATTTACAATATACATCAATGATTTAGATGAAGGGATTCAAAGTAACATTAGCAAATTTGCAGATGACATAAAGCTGGGTGGCAGTGTGAACTGTGAGGAGGATGCAGGGTGACTTGGACAGGTTGGGTGAGTGGGCAGATCCATGGCAGATGCAGTTTAATGTGGATAGGAGCAAAGAGGTCCTTCTGCAGTTGTACAGGGCCCTAGTGAGACCACACCTGGAGTATTGTGTGTAGTTTTGGTCCCCTAATTTGAGGAAGGCAGCATAGGCTCACAAGGTTAATCCCCAGGATGGCGGGAATTGCTGAGAGAATGGAGCGGCTGGGCTTGTATACTCTGGAATTTAGAAGGATGAGAGGATATCTTATTGAAACATATAAGATTATTAAGGGGTTGGACAACAGGGAAGGCAACATTTTGGGGGTGTCCAGAACCAGGGGCCACAGTTTAAGAATAAGGGGTAAGGCATTTAGAACGTAGTTGATGAAATACTTTTTCACACAGAGAGCTGTGGAATTCTCTGCTTCTGCCATGATCACATTGAATGGTGGTGCTGGTTCGAAGGGCCTACTCCTGCACCTATTGTCTATTGGCTATTGGCTATCCCACTAAATTATTTAGTTTAGTTTAGAGATGCACTATTGAATCAGGCCCTTTGGCCCACAGAGTCCATGTCGGCCATCGATCATTCGTTCACACTAGTTCTATGTTATCCCACTTTTTCATCCACTCAATACACTCGGTGCAATTTACTGAGGCCAATTAACCTACAAACCCACACATTTGGGGATGTGGGAGGAAATAACAGCATCCGGAGGAAAGCCATGCTGTCACAGGGAAAATGTTGCAAACTGCACGCAGACAGCACCCGAGGTCAGGATCGAACGAGTCTCTGGCACTGTGAGGCAGCAGCTCTACCAGCTGCACCAGTGTGCTGCCCACAGTGCCACCTATAATGTCACCTATCCACCTTTAAATGAGCAAGGTTTTCTGGAGACAGCAATGATAATAGAACAATAACTTGCATTGACATTGCATCTGTAAACTCTCTTTGTACCACAAGCTTTCAACTAAACTTTATCACTCCAGCTCCCTCATCAAGAGTGACTGTGCCTCTGCAGCCTAGATCCCACAATAATGTATGTATGTTCGGTGGGCTCTGATCCTCCAATGCAACAAAGAGTTATGGATTCATACATGAGAAACATGAAGAGCTGAAACAAAGCAGCATTTTGTGTCCTTTTATGATGGTTAAGTCTGATGTGAGTGGTAAAGAAGGGAGCTCTCAGAAAGTGCCTTTCATAGGAGACAACTTACAGCATCAACTCCAAGAAGACTCAGGTTATCTACCAATCATCACGAACTGAGACAAATCGGAAAGAACCATCAATTCAACTTGGTGAAACAACCCTGGAAAATGTGGATCACTTTCTATACCTTGGAATCACCTCCCCTCCAATGTTGACCTTGATGATGAGATCCAACATCGTCTTAAGTGTGCTGGAACAACTTTTCGACGTCTTCGAACGTGAGTCTTTCAAAATTGTGACATCCGAACAGACATCAGAATGTTAGTGTACAAGGCAGTGGTGATTCCAACGCTTCTGTATGCATCAGAAACCTGGACACCATACCGACGCCATCTGAAAACACTTGAAAAGTTCCATCAACGATGTCTTCGAAGCAGCTTAAATATCAGCTGGGAAGATAGAAGAACCAACGTCAGCATGCTGAATGAAGCAAAAACATCTAGCATCGAAGCCTTCGTCATTATGAACCAACTAAGATGGGTTGGTCATGTTGTTCGGATGGAAGACGAGTGTCTACCAAAGCAAACCTTCTACTCCCAGCTTAAAGAAGGCAAACGTAAAAGAGGCGGACAAAAAAAGAGATTCAAAGCCAGCATCAAAATAGACATCGACAATTGTGAAACCAATGCCAAGGACAGGAAACTCTGGCGAATCATCATCCAAGAAGGAACAGCGACCTTCAAAGCCAAGAGATGCGCAGAATTCGAAGAAAAGAGAAGGAAACGGAAAGATCTGCCATCTGGAATTAGCTGTCCTGAATGCCGAAGAACTTTCAAAGCCAGATTGGACTCATAAGCCACCTGAGAGTCCATAAAAACAACGGAATTTAGACCATCATCCTCGACCTCGAGGGATAGCCACAACAACAGCAATGGACATCCTTTCTTGTCATGCAGTCACTTTGGCAATATAGAAAGCAGGTAAAGGTAGTTTAATTTAGTTGCGTTTAGTTTAATTTTGATGTTGGAGGAAACCCATGCAATCGTAGGGAGATTGTGCAAACTCCACATACACTGTACCCGAGGTCAGGATCAAACCCAGGTCTCTAGTGCTGCGAGGCAGCAGTTCTGCCAGCTGTGCCACTGTGCCAACCTAAATCTAGTTCTGCACCAGTTCTACTGGAAACAATTGAAGAGTTGAGCAAATGAAAAGCAGCATAACAAGGGCAAAGGCCTAGTCGCAAGTTAGACAATGCAATTTCAAGCTACTAGGGAACTGCTACTTCTGGAACCTAATGAGAAAGATAAGGAATTAATAGAGCTTGGGGAGTATAAATTAAAGAAAATAATCAAGCACCACCCTCTCAGTGATCAAGCCCGTGGGATGAGAACACCAGGCTTGAGCTGAGTGGCCATGAATAAGATCAGAAGAGGCTACACAGAAAGAAAGGTTTAATGGTAACTAGGAAACAGCCTGTTTATAGTTGGAAGGTTGACAACGTGGGAAGTGGCATTTCTCAGTGAGCACAGTCTCGGATAATTATTATGGTTAGAACTGGCAAATAAACTGTAAAGCTAGCTGTTCTGATGAATGGCATTGACCTAAGACGTTAACATGTTTTAATTCTCCACAGATGCTGCCGGACCTGCTGAGTTTCTCCAATATTTTCTATTATTAATTGCTGCTAAACATGGGATTGACAGGGACACCTTTTAAAAGCAATTTCAAATTGATTTGCAATATTTGTCTTCCCACACCCTTACTTTCTCCTTCTTTACATCTTCAGGATGGCCAGGACATAGAATAGTTTTGTAGATCATCACAAATCTGTGTCTTCCTTTTAAAAAAATCACAGGTTTAACTGTGGAAGGAACAAGAGAATTTTGTGTAAAAGGCACCATAACATCCAAAAAACGTTTCCTGTGAAAATTATTACGAGCATTTCAAAACATTTATAAATTATTTGGGAGAAGCCAACGTCAATTGAAAACAATCCTACAGAAAGTAAAGATTCTAACTCCTGGTAATGTTTGTTATCAATTAAGATTATCAATCATATATTCTATAATGATATTTACATTGCAGTCCAACTTCAACCTTAGGATTGGTAACAATGATGATGAATACTCGATCATTATGAAAGGACTATCCTTACCCAAATGAAGAAAGGATTCAAATCTCTAACAAAATGAAATTAGAAAGCAAAAGGGTATTAGAACTGGCTGCATCAAACGAAATGGATAGATGAAACATTACATGCAAGCAAAAGCACATTTCACTCTTGGGAAAAAATTGACGTAACATTTTTCTCATGTTTCAACAGAGGAAAGGTCACATATCATTCTATGGAGGAACTGTACTGAATAGATAAATGATAGTAATGATGAAAAGGAAGCAAGAGGGCTACTGTACATTTTGCAATGGAAAAAGAGGCATCAGTCAGTGAATAATTAGTTGTCAATGTTATCACTGCTCCAGAATATCTGAGTCATTTCCAAGTTGTAACTAAATATCCAAACAGTACAGACTCATGATAAATGTTTTCGAAGACAAGTATACCACCGGATACTTCTCGGGTCAAAACTGCTAAGGAATTGGTAGAGTTTGGCTCAGATTTAATACAATAAAATTCATTAGTTAAATGAAGTAACCTCCTAAAATTTAATTATCATGAAAAACTACTTGTCAAAAGTACAATTTTACTTATTCCTTTTTTTTTGGAAAAAAATCTTATTTAGAGCCTTTGGTTTACATTTGTGTTTCATTAGTGTGAACAAAAATACACCCTGCTCACTGCATGCAATGTTTAGCAAGCTGTGCGCATTCTTAATAACGTTCAATTCGATTGCTACAAAGCGCCTTCAAATTATTTCTCTATGTGGTAAAATAATACTTAAATATTTAATGATTTCTTCTATAATCTAGGCATACCACAGTAAATGTGTAAAACTAATTGATAATACTGTAGCTATGTTTAATCTTGTAACAAAGTCAATTGCACAACATCTGACCAAAATAACCAAATAGTCTTCATATATGTGTGTTTAAGAAGGAACTGCAGATGCTGGAAAATCGAAGGTACACAAAAAAGCTGGAGAAACTCAGCGGGTGCAGCAGCATCTATGGAGCGAAGGAAATAGGCAAACGTTGCCTATTTCCTTCGCTCCATAGATGCTGCTGCACCCGCTGAGTTTCTCCAGCTTTTTTGTGTACCTTCATATATATGTATCTTTTGCAATGGTGCCTCAGATATTTCCAGCAATCATTAAGTCTCAGAAAGTGTTGTTGCATAAAACCTATTGCACTGATAGCCTGGATTATTAGAATGTCAATATGCTGAACTGAAAATCCCTCTTATTTTAGAAAAGATGTTAGTCAATTTATTTTACACAGATTAATGGCTTTGCTGAAATGGTGGAGAGATGAATATCAGAGGAATCTGTGAGTTTATGCATGTTAGTATCTCATATGTTGAGGCTTTATCTGCATCAGTGACAGAACTATATCAATCACGGTACAATTATCATGCTTTAGTTTATGTTTTTTGCAAGTATTGATGCAATCATGCAAAGGCTCCTAGTTTTACGAGCACAAGGAAACTCCCAAATCATATTTGGACATATTCAAACATAATTGTTCATACAGACATTTATTCAGATAGTAAATCTTGACTATGATTTTCAGAGATAGGAATTATATTCATTGTCCTACCACACATTTCAAGTCAAGTCAAGTCAAGTCAAGTTTATTTGTCACATACACATACGAGATGTGCAGTGAAATGAAAGTGGCAATGCTCGCGGACATTTGTGCAAAAGACAAACAACCAAACAACCAAATAAACTATAAACACAATCATAACACACATATTCTTTTACATCATAAATAATGGAAGGAAAAACGTTCAGTAGAGTTAGTCCCTGGTGAGATAGACGTTTACAGTCCGAATGGCCTCTGGGAAGAAACTCCTTCTCAACCTCTCCGTTCTCACCGCATGGCAACGGAGGCGTTTGCCTGACCGTAGCAGCTGGAACATTCCGTTGCAGGGGTGGAAGGGATCTCTCATGATATTGTTGGCTCTGGAGTTGCACCTCCTGATGTATAGTTCCTGCAGGGGGGCAAGTGAAGTTCCCATAGTGCGTTCGGCTGAACGCACTACTCTCTGCAGAGCCTTCTTGTCCTTGGCAGAGCAATTCCCAAACCAGATGGTAATGTTCCCGGACAAGATGCTTTCCACCGCCGCTGCGTAGAAGCACTGGAGGATCCTCGGAGACACTCTGAATTTCCTCAATTGCCTGAGGTGGTAAAGGAGCTGCCTTGCCTTACTCACGAGTGCTGAGGCGTGTGATGCCCATGTCATATCCTCGGAGATGTGGACTCCCAGATATTTAAAACAGTTCACCCTATCAACAGGATCCCCATTTATCCTCAATGGAGTGTACGTCCTCGGATGATGTGCCCTCCTAAAGTCCATGATCAGCTCCTTCGTTTTTTTGATGTTCAAGAGGAGGCTGTTATCCTGGCACCAGAGTGCTAGACCAGCCACCTCCTCCCAGTAGGCCTTCTCGTCGTTGTCTGAGATCAGGCCCACCACCACAGTGTCATCAGCAAACTTAATTATTGAGTTGGAGCTGAATCTAGCCACACAGTCATGTGTGTACAGGGAGTACAATAGGGGGCTGAGGATGCAACCCTGGGGCGATCCTGTGCTCAGGGCGAGGGACTTCGATGTATTCCCTCCCATCTTGACTACCTGGGGCCTGGCGGTGAGAAAGTCCAGGACCCAGGCACACAGGGAGGTGTTGAGCCCCAATTCCATTAGCTTCCCGGCCAGTCTGGTGGGGACTATCGTGTTGAAGGCTGAACTGTAGTCTATGAACAGCATCCTCACGTAGCCCCACTTCTGGCTGTCTGACATTTTGCTTAACATATATAAATATGACAAATGAAATCAATCACCTTTGTTGGTTTTGTAGTATGATAGAACTTATATGATGAATTTGTTATATCATTCACAAAATATCATCATTGGGTAGAAACAAAGAACTGCAGATGCTGGCTTACACAAAAGCACCCAAAGTGCACAAGTAACTCAGCGGGCCAGGCAGCATATTGGAGAACATGGATAGGTGACGTTTAGGGCCGAGACCTTTCTTCAGTTTGATTTAACTGTTGCCTACAGTAGTATACAGGAAGAATAGGAAGTTAGGAGCTGAATCACCCCACACAGCATCCTGTCCCAGGGCTTTTATTCTGGCTGTGGCACCCATTTGGTTGGCAGTTCAGCTTTGGTTAATGGCAACCCTCAGACTGCTACCACTCAGCAGGATGATGCCTTTGAAAGTTGAGAGCAACTTGCACTCATAAGAATATATTATTTAAAGTGCAAGGGAGGGCATACAGCCCATCAACCTACCGCCCCATTCCAAAAGGTCATCGCTGATCTACTCTTGACCTGCACTTCAGCTTGCTGTCTGTGTCCATAAGTGTCAGCCAAAATGTTTCTTAAATGTAGGGATTGCACTGTATTCCCCCTCCTCTTCTGGCAGAGATTTCCAGATATCAAACCCTTTCCACAGAAAACAAATTACCCTCAACTTCTCTTTATAACATATCTGAAGAATGGTCTTGACCCAAAACGTGACTCATTCATGTTCCCCAAAGAAGCTGCCTGACCCGCTGAGTTACTCAATCAATTTGAGCCTTTATGCCTCTAAAATTCCTTCCTCTCTCTTTAAACCTGTGCCATTTTGGTTTTGATAGCCCTATGAAGGGAAAAAATTCTGACTATCTACTCTGTCCGTGCATTTTTATAATTTTATATACCTCTGTCAACCTTCTTCACTGCAGGCAAAACAAGTCCAACCGACCTAATCTTTCCCCATACTCAAGTCCTCCAAACCAGTTGCATTTCGTTGTCTCTGTACTGTACACGGACAATGACAATTAAAGTTGAATCTGAATCTGAATCTGAATCTGAGGTGACAGACTAATGAATCTCCTCTGCACTCTCTTCCATGCAATCGCATCCTTCTCATAGCGTGACAAGCAGAAACACACACAATACTCCCACTGTGGTCTAACTGGCTGCAGCGGCTCACCGGCAGTCCCGTTTGTTTGTGTTTTTTGTGTTGTTTATTTTGTTTTGGTTAGTCTAGTTTTTGGCTTTTAGTTTGTGTTTTGGGAGGGTGGGGGGTTGAAACGGGGTTTGGAGTCTCTCCCTGCGGGGGAATGCGACTTTTTTGTCGTATTCCCCTTCTCTGTCTCCGTCTGCGCTGAGGCCTAATGGAGCTGAAGACCTCGAGGCTCCGGAGGCAGAGCCCGTCAGGACTCGCCCTGAGCTCGCTCCCGTGAGGGTGGTCCGGCTCAGGGCTGGAACAGTGCTCCCGTGAGAGGCTGTGGCGCTCTCGTGAGGGCGGCCAGCCCAAGGGTGGAACGAGGCTCCCGTCGGAGCGACCGAGCTCGGGGAGGTGCGGCGCTCGCAGCCCGAGGGAGGTTCGGCGCCCATGTTGGGGCGGCCCAGCCCGAGGGAGAAGCGACGCCCAAGTCGGGGCGGCCCGGCCGGGGGGAGAAGCGACGCCCAAGTCGGGGCGGCCCGGCCCGGGGAAGAAGCGACGCCCATGTCGGGGCACCCGGCCCGGGGGAGGTTCGGCGCCCATGTTGGGGGCGGCCCAGCCCGAGGCTGAAGACGGCACGGTACTCACGTGAGGGTGGCTGGGACGGTGTTCTGGCGGTGGTGGCCTGAGTCCGGGGTTCGGCCACGGGCCAGCGGCTGCGTCTGCAGGACTGGTGGGCGGCAGCTTCGACCACCCCGGGCCGCGCGCGGTGTTTGAGCCGCGGGACTGATTTATAACATCGCCCGGGGGGTATCGCCTCAGCGCAGAGGGAGAAGAGGAGGGAAGAGACTGCAGACCTAAGACTTTTGCCTCCATCACAGTGAGAAGATGCTGGGTGGACTCACTGTGGTGGATGTTAATATGTGTTTATTGTTGTTTTTTTATTGTATTATATGTATGACTGCTGCAATTTCGTTCAGACTTCGGTCTGAATTACAATAAAGGCATATCTATATCTATAACCCATGTTTTGTAAACCTGCAACATTACGTTCTAACTTTTATGTTACGTGACGTTACTTTCTTCCCTCTGGCTTCACAATCTGCAACTTCAAACTTATCTCACACCTGCTCTTATCTCTGGCCTTTGAAAGAAACTCTCAGCTATGTCCATCTAATGCCTGCCATGCATTGTCCTGCATCTTCCTTTTTCCAGCTTTCACCTCCCACCCTAAAATCAGTCTGAAGAAGGGTCCCGACCTGAAACGTCACCTATCTGTGTCCTCCAGCGATGATCCCTGAGTTACTCCAGCACTTTGTGTCCTTTTATGTTCTGTGCCTTGACCTATGAAGGCTAGCATGCCATAAGTCATCTTTACCACCTATCTGCCCAAGTTACCGCATGCTGGGAACTCTGCACTTGAACCTCAAGGTCCTTCTGTTCATCAACATTTCTTAGTGCATTTCCATTTACTGCAAGTGTCCTACTCCTAGTTGATTTCCCATTATACCATTGTGATGGGTTGACCTGTAATCTACTCAAGTAAATCAAACTGCTTGGGTATATGCAGCATTCAATTGCATCTATTCTTGGTCCTCTTGTGGAATAGGGACCCAGCTTCAAACCCCTTCCTTGTGATGCCTGAGAGAAGGCAAGCAGAGTGTAGGTGGTGTTAATGCAATTAACTCCAATGTATATATAAAAAAATATCCAAGCTTTACCTTCAGACCTCCAATTCATATATCATAACTATATTACTTATACAATGGGAAAAGTCAGGCATCTATTTAAGTAATTACTAAATTAAAATTGAAATCCTGTCATCAAATTAATCAATTACTGACCAATTTAATTGTTGTATTAGGGAGTAATTCATTCTTTAAGTGCATGTTCTCCCAGTGACCGCATGGGTTTCCACTAGGTGCTCTGGTTTCCTCCAACATCCCAAATATACGAGCAGGTGTGTAGGTTAATTGGCATCTGTAAATTGCCCCTTGTGTTTTGGAGTAGATGAGAAAGTGGGATTACATAGAACTAGTGTGAATGAGTGATCGAGGGTCAGCATGGACTCGTGGGCTGAAAGGCCTTTTTCCATGCTGTATCTCTAAACTAAACCATATATTTATCTTAGGAACAAAGAACTGCAGATGCTGGTAAATTCACAAAAGGTCACAAAAATGCTTGTAATTTTTTTGCATGACATGTTGAGTTATCTGCTGGTAACTCAGCAGGTCAGTCAGCATCTCTGGATAGGTGATGTTTTGGAGTCCGTTTAGATGGGTCTCAACCCAAAAGTCACCTATCCATGTTCTCCAGACATAATGCCTGACCAGTTAAGTTACTCCACCTCTTTGTGTTCTTTTATTTATCTTAGGATCTCTCTGCAGAAGGTTCAGTCCCAGTGGAATATTCTGTTCCTAACATGTAGATGATGACCCATAAAGATATCCCCTCCCAAAAAATCCAAATCATGATCACAAAAGCATTTACAGTCCATTGAGGAATAAAGCTCAGGCAGACCAAACAAACATCTGAAGAAGGGTCCTGACCTGAAATGTCCTCCATAGATGCTGCCTGATCTGCTGAGTTACTCTAGCATTTTATGGTCTATGCAATATTCCAGCATCTGCAGTTCTTTGTGTCTACAAACATATGGACACGTGACTTCACTCATTTAAGAGTTGTAAAGTCACGGCCCAGTGCAACAAATGTAAATCCTGCTGGTTCTTTACTTCGAATAAACAGGTTGAAAAATTGTCTTGGCTCTGGTCCCGTTGCCGATGGAAACATCAAGTGATATTATTCTATTATAGTCCATGCCCATATAAAGATGTTGCTTCACAGGGAGGCAAGTGAGTTCACCTTCTCCATAAGAAGTTTCAGCTAATTTCAGGGCAGCTTGGTGGCACAGTGGTAGAATATCTGCCTTACAGTACCAGAGACCCAGGTTCGATCCCGACTACGGTTGCTGTTTGTAGAGAGTTTTTACGTTCTCCCCAAAACTGCATGGGTTTCCCCGGGCACTCTGGTTTCCTCCTACACGCAAAAGACGTACAGGTTTGTAGGTTAATTGGCTGTGGTAAAAAGATTGTAAATTGTCCCTAGTGTGTAGGATAGTGCTAGTGTGTGGGGATAGCTGTAAGGGCCTGTTTCCACGCTGTATCACTAAACTAAAGTAAACTATACTAAAATTCTCTCTTTGACACGATTGCATCTACATAGCTATGCAATCATGCAAAGCAACAGCAAACCTGATGCTGACCGCAATGCAGAAAGCTACAACCACTACTCTCAATAATGGAACACATTCACAATTCAGGCTCTCACTGTTTAGTTATTCAGTCCCTTTTAATTAAATTAATCACTTAATGTAATTAATTGGCCGAGGCTCGGAATGTCATTATTAATATACCAGTTACATTAATAATTGGCTTTGTGTCTCTGTTAAATAATTAATTGTTCCAGAGGGGTCTCATCTTCGATTTGAGCTGATGTGTACACCAGAGCAAGATTTTTCATCTGCATTTGTGATTAATTTTGCTGCCTCACAACACTATTCCACTTCCATTCTTGGGCTGTTTACTTACATCTGATAGATGTGCATCAAGAACAATGGTAATTACTCTGAGAGCGGGTTCTTAGAAGTTTGTAACAAAATGTAGTCACAGTTCCAACTTGCTTAACTTTTTTTTTTAAACTCCCAGGATGAACGTATTCTGATGTCAGGATTTATTATCAATCCTAAATTAGTCCTGATTGTAGCATTATTGTGCTGCAGTCCGCAATTGAAGATACTGTACCTTTACTAACAGAGATTCAGGACTTTAGTCATAGTCATACAATGTGGAAATAGGCCCTTCATCTCAAATCATCCAGACTGATCTAGATGTCTATCTAGGTTAGTCCCCTTTTGCCCATCCCTCTAAACATTGTCTCTCCCACATACCTGTCCAAATATCCCTTGAACATTGTAATTCTACCCAGTTCTACATCTTCCTCTGACAGCTCGTTCCACATACACACCACCCTCTGTGTGAAAAGGTTGCCCCCCCAAGCTCTCTATTATATCTTTTCTCTCTCACCTTAAATCAGTGTCCTCTAGTTTTATGCTCCCCTACATTATGGCAAAAAAAAGCTCAATGCCGATGGAGGAACAGCAATACTTTTCCAAGTAAGGAAGACACAGGCTTTGGAGGAGAGCGTACAAGGCCTAGCATTTCTATGCATTAATATCTCTGTTGTTCTAGGCAACATGGAACTCCAGGAAATAAGGGCATAAGATGGGGCTACAATGAGCTGCGAGGAAGGAAAACCATGATCATAAAATCATAACACATAGGAATTGAATTAAGCTATTCAGCCCATTGAGGCTGATCCATTTAAACCCCTCTAAACCCCATTCATCCAACTTCTCCCGTAACCTTGGATACCCCAACTATTCAAGAATCTATCAATCTCTGCTCTGCACAGAAGAACCATTCTCTCATCCACGGGAATAAAGTGATAAAGCTGCCGCTATTGCATTGCTGCAAGGCCATGTGAGGTAGCGCCACCAAATATATTTGGATGATGTTGCCATTGTGGGTGATAGCTGGCGGTGCATGCAAACTGAGAAGTGCACCTGTGCCTCTGATCAAGCAAATTAACGCTAGGTCCCCCAGTCCTTATAACTGGTTTAGTTTAGAGATACCGCGTAGAATCAGGACCTTCGGCCCACTGAGTTCACGCCAACCATACACTAGCATTATCTAAGATACTTGGGACAACTCTTACTGAGTCCAAATGACCTACAAACCTGTGGAATGCCTTTGGAATATGGGAGGAAACCGGAGCACCCAGAGAAAACCCACGCGGTCCAAGGAAAAACGTCCAAACACCATTAGTCAGGATCGAACCTGGGTCTCTGGTGCTGTAAGGCAGCATCTCTACCGCTGCACTACCCTGCCACCAAGTGAACTGATTGAGCAAATGGATGCGAGGGTTCCAATCCTTATAGCTGGTCAGTGTGAATGATGTCTAGTATGTCTAGTGGCATGTGAATCATACAAGAACATGGGGGGGGGGGGGGGGGGGGAGATATAAAAAAATTGAAAATGCTAGATAATGCTCTGACCTTGACTATGCACCCAAGGCCAGTGATGTTTTGGTTGGATTGCATCCAGGTCCACTGGGCTTGACTCCTGGCATTCATTTCCACAGCTGTCTCCACCTGCTGCCATTTCAGCGTGCTGCTGGAGGATCTCCTGGCATCCAACTAATCCACGGCCGCTCTCTCTAATCAGATCAAATTTCGCTAAGCGCTCAGTCACTTTGGCCTTAATTATAGCTTACAATAACTTCCACATAACAGATGTTAATGTAACAGGCTTATCATTTCCTCTCTCACCTTTCCGAAACAATTTAGATATTATTGCAATTTTTCTACCCAAAGGGACAATTCCTGGATGGAGAGTATCTTGGAAGATTACAGCTAAAGCATCAATAATTTCCTCACCTAATTTCTTTGGATCCCATCAGGGGCTGAAATAATCATGTCCTGGGGATTTTTTATAGTCTTTAGTATCATTATATTTTTCTCATCCAGCATTATTTCTTACTTTGGTGAATTCCAGTCCCCGAATCCCAAACATGATGGTAGATATTGAGAGCTGGGAACCCGTTGTCGGAACCCTGCAGGCATTGTCAAACAGCTGATGGATTTGTACTGCCGCTGGAATGCAGTGGGAGATCTCCATTTTACTGAGATCTCCCCACCCCTTACACTGGGGTAATCGCCTCTTGGCTTCTAATGCAGGCACTGCCTCCCGTTCATTACAGTGGGATTTGTCGGCCTCTGGATATAAAGGTCGGCTCTCTTATTCAAAGATCATTTCAGTTTAGTTTAACGTTTTTAATTATTTGTATCTTCAGCTTTTTTATTTCAAAACTAAGTTTTAATAATTTAATGCATAAAATTAATGACTTCAGCTTTAATGGTCTTTAAGTGCCTTTGAACGTTAGAGATACTGAAAGCTATTTCAAGGAACTGGGCAGTTTTACAGCCAAGAAAGCCAGGGACAGGGCTTTCCCAGCTGTTGATGTTATCAGGGGCTTCCTGCAGCAGGACTTTGTCACCGTGCTAAAGGGTTATAGAGTCATTCAGCGTGGAAATAGGCCCCTTGGCCCAACTTGCCCACACTGACCTACATACCCCATCTTCACAAGTCCCACATGCTCCCCCTCAACCTTTCCTATCCATGTAACTGTCCAAATGTCTTTTAAATGTTGTTATAGTATTAGCCTCAACTACCTCCTCTGGCAGCTCGTTCCATAAAACCACCACCCATTGTTTAAAAAAAACTGCTCAGATTCCTATTAAATCTTTCCTTTTACTTTAAACCTATGTCCCCTGGTTCTTGATTCCCCTACTCTGATTCAAAGACTCTGTGCATCTACCCTATCTATTCCCCTCATTATCTTATACACCTCTATATGATCACCCCCTCATTTGCACTCAAAGGAATAAAGTTGTAGCCTGCCCAACCTCTCCCTGTAGCTCATGCACAAGTCCTGGCGACTTCTTCATAAATATTCTCCTTCGAGCTTAGCAACATCCTTCCTATGGCTGGGTGACCAAACCTGCCATTGGAAGGTACACAAAAATGCTGGAGAAACGCAGCGGGTGCAGCAGCATCTATGGAGCGAAGGAGACAGGCAACGTTTCAGGCCGAAACCCTTCTTCAGACTATTGCTATTAAAGTCCTGATTTCACTCAGTCCATCCACTGGGCAACCAGAATCTTCCAATGAGTGACATTTGCCCTCTGCACCTGGACCTGCCAAGTACTGGCACAGGGCCACAGGCTGTGTTTCTAGGTTCAGGGCCCATGTAGCAAGGTTCAACAAATTATTAATATTTGTGCATCATGAGTGATAATGCCCATTTGCTCTGCTGCAAAGACTGACAGAGAAATTATTCAACAAATGTGCAGTTTCTATACTTTCACTTATAGTGCTGCCCGATCCTCCTGTTTGTGAAGGTGGTTTTGATCCCTGCTTTCTTCTAAGATGACAATAAAAGTCTTTATATCCATTACGAGTTTCAATTGATGATCATTTCAGTGAATTCTGGAGAATGATTACGACAGATCGAGGCCATTCAGCTCCACCTAATAGCAATCATCTATTTTTAGCCCATCCGTAATCGCAACATTTTCCGTTGTTGATCTTCACTGCATTTCTCATCGGTAAAGACTGATTCAAAATATTCTTCCAGCATGTCAGCCATACCCACTGCTGCCCTGAGTAGATTTCCATTTAGTCTCTAACAGCCTCACCTCTCCTTGTACAATTTAATTTGTTCACATGCCCTCTGGATTCCCTTCTTCACAAGTCCCACATGCTCGCGTTTGCTCCACATCCCCCTCAACCTTTCCTATCCATGTAACTGTCCAAATGTCTTTTAAATGTTGTTATAGTATTAGCCTCAACTACCTCCTCTGGCAGCTCGTTCCATAATACCACCACCCATTGTGTAAAAAAACTGCTCCTCAGATTCCTATTAAATCTTTCCTTTTACTTTAAACCTATGTCCCCTGGTTCTTGATTCCCCTACTCAGATTCAAAGACTGTGCATCTACCCAATCTATTCCCCTCATTATCTTATACATCTCTATATGATCACCCCCTCATTTGCACTCAAAGGAATAAAGTTGTAGCCTGCCCAACCTCTCCCTATAGCTCATGTTATGTTTGAAGCCTGTCTTTTATTTTGCTCTCTCTTTATCTCTTTTGTAATTTGCCCTACAAACCTCCTGCTTTCTCTCTGGTTATCATGTATTACCCTGGTGTTGCCACATGTTCTTTGTTCTACTCGTTTTTTTGCTCAATCTTCCGGACCATCTGTGGAACCGTACCTGTCCCCAGCCACCTCTGCCTTGGGTATATACCTGGATTGTAGCTGAAACCTCTCCAGTTTAAAGGATCCCATTCTTTAACTAGGGCAAAGCCTGCCAAGCTTTGATTCCAACTCACCCAGGCCAGATCTGTTCACATCCCATTGATGTTGGCACTTTGCCAGTTGACTAATTTTACCTTGGAGTGGCTAATGTCCTTTTCCAGAGCTATTGTAAACTCAATGATATTATGATCATGATTTTCTAGACAGCCCCCCATAGATACTCACTCCACTTGGCCTGGCTCGTTTCCCAGAACCAAATCCAGAAACGCTGGTTTACTCATTGGGCCAAAAACATACTGATCAAGTCAGTCTTCCTAAATTCCATGCAGAAACTCCTTCCCACATTTTATCCCTCCCATTATTGCTACCCATATCTATATTTGGATAATTGAAGACCTTTAGACTTTAGATTTTAGAGATACAGCGCGGAAACAGGACCTTTGGTCCACCGAGTCCACGCCAACCAATGATCACACTAACATAATATATACAATAGGGACAATTTGCAATTTTTGTTACCAAAGCCAATTAACCTACAACCCTACACGTCTTTGGAGTGTAGGAGGAAATCAGAGCATTCAGAGAAAACCCATGTGAACGTACAAGCTCTGGACAGACAGCACCCGGAGTCAGGATCAAACCCGGGTCTCTAGTGCACTGTTGTGCCCTCTATTATAGTCATCCTAGATTTATGCATATCTCTAACTTCCTGCAAACGTACTCCTCAATATCCTTCCCTTGATTGGGAGCTATGGAATAGCACCCAATGATAAACTGCAAGAATGTAAGCACACCCCTATTGTTACTTAACTCTGTCCTTAATGGTTCCAGGACATCCTATCTTTCCAGCAGAGTAATATTTTTAATCAATGCTGCCACTCAGCTCCGTTCTTTCCTCCCTTCCCTGGTTTGCCCAAGCTCCCTGTACCCAGGTATAGTTAGCACCCATTAATGTCCCCTTCATTTGGCTTTGTCTCCCTTATTGTTATGACATTGTAATCTCTTATGGTTAATTGAGACAGAAGCTCAGCAACCTTGTATAATATAGAAACAAGGAACTGCAGATGCTGGTTATACCAAAAATAGACACAAGGTGCTGGAATAATTCAGCGGGTCAGGCAGCATCTCTGGAGAAAAAAGATGATTTTTTGGGTCGGTACTCTTCTTCAGTCTGAATCTGACTTCTTCAATAGCTCAGTCTGACAAGGTGTCCCAAACCGAAATGTCACCCATTCTTTTTCTCCAGAGATGCTGCCTGACCAGCTGAGTTACTCCAGCACTTTGTGCCTAAACTTGTAGAAGACATTGTCTAGGTTTTAGGTACATACCCCGTAAGCCATCTGTAGACCTCCTTGTTTTCCCTCCTGGTCTTGTACTGTATAAAAACATTGCTAAACATGCTTCAGCCTATTTCTAGGTGGTAATAACTTGTGAGAAAAGAGCTCCATGTGAAGAACCCACATTGTCCGGGAGCTGCAGATGATTGGAAGATAATCCCACAATGCCTTCAAAGATTTTCCAATGGGAAGTAGCCAATCTCCACACTTTTTCATCGAAAAGGAATTGCATAGTGCAGTAGAAGTGGCCCAATGCATTCAAATTTCAAAGCACTTGCTTCACAATAATTATAATTTGAGTCACAAATCACTGGTTCACTGAAGATAGACACAAGGTGCTGGAGTAACTCAGCGGGTCAGGCAGCATCTCTGGAGAAAAAGGATGGGTGATGTTTTGGGTCAGGACACTCTTCAGATATGGTTCACTGTTTGACCTTTATGATCCGCTATACTATTAGACTGTCCGCTGTGGGATATTACATGGAAAGGCATCTCATCCTTTATAATTTCTATAAAGAATGGAAAGAATATAAAGTCATTGTGGCAATAATATCATATTTCTCTGGGAACTTAAAGTTATGCAATATTGATGAAATGGCAATATTTAAACCAGTCAGGAGTTGCACAGTAATAAGACCCTTGGTATTTAGTCATGAATCAGTTAAGTTTAAATATAACTTATGTTAGTTAAATGAGCTCTATGTCTGAAGATTTGCGGAAATCAAGATCTGATGGCATCCCAACATCTGATTAACTCTAATAATTTTACATTGAATATGACTTTACAATTAGCCTTTTGTAGTGCAAAAGAATGCCATTGTGCCTTATATTTATATCAGAAAGCTTTGTCAGTGATTTGCTGGATGTTGTAATTAGGATGGCTGCCCTATAATCTGCAGTGTGCTGATTAAATGCCATTTCATCTGACAAACACGATCTTTATCCAGGAAATAGTTTGCAATCAGAATATTGGATCTGACATCAGAGGTAGCCACACAGCCGTCCCTCAGACTCCCTGCTTCAAAGGTCTTCTCGTCGCTATTATTGGTCTTCCTAATGATGAAGTATGACACTCGGTAAACAGAATCTGGACTGGTGCAGGGCTCTCTGCTTTTCTTGGCAAGGAAAGCTCTACTAGATGCCAAATCAATTTGGCTCTCATTAGGGTGGCTTTGCTGTGTATCTGCAAATGTTTTAGTGTCTGGCTGCGGTTTTGTTTAAATGAGGTAATTTCTCCCAAATCGTAGCCAACACCTGTTTCTGTTAACAGAGGCCTATGTGTATAACTTTATTTGAACCCACTTTTAGAAAAGCGCCGATCTTGGGTCAGACTAATTCCAAATCATGTCCCCTCAAACAGAAAGGAAGCAGTTTGTTATTGTGACACAATGCATCATTATCTGCACAATGTTGGAAACACAACCTAAATGGCTTTTGAAATATGCTCTCGGTTTCTTTAATCCATTGCTGTTACAGAATATTTTGGTTTGTCACTGTGGCTAATGTTCAAATGTTGTATATATGGGGGTTTTTTTTCAGATATAGAGCAGCTATTTATTTTTGTGTTTATTAAGAAACAATCAAAATATATCCACAGATAAAAATTGTCTGTAGCTCCGGTAGTTTCCAAGATGGCGTCGCGTGCACAACGCGAGGCTCTGCGTCTCCGTAGTTTTTTCAATTTAGTTTTTTTCTGTTAATAATTACCTTGGTTTTCGCCCGGAGCTCTCGAGCGAAGACTCTGTACGGCCGTCAGGAGCTACTGGAGCTCGGACGTCTCTACACAACGAGCCCCAGAAGCGACTTCCAACTGCCGCCGGAGATCGCCAGGACACCGTGGTCTAGCGGGCCAGCTCCCCCGACAGGAAGTGCCCGGAGGCGGCACAGGGACCGCAAACAAAGACGTGGGAAGCGGGGAGGCTATCGAGCTAGGCTGAAATCAAACCCGCACCAGCCAGCTCTGCCCAGCATTTTCCTCGCGAATGTCCGGTCCCTGGTGAGTAAAATCGACGAACTACGGCTGCGGATCACCACACACAGACGGATCGCCGACTGCAACGCCATGGTCTTCACCGAAACATGGCTCAACGATAACATCCCGGACAACGCCATCGAGCTGGAGGGGCGCACTGTCTTCAGGGCCGACAGAACAGCGGAGGACCAAGGGCGGCGGACTGTGCATTTATGTGAATAACACATGGTGTACAGACGTTGTTAGGATTGGTAGTCACTGCTCTGCTGACCTGGAATACCTGATGATGAAGTGCAGGCCCTTCTATCTGCCCAGAGAATTCACATCGACTGTTATCACTGCAGTCTATGTACCCCCGGACGCTAATGCCAGGCTAGCAATGGAAGAGCTGCAAGCTGCTATCAGCAAACAACTAACTGCACACCCAGAGGGGGCATTTATTGTTGCGGGTGATTTCAACCACTCCAACCTTAAAACTGCACTCCCCAGGTTCCATCAGCATGTTTCCTGCCCAACCAGAGGAAACAATATTCTGGACTTAGTATATACTAATATTACTGAAGCCTACAAAGCCCTCCCCCTCCCCCACCTTGGACAGTCTGACCACCTCTCTCTGTTCCTGCTCCCCAAATACACACCTCTGATCAGACGTGTGAAACCTACCGTGAGGACAGTGAAGGTTTGGCCTGAGGGGGCTGTCTCTGTTTTACAGGAACAGTTTCAGCAAACAGACTGGAGTCTGTTTGCCACCCAGTCCACCTTTAACTCCCAAGTGGACATCAACTCATACACCTCAACAGTTTTGGACTATATAAAATTCTGCACTGATAACGTCACTACCCACAAAGAGATAAAGACCTTCCCTAACCAGAAGCCGTGGATGAGCAGGGAGGTCAGACTCCTGCCGAAGGCTCGCGATTCCGCTTTCAGATCTGGCAACACTGAGGGATACAGCTCATCCAGGGCCAATCTGAAAAAGGGAATTAGGAATGCTAAACTCAATCACAAACGGCGGATTGAGGAGCATTTCCAAAACAACTCCGACCTCAGGCGCATGTGGCAAGGAATCAAATCCATTGCCGATTACCATAAAGTTAACACCCCCCCCCCCAGACAACGCCTCCCTTCCTAACGAGCTAAACCATTTCTATGCTCGCTTTGACCGGGACAACAAAACTCCAGCCATCAAAGTTGCTCCACCCCCGAATGAACAACCCCTCAGTCTCTCCACCTCTGCTGTACAAGATGCACTGAGCAAGGTGAATGAGCACAAAGCTGCCGGCCCCGATGGCATCCCCGGGCGGGTGCTCAGGGCATGTGCTGGACAACTATCCCTGGTCTTCACTGACATTTTCAATCTGTCACTGGCCCAGGGTGTTGTCCCCACTTGCCTCAAGACATCAACCATTGTGCCAGTGCCCAAACAATCAGCTACAGGGAGTCTCAACGATTTCCGCCCAGTGGCACTCACCCCTGTCATTGCAAAGTGCTTTGAGCGGCTGATCTTGGCTCACCTCAAAGCCAGCCTCCCCCCCACACTGGACCCCCATCAGTTTGCCTACCGGACCAACAGGTCTACAGAGGACGCCATATCGGCGGCCCTACACTCTGCCCTGACCCACCTGGACAACAACAACTCCTACATCAGGTTGCTGTTCATTGATTTCAGCTCCGCCTTTAACACTGTCATCCCCGCCAGCTTGATCACCAAACTCAGGGGACTTGGCATCTCCACCTCCCTCTGCAATTGGACACTGGATTTCCTCACCAACAGACCACAGTCTGTTAGGGTCAACAACCTCACCTCCTCCACTATAACACTGAACACCGGCGTGCCACAGGGCTGTGTGCTCAGCCCTCTCCTCTACTCCCTCTTCACCCATGACTGCATCCCTAAGAATGGCTCCAACGCCATCATTAAATTTGCCAACGACACCACGGTGGTAGGACTGATCAGTGACAACGACGAGTCAGCCTACAGGGATGAGGTCCAGCACCTGGCAGCCTGGTGTGCCAACAATAACCTCGTCCTCAACTCCAAGAAGATGAAGGAAATTATTGTTGACTTCAGGAAAATCAGAGGGGGCAGACATACCCCCATCCATATAAACGGGATTGAGGTGGAGCACGTCTCCAACTACAAATTCCTCAGGGTACACATCTCGGAGGATCTGTCCTGGTCCCTCAACACCTCCAAGCTGATCAAAAAGGCGCAGCAGCGCCTTTACTTCCTGAGGAGGCTCAAGAAAGCTCACCTGTCCCCCCAGATCCTGACCAACTTTTACCGCTGTACCATCGAAAGCATCCTGACCACCTGCTTCACGGTATGGTACAGCAGTTGCACCGTAGCTGACAGGAAGGCACTACGACGGGTGGTGAAAACCGCTCAGTACATCATCGGTGCCCCGCTCCCTGCCATGGATGCCCTCCACCGAAAACGGTGTCTGAGACGGGCCGGGAAGATCATCAAAGACCCCTCCCACCCCAACCATGGACTGTTTGCCCTCCTCTGATCAGGGAGGCGGTACAGGAGCCTCAGGTCTCGTACTAGTAGGATGAGGAACAGCTTCTACAACAACACTATCACATTGGTGAACTCGGAGTCCCGCCGATAGATTTCTCCAGTCTCTCCGTCCACATTGTTTGCTTATTCTGTATTTTTATTTCTATATTGCACTATTACTACGGACTGACGCTAAACTGCATTTCGTTGTACCCATACTTGTATCTGTGCAATGACATTAAAGTTGAATTGAATTGAATTGAATTGAATTGAATTCTGGGCACATAACCAAGTAAGTACAGGCTGAACAAACTCAAACTGGGTGGACTCCAGGGACAGCTGATCCTTCATATGGACTTCAGTTATGTGCTGCCAGCCTCACTGGCAGTGACCCAGAGACAAGTCCTTGGATTGGAATTGATGGAAAGACCAGGAAAGGAGGGATAACCGGCCAATTATGGCCCTCTGGAGCGCTGCGGATGGGGAGAATTAATCCTGCTCCTTCTTTAGAGTTTAGGGATAGAGTGTGGAAATTGGCCCTTCGGCCCACCGAGTCCACGCCGACCATCGATCACTGGTACACTTGTTTTATGTTATCCCGTTTTCACATTCTACACACGAGGAGCAATTTGCAGAGGCCAATTAATTTGCAAATCGGCAGGTCTTTGGAATGCGGGAGGACACTAGAGCACCCGGAGAAAATCCACGCAGCCACAGGGAGAACGTGCAAACTCCGCACAGACAGCACCTGAGGTCAGGATCGAACCCAGGTCTCTGGTGCTGTGAAGCAGCAGCTCTATTCCTGCGCCACTGTGCCGCCCCTTCCTCTCCATATAACTCTGTGCCTGACAACAGTTGACAATTTTAGTTCCTGTTCAATGCCCCAAAAGTCAGCTTGGGTTTAATGAAGGGACCTCAGGTTAAAATCATTGTCCCCACCAAGAGTGAAATGTGTGAAAATGAAGGAAGTAAGGAATAAATAATTCGGTTAAACTGAGCAAGGAGCTGAAAAGCCACCAGGTCAAAGAAAATAAGCAAATCTAAAAGCAAATAGGGGCTCTGCTCTCTGGGAACATAATGAACATGGTTAGTTTTTTTTTAACAATACTTCAGAGATTATTAAGGAAACGTAATTGTAAGTAGAGTCACACTGAGACGTTGTGCAGCATGCCAATGTTTTCAACTAACGAAGCCAATGTAGATCTGATTTCACCCAGGCATGGCAATGTATGAAATATGGCATGGCATATCTAACAGCTACACGCAATCTGCCATTTTCAGTTAAAATAAATAAAACAAACTGAACTGCGTAAATTTGCTTGCTGCTTAGAACACAGAACAGTACAGCAAAAGAACAGCTCACAATGTCTGTGTCGAACATGATACCAAGGCCATCTCAAATTTAACTGCACGTAACCCATATCCCTCCATTCCCTGCATATCCATATGTCTACCCAAAAGTCTCTTAAGGGCCACTATCGTATCGGCCTCCACCACCACCCCTGCAGTGCATGACAGGCACTCACCACCCTCTTTGTAAAATACTGGCCCTGCACATCTTTGCCCCTCCCACCTTAAAACTATGCTCTTTAGTATTTGAATTGTCCACCCTGGGAGAAAGATTCTGAGTGTTTACCCTACCTCATCATTTTATAATTTGATTTATGCTTGCAGTATCGTCGCAAGTATTGTTACAGTTTTGTATCTAACAAACTATGACAAGCCTCTTCTCCACCGGCATCATTGACCATTTCTTACACCTCAGCTCTGGCTAAGGAACTGTGCTTTCACTGCTTTCCCATTCAAATACCACCGGGTGGCGCTTCGATGGCAGCCTCGCCTACAATCTGTCTGTCCTTTTCATCTTTTTTTGGTTATTTTTAGTGTGTTTAAAAGCTATGTGTTAATGTGGGGGAGGGGGTTGGAGGAAACTTTTTTTCAATCTCTTACTTTGCCGGAGATGTAATTGTTTTCCGGATTGTAGCTCTGCGGCCTAACATTGTGGAGCTGGAGGCCTTGCTCGGGACTGACTTTGAGCCCCACCGTTGGGCGAGGACTTACCATCGGAGTCAATTTCTTGCTTGTGAGCGACTTTAACATCAAGGGCTCGCAGTCTCGGGTTGAGACCGACGTCGGGAAGCTCCAAAAGCCACACGACATTCGACTAGCCCCGACCCGGGGTAGATCGCCCGGCGCGGGGAGCTGAGATTCCCCCCGATGCGGGAGGACAAAGAAGGAAGAGATTGAACTTTTTTTCGCTTTCCATCACAGTGAGGAATGTAGAGGAGTCACTGTGGTGGATAATTATGGTGAAATGTATTTTGTGTGTTCTGTTGCCTTTTATTGGTATGACTGTATGGCAAATCAAATTCCTCGTATGTTGCAAAACATACTTGGCTAATAAAGTATGATTATGGTTATTGTGATTATGATTATGATGATTCATTGAATGAGTAAAGATGGAGCAACTAAACTGAAATGCAAGGATTTGGCCTGCTGTTAGTGACATGGACATAAAAGATTTACATCAACAGTGACCAAACAAAATGCTCTTCTGATTACCGCCTGCAGCCTCCAGACCAACTTTGGTTCATAGCTCGATGTAGCAGCATATGTTAAACAAGAAGTTTTATTTTTCAACTTGGTGATTAGCAAAGATGGACTTTAGCCAGATGCCTGTCACTGAGAGCAAACTGTGAGTCACTCATTCAGATTATTTTGCCAAAATAATGGTGGAGAGGTGGGTAGGGGAGGGGGGGGGGGGGAGGAGTGGGAAGGAGGAGATGCAGCACAGTGGTGCAGTGGTAGAGTTGCTGCCTCACAGCGCTAGAGACCCGAGTTTGATCCTGACTATGGGCGCTGTCTGTAGGTTCTCAGAGTTTGTACGTTCTCCCTGTATCCGCTCCACTGCTACGTCACTGAGCCGCCCCAAACAGTGCCATTGGATGGCAAGGGGTGGCCAATGAGTGGACCAGGGGGACGTGGAGAGAGTGTTCCCTGTGGAAAGGGGTGGGAAGGAAAAGATGTGTCTGATGGTGAGATCACATTACAGCTGGCAGACAGGAAGGAAGGCGATGTGCTGGATGCTGAAACCCTTGAGCATTACGGGAAATCCAACCCTGTTCTGACTGGGAGTGGGAGTGGGAGTGGAAGTGGGAGGTGGGGGAAGTGGGAGTGGGAGTGGGAGACGGGGGGGAGTGGGAGTGGGAGGCAGGGGGGGAGGGGGAGTGGGAGTGGGAGGTGGGGGAAGTGGGAGTGGGAGGCGGGGGTAGTGCGAGTGGGAGTGGGAGTGGGAGTGGAAGTGGGGGGGGGGGGGGAAGTGGGAGTGGGAGTGGGAGGTCCAGGGGGGAGGTGAGAACAGAATTGGGAGAAATAGAATTGATGTGGGTTACGGCTCCATCTATCAGAGTAGAACATGGTGGTTGGTGTCAGGAGTCAATGGTGCAAAACTACCATCTGTGGGATTTTGAGTGAATACCTCAAAGTCAGAATTCTGTATAAATGTTCCCTGGAGGGGCAGGCTTTCATTCTTTAGTTTTTGACACGGCATGAAATGTAAATCCAACAACCAGCCAACCCTGACCTGAAACATGCCTCGTGGAGCCATGATCCATCATGCGTCAGCAATTCATACATCTACCTGACCTTCACTGTAGGTGCATTGAGACAGCATTGGCTCAGTTGGGCTGCAAACGTTATGCAGATACCATTTGCTTACAATTTCAAGCTCGAAACCCAACTCACGTGTTGTAGTTTGGCTCATGCAACTTGATAAATTGGTTAGGAAGGAACTGCAGATGCTGGTTTACACTGAAAATAGACATAAAATGATGGAGTAACTCAGCAGCTCAGGTAGCATCTCTGGAGAAAAGGAATAGTTGACGTTTCTGGCCAAGACCCTTCATCAATGAATAACAAATATTTCTGCTGGTTATAAAGACAAAGTCGGGATTCTATTTCTGCAAACCTACATTACAAATTTTCCACCATGTCAATGTAAAATTTATCCTGTCAATAGATACTTCTCATGATGGGATGGCAACCCCAGAGTGTACTCTTGTTCTACATGAGGCCAGTTCATTGGCTATATTTAAGAGGGAGTTAGATGCTGTCCTTGTGGCTAAAGGGATCAGGGGGTAAGGAGAGAAGGCAGGTACAGGATACTGAGTTGGATGATCAGCCATGATCATATTGAATGGCGGTGCAGGCTCGAAGGGCCGAATGGCCTACTCCTGCACCTATTTCTATGTTTCTATGTTTCTATGTTTCTATCAAACCTAACCCGAAACATCACCTATTCCTTTTCTCCAGAGATGCTGCCTGACCCAAGGAGTTACTCCAGCATTTTATGTCTATCTTTGGTAAATCGGTTACTGTGGCATGCAAGAGTCGAAGGTGTTTGCTGAAAATACACAGGGACGTCAAATGATGGGGTGAACCCTTGTGCAAACTGCTTTTGTGCTGCCTCTGCCAAAATGGGCGGCTGTTAAACAGCGAGCGTTGTGTGCCAAAGAGGCAGGTGAAACTTGGCATTTAACTGCAGAAAGAGTTACCAACCTGAAACTGCCAATTCCCAGTTTGTGCTCTTTGGTGGAATCTTTAATGACTTGTAAATCTGTTGCACATTGAGCCAGAGATCAGAATCCTCTGCAGAAATGCATTGTCTATTGCTGAAAGGGTAATGGGCCTGTCCCACTTAGGTGATTTTTTGGGCGACCACAGGCGACTGCCACAAAATTTTCAACGTTTAATTTTTTTTGCGACAGTGGTGACAATTTTTGCTGTTGTAGGTTGTCGTAGGTTGTCGCCAGGTGTCGTAGGTGAATTCCATTAAAATCAGTCCCTGGCAGTCGACTAAGTAGGACAGGCCCATAAACATCACTACTGTCTGTACACAATGGCATGCTAGGTTCAGCTGGAATCTTCAGTGATATTCTGGCAAGCACATGGACTTTGGTGATTGTTGCCCCAAGATTGGTAAAAAGTAGAATAGGGCTAAAGACCAGACAAAGTGATCAGGAGAATGGGCAATGGAATGGCTCTCACTAAATACCTTCAGAGAGCATAGGCACCATGTCAGAGGAGCAATGAGGAG
The DNA here is from genome assembly GCF_010909765.2 of Amblyraja radiata. Classification (NCBI taxonomy): domain Eukaryota; kingdom Metazoa; phylum Chordata; class Chondrichthyes; order Rajiformes; family Rajidae; genus Amblyraja; species Amblyraja radiata. The sequence goes on along the minus strand of NC_045964.1, from coordinate 28,838,639 downwards.
ATGTTGATTACCCAGACGAGGTAATGATGGATAGACACAAAATGCTCGAGTAACTCCGTGGGACAGGGAGCATCTCTGGAGAGAAGGAATGGGTGACATTTCGGGTAGAGACCCTGTAATGATGGAGATCTGCCACAGTCCTAAATACAATTGCAAGGAACTGCCGATGCTGTTTTAAAAAAAAAGACACAAAGTGCTGGAGTAACTCAGCGGGTCAGGCAGCATCTCTGGAGAACATGGATAGGCGTCATGGACAGGACCTTCAGAGAGATATAGGCCAAATGCGGGCAAATAGGACTGGCTTAGATGGGGCATCTCAGCCAGCATGGACCCTTCTTCAGTAAGAGTGTCCCGACCCAAAATGTCGCCCATCCATGTTCTCCAGAGCTGCTGCCTGACTCACTCAGTTACTCCAGTACTTTGTATCATGGATACGGATCGTTTTTTTTAATTTTTTGTTAAACTTAGGCTGGCCTTTATTTCTCTTTTTGCATCCCAGCGAAAAGTGGAGCTGTGAGGGATGTCTTCGGGAAGACAGCTAGACACGTAGTTTAGAAACAAAGAACTGCAGATGCTGGTTTATACCAAAGATAGACAAGTGCTGGAGTAATGCAGCAGGTCAGGCAGCATCACTGGTGAAAAGATATGGGTGACATTTTGGATCGAGGCCCTTCTTCAGACTATACTTTTCCTATTCATGTACCTGTCTTTTAACTGCTGTTACAATACCTGCCTGGACCATCTCTTCTGCCAGCTCATTCCATATACCCACCACCCAATGAGTGAAATAGTTGCCTCTCAGGTTCGTATTAAATCTTGCCTCTCACACCTTAAACATATGTCCTCGTGCTTTTGATTCCCCAACTCTGGGTACAAAGACTCAGCACATTCACCTTATCTATTCCCCACATGATTTTGTCCACCTCCATGAGATAATCCATTAGCCACCTGCGCTCCAAGCCTGTCCAACCTCTGCCCCTCGAATCCTGGCAACATCCTCATAAATCTTCCCTGCACTCTTTCCAGCTTAATGACATCCTACCGATAGAAGGGTGACCAATAGTCCATCTGAAGAAGGGCCCTGACCAGAAATGTCACCCATCCCTTTTCTCCAGATATGCTGTCTAACCCACTGAGTTACTCCAACACTTTGTGTTTATTTTTAAAATACTCCAAGTATGGCCTCACCAACACTATAGCAGGAGTACCTTCACTGACACTACTGCTGAAGTATCTTCACTGACACTACTGCTGGAGTATTTTAACTGTACACTACCACCAGAGTATCTTCACTGACACGACTACTACAGTATCTTCACTAACACTACATGAAGAAGTGTGGAAACAGGCTCTCATGCCCACCGAGTCCATGCTGACCAGCAATCACCCATACACTCAATCCATCTTACACACTAGGGAAACTTACAGAAGCCAATCAACCTACAAACCTACACATCTTTGGAATGCAAGAGGAAACCGGAGCACCCGGAGAAAAACCAACGCTGTCACAGGGAGAACATTCAAACTCCACACAGGCAGCACCCGTAGTCAGGATCGAACCCGGGTCTCTGGCGCTGTGACGCAGTAACTCTACCCCTGGTTCACTGTGCCGCCCCTGGAAACCTCTGAAACCACTGGATTATGTAGGCGTGAGTTGGTCACACACCATGATCCCAGTGTACATTTTCCAATTTCTTCTCCAAAGTGCCTCCTTTCCTATTTATTTAAAATGTCTTGAAAATCGTTATTGGAGGAGTGCGCTGCTGTATTTCTTTAACATCACAGCGTATGCTCCGAAAGTGAGTGCTAAATTTCCAGCCAGGCGGGAGCCGAACAACATAAACAAGTTCTGCCTGGCTGGAAGCAGAGCTGAAGTCACTACTTTCTGACGGGAACTGCACTGTGTCTGCTCTCTGGGAAGCAACAGCTAATTGAAGTTTTCTTTTAGAGGAAGTATGTTCTGATAAGCATTTCCATTCGAATAATGCGAATAAAATACAAATTCAAACTTCAATCCTTGGAAATCTGATTTTCCTTAAATGAAAGCAATAACGCATACTTGTACATTCTAAGCCAGACGTCACTTTTTGTGGTGATGTTGAACTTTCCATTGAAGTTTCCATTCTGTGGGTGGGGGTGAAGTCATCGTAACACATCAATAAGGCTGGGTCATGGATTCCTGAATTACCACATGCAGCTGATTAGTACACTGGCAGCCGCTGCCAAAGAGAACGTTCATTTTTCCATTGAAGCAATCAGTTCAGCTGAAACATTTCAAGCAGGGATTTATGTTAAAGATAGACACAGAGTGCTGGTGTAACTCAACGAGCTAGGCAGCATATCCGGAGAACAAGGATGGGTGACGTTTCGGGTTGGGACCCATTTCAGACTGAAGGAGGGTTCCAACCCGAAGCGTCACCTATTCCTTTTTTCCAGAGATGCTGCCTGACCTGCTGGATTGCTCTAGTATTCTGTGTCTATCGTTGGATAATTCAGTATCTGCAGTTCCTTCCTACACAGTTACTTTACCTTGTTACATTGCCTCAGCGGGTCTGGCATCTCTGGAGAAAAAGAATAAGTAACATTTCGTGTCATAACCCTTCTTCAGACTGAAGCAGGGTCCCGACCTGAAACATCACCCATCCTTTTTTCCAACGATGTTGCCTGATGTTGTCTATTTTTGGTATAAACCAGCATCTGCAGTTCTTTGAGTCTGAAGAAGGGTTTCGGCCCGAAACGTCGCCTATTTCCTTCGCTCCATAGATGCTGCTGCACCCGCTGAGTTCCTCCAGCAATTTTGTGTACCTTCTGCAGTTCTTTGTTACTTCATACAGGGATTATGGTACTGTGGTTGAAAAACCAGATAACCATTGTGATGTACCATTGGGAGTGGGGAAATGGTGTCCATTATTGCCAATTGTCCACTATGACCAAATGAGGGGGGTAAATATTAACTAGTTTAACCCAAGGCAGGGTGCGAAGAAGTGTGGCGTTAAGGAGGGTTGAACTGGGAGAAATTCACAGGCCAAGGAGTTGCAGTCCCCGGCCCTACGAGCGTCAAGAGTCAAGAGTGTTTTATTGTCAAATGTGTCCTGATAGCAGAACAATGAAATTCTTACTTACAGCTTCAGCACAACAGATATGTAAACATAGTACTCTGCAAAACCCCAATAACAAAATATGTTCAGTAGAGAGAAAGAGAGAGAGAGAGAGAGAGAGAGAGAGAGAGAGATTTTATATATATATATATATAAAAAGATATATATATATGTATGCATAAATATATATATAAAGATATATATAAATATATATGTGTGTGTGTATATATATATATACACATATATATGCACACACACACACACATATATATATATATATTTATATGTATATGTATCTATGTATATATATATACATAAAGATATATATATATATGCGTGTGTGTGTGTATATATATATACATATACATATATACATATACATATATATATACACACATATATATATATATTTATATGTATTTGTGTGTATATATACGCATGCGTGTGTGTGTGTATATATATATATATATATATATACTAGACCAATTCCAATATTGGTGGCCAGTGGGGGGGTTCTGGAGCACTAGTATGGGTGTTGTGGGCCGAAGGGACTAGTTTCTTGAGGGCTAGTATGGACGTTGTGGGCCGAATGGACTTGGGATGGCAGCTCAGTCACTCAGTCATGGTGGGCTGGCAGTTCACTCACTCATGGCTGGTGGACTGGCAGTTGACTGACTCATGGCTGTTGGGCTGGCAGTTGACTCACGGCTGATGGGCTGGCAGTTGATTGACTCACGGCTGCTGGACTGGAAGTTCACTCATGGCTATTCCTTGAAATACCATTTCAAGCAGAGAGCAGGCCACGAAATTCAAATGCAATTTCATACCATTTCAAGCAGAGTGTAGGCCATCAAATTCAAATGTAATTTCATACCATTTGGGTTTATACTCCTGCCCCCCCGGAAGGGGTGTTACCTACATCATGGTGATTGACAGGCGAGAGGGCCAATCAGCTGATCTCAAGATTTTTTAAAACATTCATAACTTTGTTATTTTTCATCGATTGGAAAAATCCTCAGGGCTGCCTCAGCGGAGGAGGACTGTGAGTAAGATGGCGAAAAATCATAGCGATATATGGTAGCGATTTTTCTAAAATCAATTTACAGCGCTACACTCTCTCCCCGCCACCACCATCTCTCTGCTGCTCAACGCTGCACCATGCGCTGCCCGCCTGTCGTCAACACAAACAAACCAAAATCCATTATAAAGAGGTCCGTAATAATGAGGGCAGGCTATATTGAGGATGCAATTGTTATTAAATCCGACAACAGCTTTATAAGTACAACTGCCGTAGTGATTATAACGTGTAAGCTTTTGGCTTTGGAGTAAGCTCCAAAAAATGCATTGTGTAAGATCTTTAAGCAGCCGTGTGTTTATTAACCATTGGGGCTTGTGTTAGATAGACACAAAATATTGGAGCAACTCAACAGTTCAGGCAGCATCTCTAGAGAAAAGCAACAGATGACACAATGATGCAGTGGTAGAGTTGCTGCCTTACAGCACCAGAGACTCGGATTCAATCGTGCCAATGGATGCTGTCTGTACTGAGTTTGTATGTTCTTCCTTTAACCGCATGGGTTATCTCCCAGTACTCCGGTTTCCTCCCAGACTCCAAAGATGTACAGATTTGTAGGTTAATTGGCTTTGGTAAAATTGTAAATTGTCCCTAGTGTGTAGGATAGTGCTAGTGTATGGGGTGATCGCTGGTCGGTGTGGACTCAGTCTGTTTCCACGCTGTGTCTCTAAAGTCTAAAGTAAAATCTAAAAGTGACATTTCAAGTCTGGGGAAGGGTTCCGGCATGAAAGGGCACCTATTCCTTTTCTTCAGAGATGTTGACTGATCCGTTGAGTTGCCTCAGCATCTGCAGTTCATTCTACATGCGCTTGTGTTAAATTGTACTGGAATGGTTCTCGGCTCAGCAAGGGTTAGGCTGGGAGAGGGTAACAATAGCGCTGTTGAAAATCCACTGCTCATTCCTTTTGGGAATGTGATGGACAACTGATCAAACACATAATTGGCTTATCAACAGATCACATGGCATTACAGAGCCATTGACAGCATAATGTGAAGTCAGCTTAGTTGTGGACATCAGAGGCTCACAGTAAGTAGTTGCTTCCTGCACTGGAAAAGGGTGCATTGTGGCTTTTTACAGGCGTTGGTGGTGGGGCTGTTGTTTATCTTTTATCTCTTTTAACGACTAAATTTGGGGGAGTAAGCACCAACATTTGGCAAAAGAGTCTTTGTTTAACGGATGGCACTTTAGAGGACAATGGGGACACCAATGGGAGACAGACTCAAAAAGCTGGAGTAACTCAGCGGGACAGGCAGCATCTCTGGAAAGAAGGAATGGGTGATGTTTCTGGTCGAGACCCTTCTTCAGACTTTGAATTCCCGGGGTGGCAGGACTGACATATGATGAAAGAATGGGTCGACTGGGCTTTTATTCACTAGAATTTAGAAAGATGAGTGGGGTCTTATAGAAACATATAAAATTCTTATGGGATTGGACAGGCTAGATGCAGGAAAAATGTTCTCACTGTTGCGGGAGTCCAGAACCAGGGGTCACAGTTTAAGAATAAGGGGTAGGCCATTTAAGACTGAGATGAGGAAAAACTTTTTCACTCAGAGAGTTGTGAATCTGTGGAATTCTCTGCCATGGAAGGCAGTGGAGGCCAATTCACTGGATGTTTTAAAGAGAGAGTTAGCTATAGCTCTTAGGGCTAACGGAATCAAGGGATATGGGGAGAAAGCAGGAACAGGGTACTGATTTTGGATGATCAGCCATGATCATATTGAATGGCAGTGCTGGCTCGAAGGGCGAAATGACCTAGTCCTGTACCTATTTTCTATGTTTCTATTATTAATATATTATTAATCTTAATATTAACAAGATTATTAATGTACCTATGATGGGCTGATACCCTTTACTGCTAACTAGACACAAAATGCTGGAGTAACTCAGGAGGTAAGTTATCATCTCTGGAGAATAGGAATGGGCCACATTTCGGGTCGAGACCCTTCTTCAGACGGATGAGTAGCCCATCAGTAACCCAACCTAGACCATTTTTACAATGGATAGTAGCTTTGATTGTCTTTCCCAATCAACTTGTAAGTTGGTAGTGTTATTTGATACAAATTCACCGCTTCCCAATAAGTAATTTTAACAATTACGTGTTATTGGCCCATTAATACAGCCATTCTGTAACCATTCTTAAACGACTTGAGTCTTGATGTTAATGCCTGTCTGCAATAGACAATAGACAATAGGTGCAGGAGTAGGCCAGCACCGCCATTCAATGTGATCATGGCTGATCATCCCCAATCAGTAACCCGTTCCTGCCTTCTCCCCATATCCCCTGACTCCGCTATCTTTAAGAGCCCTATCTAGATTTCTCATGAAAGTATCCAGAGAACCGGCCTCCACCACCCTCTGAGGCAGAGATACAACATATCCTATTGTATATGTTATCGGAGGATTCTCACATCTACTTTTCTTACCATTGCCTCTGGACTGTGCAAGAAACTAATTGAAATTAATGGTTTGCTTGATAGACTTCCTTCCCGGGTTTTGTGTCACATGGTAATAGCTGAACTTGAATCTCTGTTTTCCTTCCTCCAGCTCCCCTAAATATGAAGAAACAAAAAAAGACACTAAGTGCTGGAATAACTCAGCGGGTCCAGAGATGCTGCCTGACCCACTGAGATACTCCAGCAAGTTGTGTCTATTTTCTTCTAAATATGTGTATGATTAACATCCTTCAGAGATCGTTCTACAGAATGATCCTGACTGGACCTTCAGCTTGGAATCTCTATGGATGTGGAGAGGATGTTTCCACTAGTGGGAGAGTCGAGGACCATAGGCCATAGCCTCAGAATAAAAGGACTACCTTTAGAAAGGAAATGAGGAGGAATTTCTTTATTCAGAGGGTGGTGAATCTGTGGAATTCATTGCCACAGAAGGCTGTGGAGCCTAAGTCAATGGATATTTTTAAGGCAGAGATTGATAGATTCTTGATTAGTAAGGGTGTCATGGCAGGAGAATGGTGTTGAGAGGGAAAGATAGATCAGCCATGATTGAATGACGGAGTAGACTATTGGGCCGAATGGCCTAATCTGCTCCTTTAACTTATGAACATGAACAATGCTAACCAAGTCATTCTCTCAATATTTCATTGGTTGGCAACAACTCAGTGCACCAAAACTCAGCCAGGATAGACCTGATGTCGCATAAAGATCACTGGCGAACTGTTTTGCAGAGCCACCTGCACTGAGTATAACACATGAATGAATTAATCCCTGGTCCAATTACTTCAATGGCTTCTTACCAACATCTCTGCGCATCACGCTGAGTGGCAGCGCGTTTGAAGTCCTCAAATCTTAACACAAACCAACTCCACACTCATACAGTGGTCAGACAACCCCTGCAGAACTCCAAGTATGCTTCATTTAAGGCAAATTGATCATAGCAAGGTGCACAAAGGCAAAGAATTGACAACATTGTAGTGGTAACAACGTCATCTATCGTTCTATCCAAAGCCAATCACAAAGTGATCACTCTTGTTTAATTTAGTTTAGTTTATTATTGTCATGTGTACCAAGGTACAGTGAAAAGCTAGACACAGAGTGCTGGAGAAGCTCAGCAGATCAGGCAGCATCTCTGGATAAAAAGAATGGGTGACAATTTGGGTCAGGACCCTTCTGCACATAGTGAAAAGCTTTTTTGTTGTGTGCTGTCCAGTCAGCGAAAAGACTATACCTGATTATAATCAAGCCGCCCACAGTGTACAGATACAGGATCAAGGAACGTCTCTGCATAAGCAATCAATTTTGACTGATGCTCTCGCACCTATTGATGGTGTTTTCATTGCCATGCATAAAGGAGGCTGAACGGGCAGCAAGCAAAAGATGTTTCGACTCGCCATGTAACTGCTCTTGTTTCTTAGCTGCTCAAAGGAACATCTTCCTCGGAAGTCACCATTGGGCGAGGGGGAAGATTCCAACCATAGCAATCCACTTCAAATTGGACATCATACTCATTTTTTGGCAGAACAACAAAGCAGCATTGGCATCTGTCCAGTTACTTCAGGATCATTTGCTCTGCTGCAGTGGGGCTGTCAGCTTTATTGGAGAAGTCACTGACCAACAGCAACAAGGGATTTCCCTGAGAACATTGACGTGCAATGCATGATATCAGCAGTAGTGATGCATCACAGGTTATGCAGCAATGCTGGCAGCTGGGACATCAGTGTGACTTACGGAGAGTCGGTCTGTCAAGGAGGACTCTCTCGAACTTCTACAGGTGCACAGAAGAGAGCATGCTGACTGGTTGCATCATGGCTTGGTTCGGCAACTTGAGCGTCCAGGAGCGGAAAAGGCTGCAAAAAGTTGTAAACACTGCCCAGTCCATCATCGGCTCTGACCTCCCTACCATCGAGGGGATCTATCGCAGTCGCTGCCTCAAAATTTGAATTTTTGAATTTGAATTTGATTCCTTTATTGTCATTCATTTACGTTGCCTGCAGTCATACACAGTAACAATAAATAACAAAACATACAATAAACACAAATTAACATCCACCATAGTGAGTTGACCAAGCACATCCTCACTGTGATGGAGGCAAAAGTCTTAGTCTCTGTCTCTTCCCTCCTTGTTCTCCCTCTGCGCTGAGGCGATCGATCCAGGCCGAAGATGCCGCTCTCCAGTCCTGCGGACCTCCGTGGTGATGTCGCCGCTGCCGAAAGCCGGAACGCCGTCTCCGCTCCGAGTCCCGCTGCAACAGCTCCGAGTCCCGAAGCCTCAGCTCCGGGCTGCTGCATCAGCTCCGAGTCCCGCTGCCCCAGCTCCGAGCCCCGCAGTCTCAGCTCCGAGTCCCGCTGCATCAGCTCCGAGCCAAGCAGTCTCAGCTCCGAGCCCCGCAGTCTCAGCTCCGAGTCCCGCTGCCCCAGCTCCGAGCCCCGCAGTCTCAGCTCCGAGCCCCGCAGTCTCAGCTCCGAGTCCCGCTGCCCCAGCTCCGAGCCCCGCAGTCTCAGCTCCGAGTCCCGCTGCCCCAGCTCCGAGCCCCGCAGTCTCAGCTCCGAGCCCCGCACTCAGCTCCGAGCCCCGCAGTCTCAGCTCCGAGTCCCGCTGCAACAGCTCCGAGTCCCGCTTCCCCAGCTCCGAGCCCCGCAGTCTCAGCTCCGAGCCCCGCTGCCCCAGCTCCGAGCCCCGCAGTCTCAGCTCCGAGCCCCGCAGTCTCAGCTCCGAGTCCCGCTGCCCCAGCTCCGAGCCCCGCAGTCTCAGCTCCGAGCCCCGCAGTCTCAGCTCCGAGCCCCGCTGCCCCAGCTCCAAGCCCCGCAGTCTCAGCTCCGGGCCGCTGCATCAGCTCCGAGCCCCGCAGTCTCAGCTCCGAGCCCCGCTGCATCAGCTCCGAGTCCCGCAGTCTCAGCTCCGAGTCCCGCTGCAACAGCTCCGAGTCCCGCTGCAACAGCTCCGAGTCCCGCTGCCCCAGCTCCGAGCCCCGCAGTCTCAGCTCCGAGTCCCGCTGCCCCAGCTCCGAGCCCCGCAGTCTCAGCTCCGAGCCCCGCAGCCCCAGCCCCGGGCCGCTGCATCAGCTCCGAGTCCCGCTGCCCCAGCTCCGAGTCCCGCTGCATCAGCTCAGAGTCCCGCAGTCTCAGCTCCGAGTCCCACTGCATCAGCTCAGAGTCCCGCAGTCTCAGCTCCGGGCCGCTGCCGAAAGCTGGAACGCCGCATCAGCGAGTCGGGCCACCGCTGCCTCTGCCCCGAAGACGGCCAGCCTCGCGTTGGTAAGTCCTGGCTGGCTCTGCCTCCGGAGCCTCGAGGTCGGTCGCAGGTTGGAGACCTCCAGCTCCGCCATTAGGCCTCAGCGCAGACAGAGGCAGAGAAGGGGGATACGACAAGAAAAAGTCGCATTCCCCCGAAGGGAGAGACAAAAAACATGTTTCACCCCCCCCCCACACACATATACACAGCCTAATAAACTAAAATGTAACTAAAACAAGACAAAAAAAACAACAAAAAAAGTAAAGACAAACGGACTGCAGGCGAGCCGCAGCTGTTAACAGGGTCGCCACTTCCGGAAGAAGGCTGCTAATATCATCAAGGGCCCACACCATCCTGGCCACACACTCATCTCTCCGTTGCCTTCAGGTGGAAGGTACAGGAGCCTGAAATCTGCAACATCCAGGTTCAGGAACAGTTCCTTCCCCACAGCCATCAGACTGTTAAACACAACTTCAAACAAACTCTGAACAATAACAGCCTATTGCACTTTATCTGTTTATTTATGTGTGTGTATATCTATTCTATGGTAAATGGACACACTGATCTGTTCTGTATTTATGCCTACAATATTCTGTTGTGCTGCAGCAAGCAAGAATTTCATTGTCCTATCTGGGACACATGACAATAAACTCTCTTGACTTGACTTGACTTGACGACTTGCCTTCACACGGAAGAATGTTACATGACCTAACCATGTGTTTCTTTGAACATTGCTGGTGTCTTGAGAAACACTCATAACAAAGCAAAATCAATGAATGTATAACAGAAAATTAATGATTTTTGTTTTTCAGGTTAGCTAGATCAGAAAGACACAAAATGCTGGAGTAACTCAGTGGGTCAGGCAACATCCCTGGAGAACATGGATAGGTGACTTTTCAGACGAGACTCTCTCTCTCACTGCTCCCCCTCTGCGAGTCCAGTATCTGCAGGTCCTTTTTTCTACACAACCTAGGCCTCCAGCCTTTTACTTCAGTTTGGAATTGCAGGAATCCGTGCTCTGCTTCTGCATTTCAGGTGCCAAAATGCAACAGAGTGAATGCACAGACCCTTTTACCCAGGGTAAGGGATTCAAAAACAAGAGGACATACTGTATGTTTATGGTGAGAAGGGCAAGATTTTATACGAAGCTGAGGAACAACAGAGGTTGCTAGGTATATGGAACGAGCTGCCAGAGGTGGTAGTTGAGGCAGATAATATAACAGCATTTAAAAGACACTTGGACAGGGACATGGATAGGAAAGATTTAGAGGGATATGGGTCAAAATTAAATGCAAATTTAAGCAAATGGGTAATCTTCGACGGTGCATACGGGTCAGTATGGAAGAGTTGCGCCGAGGGGCCTGTTTCCATGCTGTATGATTCTATGACACTATTCCCATTTTATCTTTCAGCAGACTGCCTTTATGCTCGCAGATCCTTGCTCTCCATCCTCCTTTTATCTTTCGATTATAGTTTAGTTTAGTTTAGAGATATAGCATAGAAATAGGAGCTTTGGCCCACCATGTCCACGCCGACCAGTGATCCCTATACACTAACACTATCCTACACGCACACATACTAGGGACAAATTATACTTTTTACCGAAGACAATTAACCTGCAAACCTATACGTCTTTGGAGTGTGGGATGAAGCGGGAACACCTGGAGAAAACACATGCAGTCATGAGGAAATGTACAAACTCCAAACCAACAACACCCGTAGTCAGGATTGTACCCAGGTCTCGGGCACCGTAAGGCATCAACACTGCCGCTGCACCTCCGTGACCCTGAAGGTTTCCCTTGAGTTTGATTTGTATTTATGTATAGTATATCTCATATATTTGGGATAACATGCAAGACAAAGCTTTTCACTGTACCTCTGTACACGTGACAATAATAAACCTAAACCTAAAGCTAAATCCCTCAATTCCAAAGAAAGGTTTAAACTGCACAGGACAGCCCTCAGGCAAGAATTAGGCAGAGTTTCAAGACAAACAGAACTGGTTGCAGGCTTTGGTCCCTCTGTTAACTTTGTGGGGTCCATTTTCTTAGGAATTCCTGGACAAACTATAGCCTGCATCTCAGCAAGGCAGACATCTAGTAGACATGAGGCACAAGGGCAAATCTGGCCATGCATATTATGTAATCAATTTGCTGTGATGTTGCAAAACGCACGTTATTATCTTCTCTTATCGAGATGGCCTTCTCAAACCTATTCCATTTGATGTACTCCTGTATGTGCAAATATCTGAAGAAAACAGCCTCAGATTTCCCTATTCATGAAATACTAATCAATTGGAATGATATAGGCAGCATGCACATATCAATCACATCCAGGAACATGAATGGTTGCAACATCAATGAGGAACAAATATGTACGGGCCAAGGAAAGGGATTTGGAAACATTTAGGAATTCTGGAGGAGCCAACAAAACTTGTCGAAATATTTTTGGAAAATCATCAGTAGTCTTTTCCCCCCAATAAAATGTAGATTTACCAAGCAAGGTAATGGAGCATAAAAGAGAATTAGCTTTACGTTATAATTTAACAATTCAATTACATAACTTGGAGACACAAGATATTACAGATACTGGAAACATGAGCAAAAAACAACGTTTTGGAGGAACTCAACTGATCAGACAGTATCTATGGACTAACGACGTTTCGGGTTGGGATCCTCCTTCAGAAGGGCTGTAAAAGACTGAAATATAGTCCAGACCTGAAATATAGTCTGTCCACTTCCCTCCATAGATGCTGCCTGAGCGCTCAGTTTTAGTTTAGTTTAGTTTAATTTAGTTTGGAGATACGACATGGAAAAAGGCTTTTCGGCCCAACGAGTCTGTGCCGACCAGCAAACCCCACACACTAACACTATCCTACACAAATTAGGGACAATTTACAATTTTACCAAAACAATTAGCCTACAAACCTGTACGTCTTTGGAGTGTGGGAGCACCCGGAGATAACCCACGCAGGTCATGGGGAGAACTTACAAACGGCATACTGACAGCACCCGTGGTCAGGATCGAACCCGGGTCTCTGGCGCTGTAAGGCAGGAACTCTACCGCTACACCATCCTGTCGTCCAACACTTTCTTATTTTGCTCAAGATTGCAACATCTGCAGTATCTTATGCCTCCAAGCTATGTAATAGGATTGCTAAATAATAATGTAAATAATGTAATTCTCCAATTACTTTGACTAATTTTTCAACCAAATGGTTGCATCAACAGCTCATCGCCACAGTAACCTAGGTCTCACCCTATAAGGGATATTCCCTTTATCTTGTTCATTCCTCTCCCACCCTCTCTACAAATGAAAACTAACTTGTTTCTCTCTTCCCTAGTCTTGACAATGGGCTTTCAACCAGAAATATTAACTTGGCTTCCTCGGATGCTGCTTGACTTGCTGAGTGCATTCTGCACATCAAAGTTCATCACTCTTTCATAATTACATGTAGTATTTTTCAGAAGATAGACACAAAATGTTGGAGTAATTCAGCGGGATAGGCAGCATCTCTGGGGAGAAGGAAGGTCGAGACCCTGCTTCAGACGTGTTATTAAAGAGCCGTTTTATTTAATTACAATTATCCCAGAATTTTTAAATATACTTAATTATAAATGATGTACTTATTAGATGTGGCAACAAGGAACTGCGGATGTTGGCTTACAAAAAAAAAAACACAAACTTCTAGAGCATCTCAGTGAGTCAGGCAGCATCCCTGCAGACCATGAACAGGTGACGTTTTGGGTCGAGACCCTTCTTCACATTGATTCAATCAGTCTGAAAACAGATCCCGACCTGAGACGTCACTCCAGATCTTTTAATCTTTTTTCATGTGATAGATGCATTATCTAAGCCTCAATATAAAGTTTCCTTCTGAAACAAGTATTTAACTTTCTTCCTCAGTTGTTGGTGGGATTTCTGTGCATTGCTATAATTTTAAGCAATTTTCCCAAAGAGAGGTCACATCATCCGAAGTAAAGATTTGGGAAAATATGGCTGCTTAACTTTAAATTCACAAACTTTATAAAATGGAAACAATTAATATGTATTAAAAGGGCTTGAGCTATAGGGAGAGGTTGAGCAGGCTAGGAGTCTATTCCTTGGAGCGCAGGAGAGGTTTAAGTTGAAAGGGGGAAATTTAATAGGAACCTGAGGGGTAACATTTTACATAAAGGGTGGTGGGTGTATGGAACAAGCTGCTGGAGGAGGTAGTTGAGGCAGGCACTATCGCAACGTTTAAGAAACATTTAGACAGATACATGGATAAGATAGGTTTGGAGGGATATGGGCCAAACACAGGCAGATGGAACGAAGTGTAGATGGGACATGTTGTCAGTGTGGACAAGTTGGGCTGAAGGCCCTATTTCCATGCTGTATAATTCTATGATTCTATGTACCATATCTGTGGAGTATAAAGAATGTTCAGTTGGAAAGCATGAATATGAAGTAAATTCCATTTGTTCGCAATACCTTTATAATTCACTCATCATTAGTCACTCATGAATTATGAGGCCTTTTCTCCTCCTGGGACGTTTCATATTCCACACTTTAAATAGCTCTCATTTTAATGCGCTATCAATGATCAAATCATTGAACTACAAGTGGAATAATGCCACAATAGAATCCAAAAGCTAAAGAAATACTTTCAGAATAAGTCACAGCCAAAATGATCATCAATAATGAGCAATAAAAGTGACAAGAATGATAATGGACTTGGTCCAAATCAAGGCCTGGTGACACTTATTCAACCTGTAATAGGCTACATGCAGCAAATCCTCAGCATAAATCCAAAAGTCAAACATTTTGATCAGTTTTCGGAGAATTCTTTGAAGATTAATTTTGAAGAAATGTTAGATTCACATATCTACAAACTATTAAATAAGTAAACAGTTCATGTGGTAGTATAATATCGTTTCCTTTCAGTTTATATTATGAACATATAGTATTTTACAGAAATAGTTTCTGACTATCTTGCCCATAATCTAATGTGAAATTGGCTTCTTATCGAATCAGTTTATACTGTAAACCAATTCTGGTATATTCCCAAACATTTGCTCAGGTTTCCAAATCACATTCTATTTTATATCATTAATAAGTCTCCTGTGACGGGGAACACAGTGGATTCTAACACCGTATCACCTTTGTTAGCTGGGCTTGAATCCAGCTGTTCAGTACAATCTCAGTCGAAAAATTATTCTAACCTTGTACACATCATTGGTGAGGATAACTTGGAAATATTGTGCTGAGTTTGGAGCAATAAAGCACTGGAAAAATTCCTGAGAGAGTTTCGAGCTGGATTCCCAGAGCATTATGCCATGAAAAGAGCCTTAAAATACAATTCATTTTCACTGGGGAAAAAAGAGCAGGGAGAGGGAACATGAAAATGCAAAGGGTAATAGATAATTTAAGAAGTGTAATTTACATAATGTCTTATCATAACCGCAAAGATTTCAAACGCTACACATTCAATTAACTATTTTCCTGTGGTGACAACATTAGTATTTGTGTGCATGGTGAGGTCCAACAAACGGCAAACAAAGTAATTTAGTCAATAATCAGTCTTTGGTGGTAGATGTTGAGGACAAAGCATTGAGCAAGTCCTAGGTTCCTGAATAGTGTCCCTGAATCTTTGAGATCCCCCTCTTTGAACAAACAATAACACCTCCAACAATATAGGAATGTACACCACTTGGACTGTGACCATAGAGCCACGATTTACAAGTATAAGATTAACAAGCCTCAAGTGAGGTATGAAATTAGTTGAAAATGTTCCCCTGTGCCTACAAAATGATGGATTGGTGGATTATTGGATTCTTAGGTAAACTAGTTAATGCTATGCCAATTAACAGCTTTAGAACAGTTGGATGCACATTTGATTAGCATCAGGATTAAAGATAAGTACAATTAGAAATAATCAAATTCAGCGTGGAACATAATGGTTCCTGAATTGCCAGGATAATAGATGTCATGTCAAAGAAGGCAATAGACTGGAAATTCCTGCTGGTGGAGATATTTAATGGACGTGGGAATTGTGCACATGAGAGTTGGAAAATTGGAAGCTCTTCAAATCACATCCTTTTTTTCCTACTTTGTGTTTTAAATTCTCAAGCCGGTTGCCTGATTATGCTGTCTTGCACAGAGAGTATGAGAGCTTCATTACCAAGTCAAATCTCCTTCTGAACAGTGGTTATTAGGAGCAGTCGGTGGTTGATGTAGGATTTCTGCAACCGGGAGTCAAAGTGCAGTGAAGCACTCCCTCGGGACAGAGACCTGGGCCCGGATATTATTTGTCAGGTGGCACTCCTTAGGATTGGGAAGCTCCGGCATGTTCACTCACGTGCAACAAACCTTGGATGTTCATCAAGTGGATCGAATTGTATGATCCTACCTCAATAGACCCAATTCATTTTGATTCTAGATTTTGCAGATCCCAGCTCAAGAGATGTGGCCTCAGCTCACCTCAGCTGTGTTGAAAAAAATGGTTCACAAATGCAGACAGCAAGCAGTCAGAATGAATGATGAGTTGAAGAGAATCACCCAGAGTTAATGCAAGCTCATTTCCATTCCTGCTGAGTGTGATCAGGGGTAGAGAAGATGCCATTGTAGGTAGGTTGTAGGTAGATGAATAACAGAGGCCTGGTGCCCAGATTGCAATGCACGCTAGGACACAGTTTAATGATCTTACTAGGTTGGTAAAAGCCAGATTCAATTGTTCTTTTATTGTCACGTGTACCAAAGGTAGAGTGAAATTCATTTTTTGCATATAAATCAGTGAGTTTATTGCCATACATAAAGACAATCTCTGATTAAGTACCCCATGCATAGAAACAGCCCACTGAGTCCATATGCAACAGCTGCCAGATTTTGGCGGTTTTGTGCACAGTCCAAGCATCAGCTGGCCATAAAAGCCCATTCCAGCCACCACCTCATTCGGTTCGCCAGCGAGCTGTCCTTCTCCTCGCCGGGCCTTCAGCCTTTGTGCTCCAGTGAGGACCACCTGCAGCCAAACCTTAAGAGCCCACATCTTCCTCTCTGTCTTGCCAGGCAGTCGGCACATACTAAGTGCACACACACACACACACAGTCAAAAGCACTCAACCTTCACTTTCTCAGCATGCTGTGACCTTCCTCTTCATCTGGCCACCATTAGCACTGACCTTGAAACTTACACCGTGTCCCATAGCCACCCTCACCTCATGCATTGCATGCTTTAGGGGATGGTACACAAAAATGCTGGAGAAACTCAGCGGGTGCAGCAGCATCTATGGAGTGAAGGAAATAGGCAACGTTTCGGCACGAAACGTTGCCTATTTCCTTCGCTCCATAGATGCTGCTGCACCCGCTGAGTTTCTCCAGCATTTTTGTGTACCTTCGATTTTCCAGCATCTGCAGTTCCTTCTTAAATGCTTTAGGGGATGTTTGACTTTCACTCCCTGGTTGTGTACTGCTTGCAAGAGATGAACAAGGAGTTGGGAGAGCTGGACACAAACTGCCATGCCGAGTTCAGCGCAAAGGCCAGTCAAAGATCGAGTTAACAGAACTCAGAGCATCTCATTCAGCCACGTTCAGACATTTTATAAGCATGTCTACAAGGTTAAAGTCAAGACTTTACTGAACCATTACTTTATTTTTCCAGGACCTATAGGCATGCTGCAGCACGAGAGGATCAAACACTCTCGACCGCTGCTACTCCACAATCAGAGATGTCTATCGCTCTATTCCTTTCCAGCACTTCACCTGGTAGTGTTCCTACTTCCTGAATATGGGCAGCTTCAGTGAAGTGGATTGTGGATAGTGAAGTGGATAGTTTAATTTAGTTCATCACATATACTGAAATGCTTTTTGTTGCATGCTATCCAGTCAGTGGAGAGACTGTACATAATTAGAATTGGGCCATCCATAGTGCACAGATACAGGGTAAAGGAGATAACATATAGTGCAAGGTTAAGTCCAGTAAAGTTCGATTAAGGATAGTCCAAGGATCTCCAATGTGGCAGATAGTAGCTCAGGACTGCTATCTAGTTGTTGATAGGATGGTTCAGTTGCCTGATAAAATATGGGAAGAAATTGTCCCTGAATCTGGAGGTGTGTATTTTCAGACTTCTGTACCTCTTGCCTGATGGGAGAGGAAAGGACAGGGAGTGACCGGGGTGAGACTCATCCTTGATTATGCTGGTGGCCTTGCCGAAGCAATGTGAAGTGTAGTTGGATGCAATGGAAGGGAGGTACACAAAAATGCTGGAGAAACTCAGCGGGTGCAGCAGCATCTATGGAGCGAAGGAAATAGGCGACGTTTCGGGCCGAAACCCTTCTTCAGACTGATGGGGGGTGGGGGGGAGAAGGAAGGAAAAAGGGAGGAGGAGGAGCCCGAGGGCGGGGGGATGGGAGGAGACAGCTCGAGGGTTAAGGAAGGGGAGGAGACAGCAAGGGCTAGCAAAACTGGGAGAATTCAACGTTCATGCCATCCGGACGCAAGCAACCCAGGCGGAATATGAGGTGCTGTTCCTCCAATTTCCGGTGTTGCACACTCTGGCAATGGAGGAGACCCAGGACAGAGAGGTCGGATTGGGAATGGGAGGGGGAGTTGAAGTGCTGAGCCACCGGGAGTTCAGGTAGGTTATTGCGGACTGAGCGGAGGTGTTCGGCGAAACGAACGCCCAACCTCCGCTTGATCTCCCCGATGTAAATCAGCTGACATCTAGAGCAGTGGATGCAGTAGATGAGGTTGGAGGAGATACAGGTGAACCTGGAACGACTGCTTGGGTCCTTGAATGGAGTCGAGGGGGGAGGTGAAGGGACAGGTCTTGCGGTTGCAACGGAAAGTGCCCGGGGAGGGGGTGGTACGGATGGGAAGGGAAGAATTGACAAGGGAGTTGCGGAGGGAGCGGTCTTTGCGGAAGGCAGATATGGGGGGAGATGGGAAGATGTGGCGAGTGGTGGGGTCACGTTGGAGGTGGCGGAAATGGCGGAGGATTATTTGTTGTATTTGCCGGGTGGTGGGGTGAAAGGTGAGGACTAAGAGGACTCTGCCCTTGTTGCGAGTGCGAGGATGGGGAGAGAGAGCAGTGTTGCGGGGTATGGATGAGACCCTGGTGCGAGCTTCATCTATGGTGGTGGAGGGGAATCCCCGTTCCCTGAAGAACAAGGACATTTCCGATGCCCTGGTGTGGAACGTCTCATCCTGGGAACAGATGCGGCGTAGGCGGAGGAATTGGGAGTAGGGGATGGAGTCTTTACAGGGGGCAGGGTGGGAAGACGTGTAGTCCAGATAGCCATGTGAGTCAGTTGGTTTGTAGTGTATGTCGGTCAGAAGTCTGTCCCCTGCGATGGAGATGGTGAGGTCAAGGAATGGTAGGGAAGTGTCGGAAATGGTCCAGGTGTATTGGAGTGCCGGATGGAAGTTGGTGGTGAAGTGGATGAAGTCAGTCAGTTGTGTGTGGGTGCAGGAGGTGGCCCCAAAGCAGTCGTCAATGTAACGAAGGTAGAGGTCGGGGATGGGGCCCTGGTGCGTATTGAACAAGGATTGTTCAACGTACCCGACAAAGAGGCAGGCGTAGCTGGGGCCCATGCGTGTGCCCATAGCTACGCCTTGTGTTTGGAGGAAATGGGAGGAGTCAAACGTAAAGTTGTTGAGGGTGAGGACCAACTCCGCTAGGCGGAGGAGGGTGTCAGTGGCTGGGTATAGGTTGCTCCTCTGGTCGAGGAAGTAACGGAGGGCTTTGAGGCCATCCTGGTGGGGGATGGAGGT
Organism: Amblyraja radiata; assembly: GCF_010909765.2. NCBI lineage: Eukaryota > Metazoa > Chordata > Chondrichthyes > Rajiformes > Rajidae > Amblyraja > Amblyraja radiata. The sequence goes on along the minus strand of NC_045964.1, from coordinate 28,819,029 downwards.
GTAGAGTGACTGGACATCCATGGTGAAGATGAGGGGGTAAGGGCCTAGAGAGTGGAATGCGCGGAGGCGGCAGAGAGTGTCTGAGGTGTCTAGAACATAGGTGGGAAGGGATTTGACAAAGGGGGATAGTATGGAGTCAAGGTATGTGGAGATGAGTTCGGTGGGGCATGAACAAGCAGAGACAATGGGTCTGCCGGGAGAGCCGGTCCGACATACACTACAAACCAACTGACTCACACGGCTATCTGGACTACACGTCTTCCCACCCTGCCCCCTGTAAAGACTCCATCCCCTACTCCCAATTCCTCCGCCTACGCCGCATCTGTTCCCAGGATGAGACGTTCCACACCAGGGCATCGGAAATGTCCTCGTTCTTCAGGGAACGGGGATTCCCCTCCACCACCATAGATGAGGCTCGCACCAGGGTCTCATCCATACCCCGCAACACTGCTCTCTCTCCCCATCCCCGCACTCGCAACAAGGGCAGAGTCCCCCTAGTCCTCACCTTTCACCCCACCAGCCGGCAAATACAACAAATAATCCTCCGCCATTTCCGCCACCTCCAACGTGACCCCACCACTCGCCACATCTTCCCATCTTCCCATCTCCCCCCGATCGGAGTGGCGGCGCGGCACTGGCTGCAGCGGCTCACCGGCAGTCCCGTTTGTTTGTGTTTTTTGTGTTGTTTATTTTGTTTTGGTTAGTCTAGTTTTTGTTTTTTAGTTTGTGTTTTGGGGGGGTGGGGGGTTGAAACGGGGTTTGCAGTCTCTCCCTGCGAGGAATGCGACTTTTTTGTTGTATTCCCCTTCTCTGTCTCCGTCTGCGCTGAGGCCTAATGGAGCTGATGACCTCGAGGCTCCGGAGGCAGAGCCCGTCAGGACTCGCCCTGAGCTCGCTCCCGTGAGGGTGGTCCGGCTCAGGGCTGGAACAGTGCTCCCGTGAGAGGCTGTGGCGCTCTCGTCAGGGCGGCCAGCCCAAGGGTGGAACGAGGCTCCCGTCGGAGCGGCCGAGCTCGGGGAGGCGCGGCGCTCGCAGCCCGAGGGAGGTTCGGCGCCCATGTCGGGGCGGCCCGGCCGGGGGGAGAAGCGACGGCCAAGTCGGGGCGGCCCGGCCCGGGGAAGAAGCGACGCCCATGTCGGGGCGGCCCGGCCCGGGGGAGGTTCGGCGCCCATGTCAGGGGCGGCCCAGCCCGAGGCTGAAGACGGCACGGTACTCACGTGAGGGTGGCTGGGACGGTGTTCTGGCGGTGGTGGCCTGAGTCCAGGGTTGACCACCCCGGGCCGTGGTGTTTGAGCCGCGGGACTGATTTATAACATCGCCCGGGGGGTATCGCCTCAGCGCAGAGGGAGAAGAGGAGGGAAGAGACTGCAGACCTAAGACTTTTGCCTCCATCACAGTGAGAAGATGCTGGGTGGACTCACTGTGGTGGATGTTAATATGTGTTTATTGTTGTTTTTATTGTATTATATGTATGACTGCTGCAATTTCGTTCAGACTTCGGTCTGAATGACAATAAAGGCATATCTATCTATCTATCTATCTATCTATCTATCTATCTATCTATCTATCTATCTATCTATCTATCTATCTATCTATCTATCTATCTATCTATCTATCTATCTATCTATCTATCTATCTATCTATCTATCTATCTATCTATGTCTGCCTTCCGCAAAGACCACTCCCTCCGCAACTCCATTGTCAACTCCCTTCCCTCCCGTACCACCCCCTCCCCGGGCACTTTCCGTTGCAACCGCAAGAAATGCAACACCTGTCCCTTCACCTCCCCCCTCGACTCCATTCAAGGACTCAAGCAGTCGTTCCAGGTGTGACAAAGGTTCACCTGTATCTCCTCCAACCTCATCTACTGCATCCGCTGCTCTAGATGTCAGCTGATTTACATCGGGGAGACCAAGCGGAGGTTGGGCGATCGTTTCGCCGAACACCTCCGCTCAGTCCGCAATAACCTACCTGAACTCCCGGTGGCTCAGCACTTCAACTCCCCCTCCCATTCCCAATCCGACCTCTCTGTCCTGGGTCTCCTCCATTGCCAGAGTGAGCAACACCGGAAATTGGAGGAACAGCACCTCATATTCTGCCTGGGTTGCTTGCGTCCGGATGGCATGAACGTTGAATTCTCCCAGTTTTGCTAGCCCTTGCTGTCTCCTCCCCTTCCTTAACCCTCGAGCTGTCTCCTCCCATCCCCCCGCCCTCGGGCTCCTCCTCCTCCCTTTTTCCTTCCTTCTCCCCCCCACCCCCCATCAGTCTGAAGAAGGGTTTCGGCCCGAAACGTCGCCTATTTCCTTCGCCCCATAGATGCTGCTGCACCCGCTGAGTTTCTCCAGCATTTTTGTGTACCTTCGATCTTCCAGCATCTGCAGTTCCTTCTTGAACACAACTGCAATGGAAGGGAGGTTGGTTTGTGTGATGGTCTGGGCTGCGTCCGTGATTGTCTTCAATTTCTTGCGGTCTTGGATGGACCTGTTCCCAAACCATGCTGCGATGCATCCCAGTAAAATGCTTTCTGTAGAAGTATACAGTGTGAAGAAGGCACACGGAGGAGCAATTTTGTGACTGCTTGGACTACGTGGACTGGGCATTGTTCATGGACTCGGCGACAGACCCAAACGAATAAGCCACGGATATTAACAAGCTTTGTTCCAATTATCTGTTCTGGGCGCAGGACATTAATGCAATCACAAGGAAAGCTCACCACCAACCACCTCTACTTCCTCAGAGATTTATTAAAGATTTGGTATTTTTTCCAAATATTCTCTTACACTATATTTGTACATTGGAGTGTCGTGATTGATGCATCGAGGTCTGGTTAGGAAATCCAAATGCTCAAGAATAAAGGAAGGTTCAGATCATGGTGGACGTAGAACTTAGAACATGAACATAGGGCAGTACAGCACAGGGATGGGCCCTTCGGCCCACATTGTTTGTGCTGGACATGATGCCTAGCTGAACTGATCTCATTTGCCAGCACATGATCCATATCCCTTTATTCCCTGCATTTCCATGTGCCTATCCAAACGCCTATTAAACGCCACTATCGTATCTGCCTCCATCACCATCCCTGGCAATGCGTTCCACACCCCCACCACCCTCCGTGTAAAACCTTGCCCCGCACGTCTCCATTAAACTTTCTCCCTCTCACCTTATGGCTGTGTCCTCTAATGTTAGATATTTCCACCCTGGGTAACAGGTTCTGACTGTCTACCCTATCAATGCTCCTCATAATATTATAAACTTAAAATAGCCCTGTCTATCATTGGTATTGACCTCCCCACCATTGAATGGATTGCACTGCACCAAGAAGGCAGCTAACATCAGCAAATACCCAAACCACCCTGGCCATGCTCTCTTCTCATTGCTGCCATCGGGGAGAAGGAGCCTGAGCACCATTACCTCTAGGTTCCAGAACAGCTTCCAACCATCAGCCATTAGACCACTTTGAACCACTGAGCCCAACCCCAATGCTACGTCAACACCGAAACATTACGGACTTTGCACTGCTAGTTAGTTAGTGAGTTAGTTAGTTTAGTTTATTGTCACGTGTAAGTGTAATCAACACTATGATTACTCTGTATACTTTGATTTTTGCACAATCACTGTTTAGTTTTCTTGGAATAACTGACCACTCATTGCACATTTATTTTGGTGTTGTTGCATTTTTATATACGTGTAAAGCTGCAGCAAGTAAGAATGTCATTGTTCTGGTTCATATCATGATAAATACTCTTGACTCATGGTAGTTGGGTGATACACGGCTGCTTAGTCATGTGTGCCAGTGCTTGGCGGGTTCACCCTATTGTGACCAATTTGCTTTCATTCCTCACCCCTCATCAACATCTGGAACGTTGGCTGGCACACAGCACAGCTTCACCCCAACGAGATAGCTCCCAATGAGCTTTGACTGAAGCAGAAAACATACTGTATCTGGTTTCTGGAACAAGTGCCAGATCCTTCATTAGGCTCCCAGTAGATGTGCACTGCAGGTGGAACCAAAAGGACACAGCTTTTTAATTTGACGCCGTAATTCTTCGACTGGGCACTGCTCCAAGATGCTGATTCTCAAACACTCGAATGCCAGGACCATTAATTTGAAACATAAACGTCAAGGTCAATTTTCTGATGCAATATTAAATGCATCACACCAGCAGGGACTGCTGCAGAAGAGCCCCTCCACACCTCCGTTTATCACTCTAATCAGAAATGACCCATTTGTGTCATTACCGTTTCCCAAAGAGGCTAAAAAGGCTGGAGTTAAGTAAAGAACTGTGATATTTTGTGCAATTGGTTTCAATATGAATTGGCCTGCAACTTACACATTGACAGCATTATTATTTAATATTTTGTTTTTGCCCATTTTTTGCTGCCATCATCCCTCTCACCTTCCCTCCCCTTCCCTAGTCATCCTAATTGTTTCATTGTTGTCCTGCTTAGTTTCACTGTTTCACTCGTTAGTTTCACTCGTTATCACCTTCTCCACAGCCAACAATGGGCTCTCCTTGATCATCGCTGCTGGCTTTGTTATGGTCTTTTGCAAACATTTCATTCATTTGTTCTTTGTACCTCTTCATAACTCTAGTTTTCCTCTCCCCTGACTCTCAGTCTGAAGAAGGGTCTCGACCCCAAACGTTACCTATTTCTTTTCTCCAGAGATGATGCCTGACCCGTTGAATTACTCCAGCATTCTGTGTCTATCTATGGTGTAAACCGGCATCTGCAGTTCCTTCCTACATACTTTTTTTGTCTCATCTGTTTCTCTTTGTTTTGCTTTCTTTATTTCTCTCTATTTTATGTACTTGTTTCTTGATTTATATTCACAGGTATAACACTGGCTATTGTTCAACACCACCTAATATCATTGTTTTCACTGGTAAATTAGGGACGAGAGCAAAAGGGTTGCCCTGAGTAACCAAATTCTATGAGATACATATATACACTAACAATAATAACAGTATGGTTGAATTGAGGAGGCCACTGCACTGCCTTGTCAGTGATCAATGGTGTTATTTCTTTTTATATGGTAATCTGTGAGATTCAGTGTTTCTGAATTGGTGCAGTATCCAGCAGCAAAAGTGGTCATTTATATTGTCTTTCTCATACATACCAGATTGTAAAAAATAACATCAGCATCTGTGTGAATTTAAAAGGTTAATGACACAAGTGAATAATTGGGATTAAAGCAATTGACCAGCCTGCATTTCAAAATTTCACCAGAAAATCTAATTGTAACCCCAACCTCCCTTTTGTCAGCCTTCCAATTCTCCAACTCGCTCCTACCCCGATCTGCCTTGTTTATGGCCTCGTTACAATGAGGAAACAATGTAAGATCGAAGAAACAGCACCTCCTCTTCTGTCTTCATATGTTGCAGACCTCTGATTATAATACTGATGTCTACAAATTCTGGTACACCTCTGACCACCCTGACTCTAGTAACGACAACCTCTTTTTTACAATTTACGTTAGATTTGAGAGATACAGCGCAGAAACAGGCCCTTCGGCCCATCAAGTCTGCGCTGACCAGTGATCACCCCATACACTAGCACTACCCTACACATTAGGCACAATTTACAATTCTCACCGAAGTCAATTAACCTACAAACTTGTACACCTTAGGAGTGTGGGAGGAAACTCACACGATCACAGGGAGAATGTACAAACTCCATACAGACAGCACCCTTAGTCAGGATTGAACCTGGGTCTCTGGCGCCGTGAGGCAGCAACTCTACCGTTACGCCACGGTGCTCTCCATCTCCGCTGCATCTCCTCTCAAGATGAGGCTTTCTGCTCCAGGACTTGTGAAATGTCCTCTTTTTTTCAGGAAATATGGCTTCCTCACTGTTGATGGAGCCCTTCCTCACAGTTGATGGAGCCCATCCTCACAGTTGATGGAGCCCATCCTCACAGTTGATGGACCCCTTGCTCGCAGTTCCTCCATTTCCCAGACATCTACGCTCACTCCAGCCCCCCTAACCACCGCCCCATCCTCCCCACCCCCACCCCTCGTTCTACCACCTCCTCCCAGGCAGCAAGCACAGAGGTCCACAATCTACTGAAGATTCATCTTTGGGAAGGAGGTGGAGAGAATCAACAACTTCAAGTTCCTGCATTTGCATATCGCTGAAGATCTATTTTGGGCCCAGTGCAATGATCCAATCACAAAGAAAACACTGAACACCTCTACAGGTTAGAAGATTGAGGAAATTCAGTATGTCTCTAAATACTCCATCAAGCTTCTACAAGTGTATAGTATAGTGCATCACCACCTGTTTCAGTAACTCGAATGTCCAGGTACAAAGAAGGCTGCAAAAAGCGGTGGACCTTGCCCAGTCCATCATCGGACACTGACCTCCCCATCATCGTAGGGATCTACAAGAATGCAGCTAATATCATCAAAGACCCACACCACCTAGCTACGCACTCATCTCGCTGCTACTGAGAAGAAGGTGCAGGAACCTGAGAACCATGCCCGCCAGATTCAAGAATAGCTTCTTCCCAGCAACCATCAGACTTTTGAACCATACTGCACAGTTAGGTGTCCTCGTACACAAATCACTCAAAGTCAAACGCCGGTGCAGCAGACAAGTAGAAAGGCAAGTGGAATGTCGGAACAGGGAACCACAAATGCTGGTGACTTTTTGGGTCGGAACCCTTCTTCAGACTCCAGCACTTTATGTTTACCTTTGGTATAAACTAGCATCTGCAGGTCCTTCCTACGGAAATCAAGGCTGTCGATCTTGGGAAGCAGGCGTAGCTTCATTTTGATAAAGTAACCCAGCTGATGGTGAATTATTATGGTACATTTAAACTGCCTTTTGTGCAACAGAGTTACTAATCCAATTAGTTAATAACATTTGCTTAAGTACATTGTGTGTTAAATAATGTTTTGTTTTAATACAGTGTTAATCCTTTTAAGAGGGGAATGCTAATTGAATGGGTTACCATTTAATTTTTCTCTCAGAAGAAGATTTAACATGCTCGCTCAGCATCATATGTTTGGGGGTGAAATTGGCCGCCTGTGATAAGGCTAAATGTATTGCCCAGATGTTTACACCGTGTCTGAGTTTGGCTTCCATTCAGAATATAAACGCCGAACAGTTATCACCCACACTGTGCAACTGCTGACAATAGACTTCAGCCCCATCCCTATTTGTAGCCAATAAAAAATACTTACACAATTAATATGATCTGAACTCAGCAGAGTCAGATGGGAGGTACACAAAAATGCTAGAGAAACTCAGCGGGTGCAGCAGCATCTATAGAGCGAAGGAGATAGGCAACGTTTCGGGCCGAAACGTTGCCTATCTCCTTCGCTCCATAGATGCTGCTGCACCCGCTGAGTTTCTCCAGCATTTTTGTGTACCTTCGATTTTCCAGCATCTATAGTTCCTTCTTAAACACAGAGTCAGATGGGATTCAGGCAAGCTAAGTTTTAGAGGCCAAATAAATCCCAATTGTTGAGAGTGAATTGCCGATCAGTGTTTTAAATGGGGAATCAAGGTAATCTGGTCCAAGATTCCACAAGCATCCTTTGACTCATGCTACACTACCATGTACTAGTTTTCTAACTGTGCTTTCCATTAGTGTCTTGGTTTTTGCAGTCATTTTCTTTTCACTATCGTGGAAAATTTATTATAATTTATGTTTTGTGTGCAGTCTGATCGAGTTGCCTGGATATTCACGTCTGCCTCCAGCTCTTCACCTCTCCCTTACTTTCAGTCTGACGAAGGGTCCCGACCCAAAATGTCACCCATCCTTTTCCTCCTGAGCTGCCTGACCCGTTGAGTTACTCCAGCATTTCATGTCTATCTAAGATATTCATGTACATATACTTCACCGTACTTGTGCAAATGACAAGAAACTTGACTTGAGGGAAGGTGACACAGGCTGGCATTGGCTAGGGCAGTGTAAGAATTAAATAAATTCTAAAGTCATTATTCTAATTGAACGTTTTCTTATAATGGGATTCACACCTTCATTATATAGTACATGGTTTGGTTTGCCACATCACATAAATATGAAAATTACTTGTCATACTAATACATTTTCTGCACAGATTTTGCAACTAGATTCATCGGTCATTAAATAATGTAACTGCGAGATTTTTTCTTTACTGAATTTCAGCACTCATCAATGTATGAAGAATCAGGGGCTCGCTCTAGTAACATGTAATGAGATGAAAGTAGGAAATTCATATAATGGATCTAAAGATTAAATATTCCCAAAAAAAGAGTGATTTTGTTTAGCGGTTTTTGGTTGTGTGGCATTTGATGAAATGGTCATGATAAAAGAAAAGATAAACTCCATTTGGACACATTCAGTAAACATGTATCCTCCCCAGAGGAAGATCGCCAACAAAAAAATCAGGCAAAAAGAGAAGTATCCAGCCTAACTTGAACTCTGCAGCTGGCAAGAGTCAATGAGGTGACTTACCAAAGCCCAAACTAGCCTTGTTCTTCCTTGCTTCACAGCTTATTTGGAAAATGGGAATCTTTCCTCCTTTGATTAATTTTCCTTGTTTGCATTTCTCTACTTGGGGCTGTGGCTGTTGCCAGCAACTAAAGACAGCATTTATTGTTCATCCCCCATTGTCCTTGAGCTGTTACCGAGCCATCTTCCTGAACCATTGTGGTCCAAATGATGAGCTTAATTCCCATAGGGCTGACAGGTAGGAGTACCGGCATTTTGAGCCAGTATTACTGGAGCATATGACTCAGAGGATTTTAGTTTCGTTTTTTAGTTTATTGTCACATGTATCAAGATACAGTGAAAGACATTTTGGTTACGTGCTATTCAATCAGTGGAAATACTATACATGATTACAATCAAGCTGTCCATAGTGTACAGATACAGGATAAAGGGGATAACATTTAGTGTAAGATAAAGTCCTGTAAAGTTCAATTAAAGATGGACTGAAGTAGAAGGCGATGGTGTTCCTATTTGGTGGGAGTTCATGCTTTAGGGCTGAAGGTTGATGGCTTTGGAAAGTGTTTTTTCTTCAACATTTCTTGGCAAGTTGGTGAGTGGGGACATATAGTGGCAAACAATGTAGTCATTTTGCTGATGATGTGAGTGAACATTTGAGGTGATGGGTGGGAAACTGCTCTATCTTGGATGTGACTGAGCTTGACTTCATGTCCACGGCGACCAGATACTTGCTGTGGAGTGGAGCCAAGGTCACTGGCACCAAGGACAAAAATCAAGATTAATAAGTTCTTAGATGCACTCATTCAAGCAGGTACCAATTGCTTCTCTATCTTTGATTAATTTTTGATTATATTGTTAACTCTTGGCATTTTGGATGCTTGAATTTTGACAATGCTGACTGATCCATGCTTGTTGTGGCCATTGGTGAACTGAGAGACTTGCTTTCTCTGCCCCCATCTGTTTTTTAGAGAAGACCAGAGTCTCTTTACAGCCACTAATTGTCATCGACTTTAGGGCTTCCAGACATGATGGACCATTTGGTGAAACCTATTGTTTAGTTGTCTACAGGAGGGCTTCTCGGCAAAGAGTTTTCTTTGTGGGGTCGACAGAGCAAGTTTGGTGGGGGTTAGCACAACAATCACCAGTGTTTGTCATAACCTGGGTAATGCAAAGATTTTACTATACAGGGGTACTAGGTTTGGATGATAACTCGAAGAGATACCAGTTCATGAATGAGAATGTTCCTTTTAGATTAAGTGCTTATCTCACTGTCAAAACAAGGCATTGGCTATATCAAGGCCATGGTCCAAGCATTTTGTCATGAGGATGACTCCAGTGGAATTAGCTTTCTTTGCATCCTCCCTGCCAATTATATTTTTCCCGAACGAATTCCATTTATTTCCAAACCTGGCTCTGAAGATGCCCAGTAAAATCAGTTTGTCATTTTCTTCGATGTGGGACAAAAAATTTCCAAGGTTGTAGTATGACTCTTCCTTGGCTTCATCCACAGAGTGCAGGAGATGCAGAGCTTCTCATTCTTGAAAGCAAAATTGACCCTATGAAGAGAGCATTCCTTCTCTGATTTGCCCTAGTGCTTAGAGCTGGTCTTCTCATGTCTTCAGTAATGATGTTCCTGAGTTCCCATGCTATGGATTACAGAACAATGACCAGGTCTGTCAATTAACCTACAAACCTGCTCATCTTTGGAGTGTGGGAGGAAACCTGAGCACCTGGGGAAAACACACGCGGTCACAAGGAGAACGTGCAAACTCCGTACAGCACCCGTAGTCAGGATCGAACCAGATCTCTGACACTGTAAGACAGCAACTCTACTGCTGCACCACCGTGCCACCCTGTTCCTGATCACATTAAAGGTCTTTTCGGAGTCAGGGGATACGGGGAGAAGGCAGGAACGGGTTACTGATTGGGGATGATCAGCCATGATCACATTGAATTTCGGTGCTGGCCTACTCCTGCACCTATTGTATATTGTCCATTGTAGACCGGCATTAACATCAAGACTCAAGTCGTTTAAGAATGGTTACAGAATGGCTGTATTAATGGGCCAATAACTTGTAATTGTTAAAATTACTTCTTGGGAAGCGGTGAATTTGTTTCAAATAACACTGGCAACTTACAAATTGTTTGGAAAAGACAATGAAAGCTCCTATCCATTGTAAACATGGTCTAGGTTGGGTTACTGATGGGCTACTCATCCCTGAAGAAGGGTCTTGACCTGAAATGTCGCCCATTCCTTTTCTCCAGAGATGATGCCTCACCTGCTGAGTTACTCCAGCATTTTGTGTCTACCTTCGTAACAATGGTCTAGTTCTCAGTAAAGGGTATCAGTCCATCCTGGGTACATTAATAATCTTGTTAATATTAAGATGAATAATATATTAATAATAGAAATGGCCTACTCCTGCACCTATTGTCTATTGTCTATTTTGTCATGGATGCTCTGATAAATGTTACCAGCCAGATAAAAGTTTCCAGAGCCTGATGCAGGGTTTCACTAAAGAAACTGCTCCTAGCTTTATTTCAAAGCACTCTCCTCCATCCTAATGAAGGATTTGGTCCCAGTTCCACCCCATCATTTGGTACCAAGTCGCTGATGCTCAGCCAGGCCTGGCCGTACTGGAGGGAAATGTCCAGCTTGTTATATGCGGCTGGTACACCACTATGAATGTAATCACATACTGCATAATTTCTTTATTCGATCCATTCACGGACCCTGTGTTATAATGGAGGAAGTTTAGTTTAATTTAGTTTTCGTTTAGTTTAGTGATACAGCTTGGAAACAGGATCTTTGGCCCACCAAGTCCATGCCGACCAATGATCACTCGTACACTAGTTCCATCCTATACACTAGGGCCAATTTACAGAAGCCAATTAACCTACAAACCTGCACGTCTTTGGAATGTGGGAGAAAACCAGAGCACCAGGAGAAAAGTCCTGTAGTCACAGGGAGAATGTGCAAACTCCGTACAGACAGCACCTATAGTCAGGATTCAATCCAGGTCTCTGGTGCTGTAAGGTAGCAATTCTACTGCTGTGCCACCATGCGGCACAAGTCTTTAGAAAAGTCACCAGTTATAATGTACAATTCATTGGTTCCAGCCATGGTAACTAATTTGACTAGAACCATCATTCTGGTGCAATAACCTGCATTTCCAGAGCTGGTTCACTGGAAATTAAGTTGAAGAAAGCAAAATCACATTGCCTGAATAACTGCATGCGGGTTATAGAATTACTTAAACAAAGAGACAGCAGGTTTAAAAATAGTAGGCTTTAATGATTAAGGAGCTGATGTGAATACATGTACTAGCCGGCAATAAATCAAACAAAACACTTTCTACATTTTAGTATTCGCTGCCTAGGCTGTGCTTTCGTTGCCAGTTGGGTATGTGATTATGAAATATGATCTGGGAATATGATGTTAGTGAAACCACTTTTAATAATTGAGATGATGAATAAGTTCAACCTCCTAACACCATCCATATCTACCCTGATCTTGCAAAATTTAATCCATCACTTCGAAAGTAAAAGTTTGAAGTGTTTTCAGTAATCTACATGATGTATGGCACATCAATATAGCAGCCTTAGAAATCTGCACCACTTACTATCAACCAGATTAACATGCTGATGGCTCGTGTGCATAACATTTCCATAAATTAGTCAGGAAGCTTCATTGCTGCCTCGGATGCATAATTGTTGGCCATATCTAATTCACTACTGCCTTGGATTATATATGAAAGCAGTTGAACATTTTGGAAAGTAATCTATTTTATGACTTAGAGAGGACCGCGATTTTAACAAGAATGTGTTCATGATGCAAGATAGGGGCTACACACTCCAGTGTCAAGTAACTAAATGAGACTGCTTACAAAAATAAACTTCCCTTTCAGATGTTTTGAACGACAAATCAGCTGCCAAACAACTGAGGAGAATTTTGTAACCAGCATATATAAAAATCTAGAAGCTATCAGAAGAATGAGCAACATTGTAAGTAACTGCCTACAGCGCAAGAGACCCGTTCGATCCTGACTATGGGTGCTGTCTGTATGGAGTTTGTACGTTCTTACCTATGACCGCGTGGGTTTTCTCTGGGTGCTCATGTTTCCTCCCACATTCCAATGACATACAGGTTTGTAGGTTAATTGGCTTCGGCAAAAATTGTAAATTATTCCAAGTGTGTAGGTTAGTGGTAGTGTATGGGGATCGTTGGCCAGCGGGGAATCAGTGGGCTCTAGGGGCTGTTTCTGCGCTGTATCTCAAAACTGAACTCAAAGTACGAGAGGAATATACAAACCAAATAAAGGCAAAGGAATTAATTCTGGATCCTCATGCTGTCTAAAGATCTACTTGCCAACTACGCAGAAAGTGAGATGGTAATGTACAGGGGGTTGAGTAATAGGCATCTAATGCTACTGAGTTCAATAACGTTGAGAAACCAAGCGCTGTGAAAAGCTAAACAAAAAAAATCAGCTGAATAATATCAATTGAGGTGAGCATATCTTCTGGTTGAAGTGAAAAATTGGTAAAAGACTACCAGAGACAGAATGGACCGAGTTAGTAAGCAGAATGAAAAGTGCTGACTGAGACATCGGCATTAATGTGACACAGTAGCTTTGCCACATAAAGCAAATATAATGGCATTTGAGTAGGAAGCTGGTTTAAACCGAAAGATAGACACAAAATGCTGGAGTAACTCAGTGGGACAGGCAACATCTCTGGAGAGAAGGAATGGGCGACGTTTCGGGTCAAGAAGGGTCTCGACCCAAAACGTCACCCATTCCTTATGATAGTATTTGAGTCCATTTGTGAAATGGCCTCTGTCCATGACAGCATGCTGCCAGCACATTTAATGAGGAGATCATATGTGTTCAAAGGGAGGTTCTGTAACAAATTTCAACAAGACATTTGGAAAAAACATTATTTGTGCTCCCCACTAATGGTAATAATGAGGCAGCCAGTGAGCAACACATTGCAATCGGGAACTTGAAGCAGATTAAAGCACAAGGCAGTGTTTCATGTTTTAATCATCTTGCAATCATCCATCCCAGCTTAAAATACATTGAAATATTCATTAGAATGGTAATATTTAATTGCTCCAAACATTTGGAGGAATGAAGTAAAACCAAATTCTTTGATTTTGAACAGGTTTGATTTGAATGTAGAATAGTATTAAAACATAGTTTTCCCACTCTTCCACTGAACAATAGAAAGATTACAACCAGGGTCTATGACTGTGTGCAACATTTGTTAATTACCTTAACTGATTACTCCCAAATTTGAACAAACAGATGTTTCACAGCTTTTGTTGTCAATTTCAACACACTGCAAGAGAGATATCATACAAGGGCTAGGTTGCCACAATAATCAGCCAGTTTTATATTCCCTGATCAGCTGGCCGCAAGTTGTCATACAGTCGTGATGCAATTTAAAGTTCACAGTTCATAAGTTATAGGAGCAGTACTAGGCCATTCGGCCCATCAAGTCTACTCCAGCATTCAATCATGGATGATCTATCTTTCCCTCTCAACCCCATTCTCCTGCCTTCTCCCCATAACACATGACTCCCATACTAATCAAGAATCTGTCACCTTAGAAATATCCATTGACTTGGCCTCCACATTGAATCCATGGCATTGAATTCCACAGATTCACCACCCTCTGACTAAAGAAATTCCTCTTCATCGCCTTTCTAAAGGGGAGTCCTTTGATTTATTTTTAGTATATAACATCATTGTCACGTCAAATACATATCAAAGCCACAGATCAAATGCAGTTGTATGTGCCATAGTTTATGCTATCATTAATGTCCTCTTCTCCAATAGAGTAAACTGGGCCAAGGATAGATCCTTAAAAAAAAATCAAAGAGCAAATATTCTATCTATGCAGTGTAAATAGAACACAGAACAATATAATGTATAGAAAAGAGTTGCAAATGCTGGTATATACTGAAGATAGATACAAAGTGCTGGAGTAACTCAGTGGGTCAGTTAGCATCGCTGGAAAAAAAGGATGGGTACCTTTTTGGGTTGGGACCCTTCTTCAGACTCACGTTCTTTTTCAGTCCAGGAGCCTTGATTCACTGCAGTTTACTTACTGTCGCAACAGGTCCACAGCATACGTCATCTCCCTGGCCCTAAACTCATCCATGGAACACCTGGACAAAAAGGACTCTGAGATTTGACTCCTATTTATCATCTATAGCTCTACCTTCAACATCATAATTCCATCCAAACTCATCTCCAAACTCCTGGACCTAGTAATCAGCACCTCCTCTGCCACTGGATCCTCAGCATTCTGACTCACAGATCACAATCAGTGAGTATTGGTGACAACACCTCCTCCACAATATCTCTCAACACCGGGCCCCACAAGGATGCATTCCCAGTCCCCTACTATACTCCCTATAATAATAATAATAATGGATGGGATTTATATAGCGCCTTTCTAATACTCAAGGCGCTTTACATCGCATTATTCATTCACTCCTCAGTCACACTCGGTGGTGGTAAGCTACTTCTGTAGCCACAGCTGCCCTGGGGCAGACTGACGGAAGCGTGGCTGCCAATCTGCGCCTACGGCCCCTCCGACCACCACCAATCACTCACACACATTCACACACATTCACACACAGGCAAAGGTGGGTGAAGTGTCTTGCCCAAGGACACAACTATACACTCACAGCTGTATGTCCAAATTCAGCTGCAATTCTACCAAGTTTGCAAATGACACCACTGTGGTGGGCTGAATCACGATGACGAACAGAGTACAGGAAGGAGATAGAAAACCTAGTGATATGGTGTCAGGACAATAACCTCTTCCTCAATGTCAGCAAGAAGAAGGAGCTAGTTATTCACTTCAGGAAGCATGGTGGAGTACAGGGCCGGATTTAGATGAAGAGAGGCCTGAAGCTATTTCACTTGCGGGCAAAGAGTAGGAGGTCCCAGTGGGCAGTTTGTCGGTGGGGCGGCGAGGTTTGACAGGTCCGGTAAGGCAGCAAGGTGAGTAGGCCCCCCTAGATCTCGAGGCCCTAAGCTTAAGCTTGTCTATCTTAAACGTAAATCCAGCCCTGGTGGAGTACAAGACCCAATCAGTTGAGTACATACCAAAGTGGGAATGGTTGCGAGTTTCAAGTTCCTTGGCGTTAATATTACCAATGATCTGTCGTGGACCAACCACATTAATGCCACAGACAAGCAGGCACACCAATGCCTCTACTTCTTGAGGAGACTGTGGACATCCAGTGTGCCTCCAATTACTCCCACAACCTTTTACAGATGCACCATAGAAAGCATACTGTGATAGAAACATAGAAACATAGAAAATAGGTGCAGGAGTAGGCCATTCGGCCCTTCGAGCCTGCACCGCCATTCAATATGATCATGGTTGATCATCCAACTCAGTATCCTGTACCTGCCTTCTCTCCATACCCCCTGATCCCTTTAGCCACAAGGGCCACATCTAACTCCCTCTTAAATATAGCCAATGAACTGGCCTCAACTACCTTCTGCGGGAGAGAATTCCAGAGATTCACCACTCTCTGTGTGAAAAATGTTTTCCTCATCTCGGTCCTAAAAGATTTCCCCTTTATCCTTAAACTGTGACCCCTTGTTCTGGACTTCCCCAACATCGGGAACAATCTTCCTGCATCTAGCCTGTCGAACCCCTTAAGAATTTTGTACGTTTCTATAAGATCCCCCCTCAATCTTCTAAATTCTAGCGAGTACAAACCGAGTCTATCCAGTCTTTCTTCATATGAAAGTCCTGACATCCCAGGAATCAGTCTGGGATGTTGCATCGCAGCTTGGTTTGGGAACAGTTCTGCCGAAGAATGCAAGATATAGGGTGATTTCACGAAAGGTCACTGGAGCGTAGATCCGCACCCACGTGACCGCAAATTTTAACTGGGGGACAAGCGTCACTTCCGGTACATGTTAGTGAATGGGAAAACACGCACTTTCACACCCGTTAAAAACATCGAAAACGGCCAGGTTTTGAGCTGCAATTTACTGTGCCAGTCGGGGTGACCGTGAGGCACAGCTACCTAAATTTACAGTAAAAAAAAAGATAGAAACTAAGGTAAATTCAAGAGGGAGCTGAAGGGGCAAAATAAGCGGAAGTTGTTAGCGGACATTTTTCGTGGAGATTTAAAGATCCAAAATATCGGGAATTATCGCGTTTGCTCGCTGCATTTCATCAAAAGTGGCATTATTGGCTTTGTTATCTTTATTCATTTGTTATATGAAAAGTATTAAAAGTTAGAAATCCTTCAGTAAAATTGCAAAATCGCCCATGGTTCTCGGGTGGGTTTTATTAATATTAATAATAATTTTATTATTAGCCAAAAAATGTCCTGATTTTGTCAAATTAACAGCTGACAACTATACCATTCCTTAGCTTGCATCTGAGTAAAATTTATTTCAAGACGCATTTATGATTCACGGATATTTAAATGGTGAATGGAGCTTCAGAAGCGTGTTCATTTTGCATGTTAAAACGCACCCGAGAACCATGGGCGATTTTGCAAAGGAAATATGCAACGTTTCGGGTCGAAACCCTTCTTTAGACCCGGCCCGAAACGTTGGCTATTTCCTTCGCTCCATAGACGCTGCCTCACACCCGCTGAGTTCCTCCAGCATTTTTATCTACCTTCGATTTTCCAGCATCTACAGTTAATTCTTAGACATTTTGCGGTGATGGCTGCATCTGCGGATCCTTTCTGTTGGGGGGGGAAGAGTCCTGGCCCGTGGTGGCTCCTGATAAGTGATGTGTTCCCTCCGCGGGTGCTGCCTTGCCCGCTGAGTTCTTCCAGCACTCTGTGTTTTTTGTTTGGCTCTGAAGTTGAAGGTGGATCCCCCTGTGTCTACCTGGGGAGAGGGTTGCGGGTTCTGGTCGAGACCCTTCTTCAGACAATCACAAATACTCTCACCGACGAGAGTTCAGTTCAGTCTAAAGAAGGGTCTTTTCTCCAGAGTCGCTGCAGGAGGTGAGCGGTCCAGCAGAAGGTGCTGAGATGGAAGTCGGTTCCGCTGTCCGGTGATGGAGGCCGCTCGTAGCCACGCTAGCTGCTTCTCTCCCCGGCCACAATGCGGTGGTGCCCGGAGCGCCGCGGCAGCGGTGAGTGAGTGTTACTGGCATAAACCCCGACCCTCTCCTTCTCAACGCTCCTTCCCTCCCCGCAACTTTACCCCTGGCTAGATTCCCCACATGCTGTGAAAGGAACTCTCCCCCGAATTGTCATGTTACTCACGACACGTGACTCAATCATAATTATTTATTTATATATTTCTACGGAAATTTTTCCCAATTGGGCCCCGCACCTCCTAAGGCCGGCCCTGCCTACCGTATTGCGGGGACATTGGACTTTTTCTATGGAACTGGTCCACTACAATGCTGAGAACTACATACTGCTCTTTCTATCTTCCTCTTTGCGCTTTCTATTGTATTTGAGTTTGACTTTATTGTATTTATGTATAGTATTACCTGACCTGTTTGGATAGCATGCAAATCTAAGCTTTTCACTGTGCCTCAGTACATGTGACAATATTAAACCGAAACAAGCCTTTCGGCCTGCAATGTCCATGCCGAACATGATGCCAATTAAACTAGCCTGCACATGATAAATATCCCTCCATTCTCTGCATATCTACAGTATGTGTCTATTTAAGGACCTCTTAAAGGCCACTATCGTATCTGCCTCCACCACCATTCCTGGTATTCCAGACACCCACCACTCTGTGTGTAAAAAAAATTGCCCCTTATATCTCCTTTAAACTTTGCCTCTCTCACCTTATAGCTGTCTCCTCATCTCTGACATTTCCACGCTGGGAAAAAGAATCTGACCGACTAATCTTTCTATGCCTTTCATAATTTTATGTATTCCTATCAGGCCTCCCTTCAACATCCTCCTACATTCCAGCCTAAGTGATCTTTTATCCTTCAACATGCCTACAACTGACAATGTTAATAATGGTGCACGCAGTATTAAAAGGAGCATAAGATAAAAGGTATACCTAAATCTCTGTACAATTTCAGAAGCAATATATAAATATCTGGAAACTAGTTTAAATAACAAGTTTTCAATTATTCTAATTTTATTATTTAATCCATATGTAACTATGTGTAACTAAGGAAAAGGTTTCACAAAAATATATTTTTATTATGAAACTATTTCCTAGCACAAAGATAATGTCCATTGCTAACCCTCAGCACACCAGAGTTTTTTTTTTTAAATGGTCAAGAAAAATTAATAAACACCATTTTTTACAGAGATTTTCATTCTGTTGGAAGCAGGTTGTCAATGGCATATAAGTGAATGGAGAAAGTTTAATATATTGGAATATTAAATATGCATCAGATATTTAACTTGAGTTTGTCCAATATACAGATCATTTCATATTTGACATTGCTAAATGTTCTCAATTGACTAGCTCCATTAAGCTCTTTGTTTTATGTATCCAGGGTATTGTTAGAGCAAACACTGGTTATATTTTAAAATTTATATTGAACAATCCATTACAACATGCTGTGTAAGCATTAGCTAGCTTTTAGCATTAGCTAAGAAAAATACAGATTTTCTCTAAATTTACTCACCAGAGTTTGTGTTTGACTATTTTCCTGCACACCAACCCTCCGCCCATTCTCTCCATGAGTATGTTTGCGTTTAGTTACACCGCACGCCTACTTGTTTTCAAATTAAAGCCCAGAGGCAACTAATCTGCCATTGATTTTTCAATAGTTCAATCCCTGAAGTGTTCAAAATGCATTTTTGTTTCATTTATTTTGTTTCTTGCTTCAATCACCGTTGGCCAAATAATGCTGTCCACAACTGGAAGTTCCAGTAGCGTGTCTGAGTCTGTCCGCTGGCTCCGTCCTGCACTCAACACGGAGGCCAATGCGTAGGCGCAGAGCATCTAGGGTTGCCAGCATAATGCGAAGGCATTGCCACTCGGGTACTACACCAGGGACAACCTGAGGTAGAGTCAGAGACGCCAGTGGTTTCTAAGAAAATATAGGAGTCTAGATTTGGAGGCAAAAGAGAAAATTACTCTTTATTACAATTGATGCCTTTCTGACCAGATGTGGGTTGAGTGTGTAGAAAGGAACTGCATATGCTAATTTATACCAAAGATAGACACAAAGTGCTGGAGTAACTCAGCAGGATCTATGGAGAAATAGGATGAGTGATGTTTCAGATTGGAACCTTTGGGTCTGAAGAAGGGTTCTGACCCAAAATTTCACCCATCTTTTTTCTCCAGAGATGCTGCCAAACCCGCTGAGTTACTCAAGCACTTTGTGTCTATCTGCAGTGGGTTGAGTGTGCTGGGCTGGGCCCACAGCTTATTATGATTGTTTTGTTTTAATGTTTTTAATAGTTTCTAAATATTTTATTTGCTCTTCGTTAGCTACTTTATTTTTTTGCTTTAAATTACCGTGCATAAATAGTTTATAAAAGCCTCTGAATTGCCCGCGTTGGGCCTGCTGACTTTAACATCGTGGAGCTGTGGTCTGCTGAGCTTCTAGCCGCGGGCGCGGCGCTAACTTTAACATCGCCGAGCGGGGCGATCCCTTGCCGAGGATCGCCATTGTTGGAGCTCCGTCCAGCGTGGCCTGTGTTCTCAGAAGCCGGGTCTCCGGTAAGAAGCGGCCGATTCAGAAATTCCAAGCCGCAGAGTGTGTTCCATCCGTTCCGAAGCTGGAGTTTCGATCAACCCGGCGAGAGGGCCTGTACATCGGACCATCCGTAGCGGCGACTGCGGAGTGTTCAAAGGCCCCGACCACAGGTGAACAAAAAGGAAGATGACTGAACTTTATTGCCTTCCATCACAGTGAGAAATGTTGATTCCACTGTGGTGGATGTTTATGTTAAACTCTATTGTGTATTACCTCCGCAGTCGCCGCTACGGATGGCCCGATGTCCAGGCCCCCTCGCCGGGATGATCGAAACTCTGGCGTGGGAATGGATGGAACACACTCTGTGGCTTTGGAGTTTCCGAATCGGCTGCTTCTTACCGGGGACCGCGGCTTCTGAGAACACAGGCCCCGCTGGACGGAGCTCCAACACTGGCGATCCCCAGCAAGAGATCACCCCATTCTGCGATGGTAATTCCGCGCTGCGCCTGTTGTTGAAGCTCTGGGCTCTGGGTCGGTCTCCAGTCGCAAAGGCCACGCCAATCCAGTTGGTAGGCCGCGAGGGGGGGGGGGGGGGGTTGCGAAGGTACAACACGGATAAAGATGCATCTCCGTCCAAGTAAATGACTGAAAAACAGTTTCCCCCTATTCCCCCTCACCACCCCCCACATAAGACATACAAAGAAACATTAAAACATACATTTAGACACACTAAAAATATCTTCGGTATAAACCAGCATCTGCAATTCCTTCCTATACAACATTCTTACTGAACTCTATGCAAAAATAGGAAATTCATGTGGGAATAAAGTATCATTGGAGCATTGAAATGCTCCCAACTTCCCCAATCTGCCTGCAAGCCTGGAACCTCTCATCCTATATAATGGCCATTATGCATTTGGGATAACTTTATCAAGCTCCACTACAATTACTGCGGAACTCTGGATGATTCAGGAAATGTGAGCAGCTCTTCTGATTCCACCACTGGAACTTATGAACTGAAATGCCCCCTCATTGTGCTCTCTCAAATATTCAGCTTACACTTCCTCTCCCTGTCCTTTACCACAAAGTGCATTACTTCACACTTAACTGAGTTAGACAGCATCTGCAATGCATCGACCTATTCCCCAGTCCCTGAAGTCCTGTCCTGTTGTGCTCTTCATTTGCTCAGTTTTGTGTAATTGGTAATTTCCATTATTCTGCTTCTTGTACCCACACCATTTATATACAACAAGATAAGCAATGAACTCCAACACTGACCTCCGGGGGGAACCAATGTATGTTTCTTTTCAGTCAGAATAACATCCACGTACTGCTGCTCTGTTTCCTTTACCAAAACTAATTATGCACTCGAGTTATCGCCATCCGTTTAATAATGTACTTTTGTGCCTTTCAAAAGCCAAAGAGCAAAAACTGCAGATGTTAGAAATATGAAATAAAAACCTAAATTACTGGAAGCACTCAGCATGGTCAGGGAGCACCCGTGAGGTGGAAACATAAAGGAGATATGTTTCTGTCGCCGTTGACGCTGCCTGAAGTGCTGAATACTTACAGTCATGTATGCTTATTGGGAATCCATAAAGAAAATGTACATCGCATTATAATTGAAATTTTTGCTGTCACTTTGAGAACTTTGTCAGGGGGCGGTGGGCAGTGCAGTAGTGCAGTGGTAGTTGCTGCCTTACAGCGCCAGAGACCTGGGTTTGAGCCTGACTATGGGTGCTGTCTGTCAGGTGTTTGAACATTCTCTCTGCGACCACGTGGGTTTTCCCCGGGTGCTCCAGTTTCCTCCCACACTCCAAAGACGTACAGGTTTGTAGGTTAATCGGCTTCGGTGAAAATAATTGGAAATTGTCCCCAGTGTGTAGGATAGTGTTGGTATACGGGGATTGCTGGTTGATGTGGAGTCGGTTGGCCAAAAGGCCTGTTTCAATGCAGTATCACTAAACTATAAACTAAATTAAAAATGAAACTTCCCAGCTGTTATCAGGCAACTGAACCATCCTATCAACAACTAGAGAGTTACTATCTCCCTCACTGGAGACCCTCAGACTATCTTTAATTGGACTTCAATTAAGCTTGTTGAGAAAACAAGGTAAGCAAACCGACCGGTAATGTTAAATGCCTGCTAAACTTTATTAAGAGTTGTCTGGCTTCTTAAAAGTGTCTCCACTCCTTCCCCCCCCCCCCCCCCCCCCCCCCCCCCCTTCTCTCCCCCCCTCCGCACTCTCTAAGGGACTTACCTTAACTGTGCCAGCCATCTTTTACCTTCCTGTTCATCGCAGGTGTGAATTTCAGACAGTGCTCCCCCACTTTCCCTGGCCCCCGCCTTTGCGATGTGTTAGTGTGTGTGTGTGTGTGTGTGTTGGCAGTGTAACGGAGTGGAAAGGGAAGTTGAAACTAATGCACGAACCACAGATTTCTGGGGCTGACGCTGAGATTGGAGGCAGGAAGGTAGTTTGGGAGTGAAAAAGCTATGCCAATATTCTAGTGGACGTAGTTTTTCTTCACCCAAAGCCTGAGGTTTAGCAGATATAACAAATGCATTTGTTTCCCAATGCTTATCTTATTTCTAAGCTTAAAAAAAAAGAGAAATTGTAGAAGTAACTATTTTATAGATACATAACATTGATGCCTGTGATAATGACGTTATATTTTTTGAAAGGAATTTAAAAATTCACTGCCAATTCTTCTCCAATGAGAATTTCTTCATTTGTATAATTTGGCAATAGGGCAGTTTGAAAAGCAAAATAAAATCAACTCCCTTTATGTACTTCACACTGCTGGTCAGATGGGGGAGCTAAAATGTGCTAAATCTTCATTTCTTGAGTCTTGCTTTAGGGAATAGTGTATCTGAGGATATTACTTTTTATATAAAACAACAACCTAATTAATAATTTATTCTGTGGTACTGTGAAATGCATATTACAATATGACTGCAGCAGAAATTACACTTGAGGTCTCTCAGTGACCCACCAGATAAACCATTCTTCATTCACCTCTCCTGTTTTCCATAATGGTTAGGTATTTGCATCTTAAGAATAAATCAAAAGTATTACAGTAATCTTCTCTTGATGTGAAAGTTGCTTTATCCAATAAAAATGAGTTACCTGATAATTTGAAGCAAACAATGTAATAAATCAGCCAACGGCAACTTTGCTCCAAGAAATACTTTAGAGATACAGCATGGAAACAGGCTCTTCAACCCACCGAGTCCACGCCAGCCATCGATCACTTGTTCACACCAGTTCTATGGTATCCCACTTTCTCATCAACTCCCCACGCACTAGGGTCAATTAACCTGCAAACCCGCACGTCTTTGGGATAGGAACATAGAAACATAGAAAATAGGTGCAGGAGTAGGCCATTCGGCCCTTCGAGCCTGCACCGCCATTCAATATGATCATGGCTGATCATCCAACTCAGTATCCTGTACCTGCCTTCTCTCCATACCCCCTGATCCCTTTAGCCACAAGGGCCACATCTAACTCCCTCTTAAATATAGCCAATGAACTGGCCTCAACTACATTCTGTGGCAGAGAATTCCAGAGATTCACCACTCTCTGTGTAAAAAATGTTTTTCTCATTTCAGTCCTAAAAGATTTCCCCTTTATCCTTAAACTGTGACCCCTTGTTTTGGACTTCCCCAACATCGGGAACAATCTTCCTGCATCTAGCCTGTCCAACCCCTTAAGAATTTTGTAAGTTTCTATAAGATCCCCCCTCAATCTTCTAAATTCTAGCGAGTACAAGCCGAGTCTATCCAGTCTTTCTTCATATGAAAGTCCTGACATCCCAGGATGTGGGAGGAAACCGGAGCACCCAGACGAAATCCTCGTGGTCACAGGGAGTACGTGCGAACTCCACACAGAGAGCACCAATGGTCAGAATAGGACAAGAGTCTGAATGATGTAACCCTCACAGTTTGCATTGATGTATCCCTCATGGGAGCACACTGACCCTAGTCAACAATTGGCTTATCAGGGAACTACCCTGCCTGAGGTCATCTGTTGCTGGCCTTGATTTGACCTGGCCTTTTCTTGCCTCCAGTACCCCCTCACACCTAAAATCAGTCTGAAGAAGGGTGGGTCCTAACTGGAAATGTCACCCACCCATTTTCTCCAGAGATGCTGCCTGTCCCGCAGAGTAACTGCAACACATTGTGTCCACCTTAAGTATACTTCAATTATTTTTTCTGAAAATGGGACTGCACTGTTCTGTATAGTCAATAGTAATTTGTGCCATAACTATTTCCACAATATTATTTGTCTGTATTTTAAGATGAGACTTTCTGTGCGCAGGCAATGTTTTATGTGCTGTGTGTTGTGAGCGTGCACGGATTTACCGAGAATGGATTGTCGTTTTGGTGTTCTTAATCTGGGCAAGAAATTTTCAAAGCGAACGCAATTAACACTCTATTATGTTATTAAAATGACATTGATCAAACAGTCAACCTAATAGGCCGAGGTAAAAATTTCAACAATTTGCAAGCAAGAGGATTGGCACCTTGCTGCTTTTATTATTGCTTAATGGGGTTCAGATTGCAAACAGAAGCTTTTACTTGAAAAAAATTGGTCGGCTTCCTTTCCCAACAGGCTCTGTGACAGAGGATGTCCAGTTGAGTGTCACTGCATTCCATAAATATGCAACCAGTGGGCCAACTCACACCCTGCCAGCAGATCCCTAATCAGCGTTTTCCTTCCATTAGTTCAAGGATTGTGACCACTCGTTCACTGCTGCGGGAAGTTACTTTTTTTCTATGTCCAGCACCAATTTTATTTCTGTTCATCTGCAAAGATATCCCATTACACACACGCGCCCCCCCCCCCCCCCCCCCCCCCATCCCCCATCCAGACTGAGCATTGGGGAGGGCCATGCTGTCCAAAATGCTGTCTTCACTCATGTATCCTGACTGAGGATAAACTTTTCCTTTTTTCTTTCAACTTTCTTCTTTTATAGACGGTAACAAAACAGCTATCCGCTTGGCACCTGGCCTGATTTTGGGTGGAAACCTTGAGCCAATTCCCTACCACTTCAGTTTCAATTGTTGACCATTGCTCACAGACATGCCGCGCCAAGCCGGCTCTTTCATCCCCATCAAATGTTCAGGGGAAAACTAAGATCTTGTGGTGCATTGTATGGGTATGAGGACAGCAGTTAAAGGAGCTCAGGACCTTAAGGATTGGGGCTGTGTGTGTGTATGAGGGTGTGTGTGTGATGGTGTGTGTGTGTGTGTGAGAGAGAGAGGGAGGTGTGTGTTTGTGTGTGAGGGTGTGTTTATATGTGGGAGGGTGTGTGTGTGTGTTGGTGTGTGACATAGTGTATGCGGGGATGTGTGTGTGAGGGTGTGTGCATGTGTGTGGGAGGTGTATGTGGGTGTGTAAGCATATGTGCACATGTGTGTATTTGTGAGGGTGTGCATGTGTGTGTGGGTGTGTGTGTGAGGAAGGGCATGTGTATGTGTGTGTATTGGTTAGAGTGTGTGTTGGTGTGGATAGGTGTGTTGGCATGTGTGGGTGTGCAAGTGTGTGTGAGAGAGTGTGTTTGGGGGAGGGTGTGTGTTTGTAGGAGGGTGTGTCTGTGAGGTGTATGAGGGTATGTGTGAGGCTGTGTGTGTGAGTACAAGTGTGAGGGTGATAGCGACTGCAAGTGTGAGTGACATCACAACGAGGATGTCGGCATTGAAGGATTTTTCTAGTTCATAAGAACACTAGCAGATTCCTAGTGCTAGATCCCATCTCCTGTTGCAGGCCTGCTCAGGCCGTTTTGCTCTAACCAATGACAAAACAAGGGAAGAAACGTTGAAATTGGAAAGTACCATAGTGTGGATATTGGTCCTGGGATGTTCCTTGCTGAGATCCCATTTCTACTACTGGCATCATACATGTGGAGGGGCTTCTCCCTTTCCATTCGCAGTCAAGGGCTTCGCTACCATTCCCGTGGGGATAGCTGCTCGCACCTCCTGTTGGAGGTCAGATGACAGGCTTCAAATGGATGGCCTCAGATGGTGGGATCAACCACTGGTGTCAACATTCACATGTGGCTGGGGCTCTGACCCACTGCTTGTGTGTGGCTCTGGTCCTGTGAATAGTGGGGGTGGGGCGGAGGAAGCTGTCACCTCTGATGGGCACTCTGATCACACCCACTGGGTAACTCTGGTCCCGCTCACCGTGGGCGAGGAAGGGGTCAGCTTCCATTCTCGGCCGAGCATCTCCAATCTATATTCCGCTTCACTGCATGCTTCTCCTACCTGTACGATCTCTGCAACTTACCAACACGAGATCTGACATAAAATGATGACCATATTTGTATGGATATATATTCTCCCCAGTTCCTTAAATCCACAGACATGTCCTTTAAGGACTGGTCCTTTTTTATATCCATTTCTATCCAGGTGCATCAGTCGCTGTTAAATATTTATTAAAAATGGATCTCTACCCTTCTCAAAGTTTTCATGCTTTTTCATAAGATTTGTGCAGTTACTTCTGGTAAAGTTTCTCTTCAAAGGAACATTTGGATGGGGGTACATTTGCATTGTTGCATTTTAACATTCAGTAAAATGTATTCATTGCAACAAATATATGCTTGAAGAATTTTAAAAATATGTGGTATTTTAGTCTGCAGGGAATTAATATCAATTGCATTCTCATGTGATGACAATTTAAAAAGTCAGAATCCATTTTACCAGATAACTTTTTTTTTTGTTTTCCCCCATGGGATTTCTAAGAAGCATGTTTAAATAAGTTGAACAGTAAATTAGTTCCCAACATACAGGAAGGAACTTGACAGACAGGAAAAGGATATGGGATTGTTTGCTTGCAAACCTAGCACTTACATTCTGGGCTTTTCCACACTCACCACACAGCAAGAAAAGCCCGTATTTCCTTTGCAGGCCAGATGGAAGGAAGGGTGTGAAGCTCATTGACTGACATTATCATCTCATACCAAACTGATCTCACTGCCGCTAATTATGTGAAAAATAAAACGGCATGGTCCTGACTTACTATCAAGGCACTTCTGGTCTTGCATTAGCCAGGCTGAGAGTTCATTCAGCTCATGGTGGAAAGGTGTTCGACAAAATCCGAGCACTTCGGGTGAGGCAAACTAGACAAAGAGGATACAGTTAATTTCTGAGAAATATTCTCAAATCCTGTTCTCCATATTGAAATAAGTTCATACGCAGAAGAATTAGGCATTCGGCCCATCAAGTCTACTCTGCCATTCAATCATGGCTGATCTAACTCTCCCCCACAACCCCATTCTCCTGCCTTCTCCCCATAACCTCTGACATCCGTACTAATCAAGAATCAATCTACGTATCTCTGCCTTAAAAATAACCATTGATTTGGCCTCCACAACCTTCTGTGGCAAGGAGGCTTCACTACTTGCACAGTTAGAAGAATCAAATGCAATTTACTATAATGATTCTATGTTTCCCATACTACAACCAAACAATTTTTTTAAATTGTAATTGGAAGCAGATGAGACTGCCATGAGATAATTAAAAACAAATGTATATTACCTAAAATTACCTGTTCAATGACAGCCAGTGGCCCCCTTCAAATGAACAGGGGTTTTCAAGATGCATCAACTGCGTCTGGCAAGGAACTGAAGCCAGAAACAAGGTGCATCGGACCCTCAGTCTTAGCGACTTCCACAGCACCACTGGATTTGATGGTAGAGAGGTTGCATGGAAACAGTGGCCAAGACCTCCACTGCAGTCCCATGCAGTGGATATGGACATGCAAGTCTGGAATGTGACACTGAATTCTCTGGAACTCTCTGAGTTGGTGATTCTCTGCAGACCCATTGTAGCTTAACTGAACGGTCGATAATGGAATAGGGAAGGAGCTGCGCATGCTGGTTTATACCAAAGACAGACACCAAGTGCTGGAGTAACTCAGCGGGTCAGGGAGCATTACAGGAGAAAAAGGATGAGTGATGTTTCGGGTCTGAGCCATTCTTCAGACTGAAAGTAATGGGTCAGGGGGGGGAATGACTGGACTTTCTGGACTCCATGAGAGGAATAGATTGGGTAGACTCACAGTTTCTTACCCGGAGTTGGGGAATCGAGAACCAGAGGACATAGGTTTAAGGTGAGGGGAGAAAGATTTAATAGCACCCTGAAGGGTAACTTTTTCATACAAAGGGTTGTAGGCGAATGAAATTAGCTGCGGAGGAGGTAATTGAGGCAGGTACTATCGAAATGTTTAAGAAACGTTTAGACAGGTACATGGATAGGACAGGCTTAGAGGAATATGGACCAAATGCAAGCAGGTGGAACTAGTGTAGAAGGGACATGTTGGCCGGTATGGGCAAGTTAGGCCTAAGAGCCTGTTTCCACACTGTAAGATTCTATGATAGACAATAGACAATAGGTGCAGGAGTAGGCCATTCGGCCCTTCGAGCCAGCACCGCCATTCAATGTGATCATGGCTGATCATCCACAATCCTACCTTCTCCCCATATCCCCTGACTCCGCTATCTTTAATAGACAATAGACAATGATTCTATGACTCTAGGAGGTATTTGCTACAGGTAGTATAACAACATTTAAAAGACATTTGGACAGGTACATGGATAGGAAACGAGGGATGTGTAGGAAGGAACTGCAGATGCTGGTTTAAACCAAAGATAGACACAAAAAGCTGGAGTAACTCAGCCTGATGAAGGGTCTCGACCCCAAACGTCACCCATTCCTTCTCTCCAGAGATGTTGCCTGTCCTGCTAAGTTACTCCAGCTTTTTATGACTATCTTAGAAAAGGAGGGATATAGGTTTAGAGGTATATAGGCTTAACATGGGCAGGTAGGACTAGCATAGATGAGGTGTCTTGGCCAGCACGGACAGGTTGTACCAAAGGGTCTGTTTCCATGCTGTGTGACTCGATGACTCTACGTAATACAAATTAAAACATGAAAAGATGAAGTAAATCCACATTCAGAAACTCAAAATACTTATTGATTCAAAGAAAGTATACACATTGGCCTTAATTTTGCTGGGGCAAGTTTGCTGTCATTACATCTCACTGAAGTACTTCAATATGATGTGGTTTCCAGAGTCTGACGATGGGTCCCGACCCAAAACACCATTTATCTATTTCCTTCCACAGATGCTGCCTGTTCCTTTTGAGTTCCTCCTCCAGTTTGTTTTTTGCTCGTGTAATTTCCCTGTTTACAAATGAAAATATAACTTGGAGCATACAATCAAATCTTCCATGACAGCATTTCTTCAAAGACATGCGAATGGGGGAGTCTGTAATGGGGGAGACATGGGGGAGTCCAGAACCAGAGGGCCACAGTTTAAGAATAAGGAGTAAGCCATTTAGAACGAGATGAGGAAACACTTTTTCTCACAGAGAGTTGTGAATCTGTGGAATTCTCTGCCTCAGAGGGCAGTGGAAACTGGTTCTCTGGATACTTTCAAGAGAGAGCTAGATAGGGCTCTTAAAGATAGCGGAGTCAGGGGATATGGGGAGAAGGCAGGAACGGGGTACTGATTGGGAATGATCAGCCATGATCACATTGAATGGCTCGAAGGGCCGAATGGCCTACTCCTGCACCTATTGTCTATTGCTTATTGTCTATTGTCTATTGAAAGAGGCGGGTGGGTCAGAACCAGCAAAACTCATGAAACTGGCCATTACACTGGAATAATATCTTTATGCCGAGTTTTGCCATATTTAGTTTAGAGATACAGCACGGAAATAAGTCCTTCAGCCCACCGAGTCCGCGCTGATCTGCCGTCCCCACACTAACACTATCCCACATACATTAGGTTCAAGTTACAATTATACCAAGCCAATCAGCCTGCAAACCTGTACGTCTTTGGAGTGTGGGAGGAAACCGGAACTCCCAGAGAAAACCCACGCAGGTCTCGGGGTGAACGTCCAAACTCCGTACAGACGGCAGCTATAGTCAGAATCGAACCCGGGTCCCTGGAGCTGTAAGGCAGCAATTCTACCGCTGCACCACCATGCTGCCCGTAATATGGTAAAATTGACCATGTTTACAAGCCTTTGAAAGACTGACATTCAACAACATTTGAATATGAATAAAAATGAAAATTACATTGTTTTAAAATCTATCATATCACCTAAAGCTCATAGATAATTAAAAAAATATTACAGCAAACACCAATAGTTAAAAATAACCAACTTCATTTTCCTCTTTCCCCAGTACTGTTGTAAAATAAAAGGACTTATGAATCCAGTTTCAAATCTGTCTTGGGATAAGATACAAGAACAGGTTTCACAGGGCAAATATTGGATTCCAGTGGAAAAATACACGCCAGAAAATCAAGAGTGTAGAAAGGAACTGCAGATGCTGGCTAAAACCGAAGAACGACACAAAACGCTGGAGTAACTCAGCAGGATAGGCAACATCTCTGGAGTAAAGGAATGGGTGACGTTTTGGGTTTCAGACCCTTCTTCAGTCTAAAGAAGAGTCTCGACCCAAAACGTCACCCATTCCTTCTCTCTAGAGATGCTGCCTGTCCCCCTGAGTTACTCCAGCGTCTATCTCCAGAAAATCAAGTCTGGCCAATAAGTTTAGAACTTGCATTTCTGGATAAATTCCAAGTTCAATGGGATATCCAACAATAAACAGCAGCGGTTTGAAAAATCAACAAAATCCAGGACAGATTCTCACATGCAATTCAATGGATAATGATGGGTAATTCAATAGTTTTATGTTTGATGGTTTTATTGATGGCCCAAAACCACATTTCTTTAAAAACAAAATGCACAGTACAGTTCAGGAAACCAATATCATTGCGTCCTTATGATATTGATCATTTGATATCATTATTTAAGTTATGCAATTTACAAATATAAATCCACACAAGCTGAAGTATTGACATAAATTGTAAAGAATTCACAGGCAGGACTAATTCATTGCAATCACCATCCCCGCTGTCAGCATAAAATGAAGGCAGAAATAAAGGGAAATATAATTTAAAAATGACAAGCAAACAAATTAAAATGTTATTTATGCATGAAGTAGGATGATCTGTTATGGGTTGGGAGAGATGTAAATTAATATGATCTTTCTTAGAAAATAATTTCTGAATATTTTTGCATTTTGCAATGGTCAGCTAATTTTAATGCAACATGAATCAGTAAATATTTAATCCATAAAAGCAACTCCATTTGTTATCTTAGTACTGTGTACACCTTTAAGCAACTTATTTTTCTCTGGATTGATTTTTTTTGTAATATGAGGAGCTATCCTTCCTGTTCAACTGTAGAGCACATATTAATAAATTATTGACTGGACTGCTGTGCTGGGACTGAGGGCAGGTTGTGGGCATAAGGGGACCTAGGGCAGTGAGCTCACCAATCCCACATCTCAGTTAATCATGATTCAACACATCCTGTTCCATTTACAATGATCTCCTTGGCTTACTGGTTAATTCTTGCAGGGTTTTTAAAGGGGCTTTGTCTCGGTGAAAATGCCGTGGCAAATATTGCTTTTTACTTGGAGGAAATTTAACAAGGGCAGACGAGTAATGCAGAATAAAGTAGAACAAAGGATGGAGGAATAATGTAGCCACATTTTCGTAGCAATTGAAAATAGATTTGATCAATAGTTATTTTTTATTTTATGTTATTATTATTAAATTTGCCTCCAGAACTAGAGGTCACAGTTTAAGGATAAGAGGGAAGTCTTTTAGGACCGAGATGAGAAAATCATTTTTTACACAGAGAGTGGTGAATCTGTGGAATTCTCTGCCACAGAAGGTACTTGAGGCCAGTTCATTGGCTATATTTAAGAGGGAGTTAGATGTGGCCCTTGTGGCTAAAGGGATCAGGGGGTATGGAGAGAAGGCAGGGATGGGATACTGAGTTGGATGATCAGCCATGATCATATCGAATGACGGTGCAGGCTCGAAGGGCCAAAAGGCCTACTACTGCACCTATTTTCTATGTTTCTATGCCAGGGAAGCAGGCTTTATTTCATCCGGCAAATGGCTGGTACTCTGAAGAAAGGTCTTGACCCAAAACATCACCCTTTCCTTCTCTCCAGAGATGCTGCCTGACCCATGGAGTTACTCCAGCATTTTGCATCTACTCCATATAGAACCATTGGCATTTGACTATTTCCATTCATTATGTCCAACGCTTCCACGTATACACTATCACAAGCCAGAATGTATGATTTGACATATTGCATCTGTTAATATGTTCCATTACTAGATCCCCCAATAAGACCAGTGATGGGAACTTCATCTTGCAGAGAACCCCACTATTCACACTGGGGACTATTGCTTCAGTTCTTGCATGGAATCTGAAGCAGCATTGGTTTTAATAGGAGCTTTGGAATGGCTGTTATAGGTTCTTCAACTTTATTTTGGTTCAGTTTACTCTTTTTCAATTATTTATAACTGCTTACGGGCATTCGTTTAGTTTTAATATTTTTGACAATCATTGCAATTTGTAATTCATTTAAATTTTTTTAGTATCTTTGAGCGATAAAACGTAGTAAGTTTTATCTCTCAGAGATACTAAAAAAATTTAAATTATGTAATTACAAATTGCAAAGATTATCAGAAATATTAAAACTAAAACTCCAAAACCCTATCTGAACTTTGCCGGGTGTAAAAGCTGCAGTGGGACTTGTAATCTGAGATAGGGATTTACTGGCTGTCTTGCGAGCTTTTTAGGGAAGGGCTTTCATTGAAGACCCTGTGGTGGCTGAGACCACTCCTCTGGAGTCCAGGACCCTTCTTTGAGCCAAGGAGATTAGTGGTCTGCATTTGGAGCAGGTAGATAAATTTGTGAGGAGATGGTGGATCAGGCAACTGAACCACCATATCACCAACTCGAGAGTCCTGAGCTAATATCTCCGTATTGGGGATCTTCGGACTATCTTTAATCGGACTTTACTGGACTTTGTCATGCACTAAATGTTATTCCCTCTAGTATGTATCTGTACACTGTGGATGCATCAACAGTAACCATGTATAGTCTTTCCGCTGAATGGTTAGCAGGCAACAAAAGCTTTTCACAATACCTCGGTACATGTGACAATAAACTAAACTAAACTAAACAGATGGCAAAGCTGTGCAGTGCATCCCATTCAAAGGCTTTCAGCCCAACCTGATTGTCATTGTATGTAAAATGTGAATGATAGTGCACTGACAAAAGTTAGCTCTGACAGCATACTGCTATAATTTGTAAAGATAAATGGTTATTTTGAATGGCAGTATAACAATGAAAGAAGTGAGTGCAGGAATCTTTTCGCACTGGGTTACAATTCTGTAGGTTCAAATGTACATTTTGGCACCACTCTTGGAGCTTAAAGTTTGCCAAAATTAAAAGGCCCAAACTATTTAATTGCATTATTTGTGGTCTTGTGATACATAGCTGTTTTAAGACCATGCAATATAAATAGCACCACTGAAAAATGTATCTTCCAATGGATGAGTTTCAATGATACTGACAAGAATGTTGAATCTATCCATTGAATCATCAGAGCAAATCCTTTATTATTCCATGTAGAATAACTTAGCTCCTGTCTTGCTTTAACTGGACCCTTAAAGATGGCAGGGCTCCTCCATCATGGAAGGAAGCAATTATTACCATTTTACCCAAGGAAGGCAAAGACAAAGAGCAATGTAAAAATTTCAGGCCAATCTCAATTTTAAATGTAGACTACAAACTATTTACCTCAATCATTTGCAAAAGACTCGAGACTTCTGTACCAGATCTGATTAATGAAGACCAAACTGGATTTATTCGGGGGCGTCAAACACAGGATAATATTAGAAGAACCCTCCACATTGTGGATAATGCTCAAAAAAAGGATACAAATATGGTCCTGGTCAGTTTAGATGCAGAAAAAGCCTTTGATAGTGTTAGTTGGGTATTCTTATATGAAGTACTGAGGAGATTTGGTTTCAATGAAGATGCAATTCGGTGCATTAAAACAATATATCAGGAGCCTACAGCTAGGATTAAGGTAAATGGAAACATATCAAAAAGGATCCAGTTAGAGAGGGGCACAAGGCAAGGATGCTGTCTTTCTCCTACTCTCTTCGTTTTGTATATCAAACCCTTAGCACAAGCAATAAGGCAGAGAGAATACATGCAGGGGGTCAAAATAGGGGGGAAAGAACATATAATTGGTCTTTTCGCTGATGATATCATTATTTTTCTTGAACGACCAGATATATGTCTCCCAAATCTAATGAACCTATTTGAAACATATGGATACTACTCAGGGTATAAATTGAATATAACAAAAACACAAATTCTTTCATTCAATTATTCTCCATCCCAACAAATCAGAGATGCATATAATCTGAAATGGAACTCTAAAACAATGCAGTATCTTGGTGTAACTATAACCAAAACACTTTCCAACTTGTTTGAAACTAATTATAACAAAATTGAAGAAAACATCAAAAAGGATGTTGAGAGGTGGTCGACCCTTCCTCTAGACTTCAGTGCCAGAATACAAACGGTAAAAATGAATATCCTACCTAAACTACTATATTTATTCCAATCTCTCCCAATTAATGTTCCCCGAGATAAATTCATAGCCTGGGATAAAATGATCTCTAGATTCATTTGGAATAGCAAAAAACCAAGAATAAAATTAACAACACTTCAACTGCCGAAAAGCAAGGGTGGAATGGCTTTACCAAATCTGAAGAAATACTTTTATGCAGCTCAACTCAGACCTCTGGCTTGTTGGTGTAGACCTGATTATGAATCTCGATGGAAAGAAATGGAAAGGGAGATACAGGGTTACCAGACCCAGATTTTGGTGGGAGACAAAAATCTGAGAGGGGCTTTGAGACATGCTATGGATCCAATAGTAACATTTACATTAGAAATATGGAATGTTATAGTGGAAAAATACAAATTAAAAAGAGGGGTTCACGCATTGAAGTGGTTCGCATATGACTCAAAGTTTAAGCCAGGGGTGTATGATTCAAAATTCAAAGAATGGGCACAAAAAGGCATAACGGCAATGTATACAGTTTCAGAAAATGGCGAGTTTATGAGCTTCCAAGATTTAAAGTCAAAGTATGGTCTCGAAAACAAAGATTTTTTTAGATACTTGCAATTAAGAGACTACTTTATAAAAGAGATAAGGCCAGAACTAGATGAAACTTCAAATAATGTGATCAAGGTGATTGTGGATGCATACAAACAGAAGGGGTCTCGGGTCATCTCTGCTTTCTACCAAGCTCTGGTGGAAAGCGGGGGAGAATCAACGCTCTACATAAAAACAAAATGGGAAGCAGAATTAAAGATTCAAATAACAGAAGAAGAATGGTATCAAATGTGTGAAACTTTTGCTGGAAGAATCTATCTCGCTTTTTTATAACACCCAAAATAAAAAGCAGACAACTTGCTGTCCAACAACACTGTTGGAGGCTGTGTGGGAGTACGGAGGCAGACCACTCGCATATTTTCTGGAACTGTGTAAAGATAAGGC
Organism: Amblyraja radiata; assembly: GCF_010909765.2. Classification (NCBI taxonomy): domain Eukaryota; kingdom Metazoa; phylum Chordata; class Chondrichthyes; order Rajiformes; family Rajidae; genus Amblyraja; species Amblyraja radiata. The sequence continues at coordinate 28,783,495 of NC_045964.1, read as the reverse complement.
CATACTGGGAAAATGTTAATGCAGCTGTAAATAATATCTTGGGTTATAAAATCCCAAATACTTGCCCTGTGATGTATCTGGGGCATATTAAAGATAGTGTAAAAATAGAAGATACATATTTGATTAAAGTTTTGCTTGCAGCAAGTAAGAAGGCCATTACCAGGCAGTGGCTTAATGAAAAAAGTCCAAAACAGGAACAGTGGTTAGAAATTGTGCGAGACATCTTTAATATGGAGAAATTGACATATTCCTTGAGAGTCAAGGAGAATTCATTTGAGAAGATCTGGGAAAAATGGACTGTGTATTTGAGCCATGACACCAATTAGATAAATGCCGAGCTAGATATGGGAAGCTTGCGTTATATAGAACTAGATGGTATGTTTGTATGAATGTTGAATTATCTCCAGATAACTAATCAATGTAATGGTTTTTCTTTTTTTAATTTGGTAAGTGAACCACACGGTCTTATTCTAATTTTTTAAATTTATTTACTTCTTTTTTTTCCCCCCCCATCTACTTATTTTTTTATTTTGATTGCTGTTTTTCTTACTTTGTTTTATTTATGGTGATGGTGTTGCACTGTTTTGAAAATATCTCTTAAAAATCAATAAAAATTTAAGTGAAAAAAAAAAAAAAAAAGAATAACTTAGCATTCTCCTGACTAAAATGTCTTTCAGCTTAACTGGTCGATATCGATCATTGCACTCCATCGACAACTCGATTACCTTTACGACCACTTACAAGGTGGGAATAGCATCAAGACTGTAGCAGGCAACACAATGTGGAACAGAGTCAAGGACTTGTGGTCAGGGAAAGAACAACTTAGTAGAAACAAAGAACTGGTTTATTCCGAAGATAGACACAAAGCGTTGGAGTAACTCAGCGGGTCAGGCAGCATCTCCGGAGAAAAAGAATGAGTGACGTTTCAGGTCGGGACCCTTCTTCAGACTCAATTTTTAATATTTTTATGAGGACAATTCAGCTCGGCAGAGGAGAATGTCCACAGAGGGAGATCGGTTGGGTCTTGTTCCCGATGCTGGGGAAGTCCAGAACAAGGGGTCACAGTTTAAGGATAAGGGGGAAATCTTTAGGACCGAGATGAGAAAAGCATTTTTCACACAGAGAGTGGTAAATCTCTGGAATTCTCTGCCACAGAAGGCAGTTGAGGCCAGTTCATTGGTTATATTTAAGAGGGAGTTAGATGTGGCCCTTGTGGCTAAAGGGATCAGGGGGTATGGAGAGAAGGCAGGTACAGGATACTGAGTTGGATGATCATATTGAATGGCGGTGCAGGCTCGAAGGGCCGGATGGCCTACTCCTGCACCTATTTTCTATGTTTCTATGTCTTTGTTTGAGGAAGAAACGAAGGGCCTCAAGGCACTCCTGGTAGGGGATGTAGGTGTAGAGGGACTCAACGTCCATGGTAAAGATGAATGGATGGGGGCCTGAAAACCGAAAGTTGTTAAAGAGTTGTCCTGGATGTAGGTGGGAGGGACTTGGACAAGGGGTGATAGGATAGAATCGAGGTATGTGGGGATGAGCTCAGTGGGGCCGAGAAGTGTTGCTGGAAGAATCAATCATCCGGTATCTGGGAGGAGAGTTGGCATGCAAAGGGATCTTGGAGATGCAGTTGTCATAATTATTCTTCGCGCTATCAGTCTCAAGAAAAATGAGACTGATAGCGCGAAGAATAATTATGACAACTGCATCTCCAAGAATTACAAGAATCCTGGTCAACCTCATCCACCCAGAGTAAAAAAGTACAGGGGACATGATAGGCCCAGGGCAATAAAATCAGCCAAATCCAGGAAGTAGCAACAGCCACTGTGCATGTCTTCAAAGAAGCTTTGGAACAATTGACCATAACAGGTTACAGATTGTCATTTCAACTTTGACAGACCACCACAATTTGCAGATTCATATATGCAATAACAAACAAGTGGAATGCCCAGCAATAGATTCACCATTGATTTAATCCCAATGCAGTCTGAGGTCAAATAAGGCCATGTCATTTCTCCAACCCTCATCTCAATCTTCTTTGCCGGTGTTGTTTCCCTCTCTACAAACACCCTATTGGAGTTCAGTAAGTCAATAGGTTGAGAAAAAAATGATACCCCTCTTTCAGTCATCTAGCTCCACCATCCAAATCAAGATTAGAAACAAGGACCTGCAGATGCTGGTTTAACTAAAATGACACAAAGTGCTGGAGTAACGCAGCATCTCTATAGTAAGTTAAGTAGGGTCCAGACCCAAGACGTCACCTATCCGTGTCCTCCAGAGATGCTGCCTGACTTGCTGAGTTACTCCAGCACTTTGTGTCTTTATTTCAAATTATATCAAGTCAAGTTATATTGTCATATGCACAAGTACATTAAGGTACAGGTAATATGACAATCTTGTTTGCAGTAGCATCTCAGCCACATAGACTCAGGCAAACACACATAAGCCTATATTATACATAAATTAGACATAAATTTACACTTAAAATCATGCCAAATTACAAAAAGTAAGACAGTGCAAAACACAGTTAGAAACAAAACCAGTCCATGATGGTGCAAGAGGAGATCTATAGTGTTCTGCGGTCTAGGTATCACTTGTTGAGGGGGGCGCCGTCCTGTATGGTATGGCTGCCCAGCCTGCAGCTGTCCGTTTTTTCTCTTTTTTAAACATTTTTAGTTAGTTGAGTTTTTTTGTTCTGGAGTTCTAGCCTTTTTTATGTGGGGGGGGGGGGGGGGGGGGGAAGGGGAAACTGCTTTTCTACGGTCCCTACCTGGTCGGAGAGGCAGCTTTTCTCCGGGCTGCACCATTGACCTGTCCTAGCGGCCTACCAGCGGGCCTGGAGCGGCGTTTCCTGTCGGGGACCGCCCAGAACCTCGGCTTCGGCAGCGGCACAGCGCTGGAGCGCTATCGCGGAGCGGGCGATGCCCTACCCGGGTCGCCGCGCTGGAACTCCAGTGAGCTGAGACCTCTGATAAAAACATCGCGGAGCTGACTTTTCCATCGGGAGCCCGGGATCTCTCAGCGAGATCACCAGTTGTGGAGCTCCATCCGGCGCGGCCTTATTGGCTTCGGAAGCCGCGGCCTCCAGTACGGAAGCGGCCGTTCCAGGTGTCCCAAGCCGCTGTGAGGATTCTCCTGACGCCGGAGCACCATCATCCGGCGAGAACGGCCTGGAACATCGGGCCTCCGTGGAGGCAACTGTGGAGGCCTCAATAGGCCCGACTATGGGTGAACTGGGGATGGGGACTGGACATTGTGCCTTCCCTCATAATGGGAACCATTGTGGGGGGATGTTTTTATGTTTCAATTTCTTTATTACTGTTATGCCTGTATTCTTTCTATGTGTGCTGCATGGCAAGAAGCATTTCACTACACCTAGGTGTATGTGACAATAAAATAACCTTTGAACCTTTGAACCTTTGAGCTTATCCATGTTCACCAGGGATTCTGTTGACCCACTAAAATACTCCAGCACTTTGTGTCCGGCTTTCTTGATGATTGTTTTGTCTTGTTTCTCAGTCGGTCTTGCAACACACACATCTGTCCAGCGGTTCGCTGTTCAGATTGTTGAGCAGACACCCTGTGACAGGGGTGGACAAGGCAGCAGTGGTTTCTCTCCTTAGGTCCTCAGCCAGATGATCTGAACAACTCACCACCCGAGCTCTGACAGCAATATTTTTTATCTTTTTACCTGATGAGATAAGAAGATAAAACAGACATCCTGGCTCCGGGCAATGAGCTAAATCCACACCATAAGATTGGTGTTGGGCATTATCTTGCGGTGTTAGCTGCTTTTTTTTTGATACATTATACATTGTCACTTTACTACACAACGTGCCATACCGGTTGCCACAGTAACAGAAGTGTTTCATTAACATTGATACAATCTGTCGGTGGTGTCGACAACCTCCGACCCATTCCAGGTCACCCTCACAAAAACTGTGAACAACATCTTCATCTAACCGATAATAAATTTGCACACGATATACTGTAGATATCCGTGACTGTGACAACAAGACAAGTGGGTATGTTTGGACCCATTGTTAGTTTTATAATTCACTGCGTAACGTTAAGCAAGCAGCCCTTTAGATGAACGAATATGTTTTAAAGTTGATTTGAAAGGGTGGAAAGGAGAGAAAGTGCAGGAGGTATACCAGGGGCCTGGCTAACTGGGTAAAAGTCCCAACCCACACAGTGTAACTTTCAGCCTACAAATCAACACACAGTCCTGGTGACACGATAGCTTGTAGAGGCGCTTTGATTACATTTATTTTTGATTACATTCCGGATGTTAAATTGGCCAAAATAATTCATGTTACCTGGAGGTGCATTACTCTGGGTATGTTACAATTAGCAGGATTTAGTTCACTCTTGAGTTTACTGCAAAGGATTATATTTCGCTTTTCCTTTCTGAACAATGAGCAGCAACTGTGGCCAGTGACGGAAATCGCTATCAAAATATGGAGGGGACAGGGGGACACACAATTTCTTGGCGGCAGCACGCACATGTGCACACTCCCACACATGCGCGAGGCTTCGGAGGCTTCTGCCGTAGGCCCTGTGAACGGTAATTTCAGCTCAATCCAGCGCTGAATGCAGCTCAACTCTGCTTGTCTCGCCGGGTTAACCTACAGCCTTGCCTGGACTGACGGAATACCAGTCCGGAACCATGGAGCTAGCGCTGCTTCTCCGCATTGGCTGTAAGCCTGGGCCATATTTCCCGCAAGTCGAGGCAGGGCTGCAGGTTAACCCGGCGGGAGAGGCAGAGTTGAGCTGGGTTTAGCGCTGCTTCTGTGCGCTGGGCCTGGGGGCCCAGCGCCCATCTGACTCCTGGCGCCTCTGGCCACCCCTGGGCGTGGGGGGGGCACACTCGGGTGGGGACGGGGATGGTCCAGTGGAGGTTCGGCAGCGATTGCAGCGCCGGAGAGCCGGCCGGGATCGATCCTGGCTGCAGTTGAGGCGCAGGTCTGTGTCCAGGACTGCCGTTGTGACCCTATGACCTGGGCACGTCTCCCTCCTCCAATCACCCTGCTCTATCCTCAGTCCCACCCCCCCCCCACTTGCGCCTCTGACCGACACCTCCCTCCTCCAATCATCGCACTCAATCATCATGTTCCGCCCCCTTTCCCTGCTGACCGACATCTCTCTCGTCCAATCAGCGCCCTCGATCAGCAGTCCCACCCCCACTGTCTCGCGGGAAGCGAAGATTTCACCGGGTTTTAAAATCCGGATTACAAAAAATTGGGGGGGATTGTACCCTACCTCTCAAAACAGTGAGGTAGCTCCAGCCTTGCCTGGACTGACGGAATACCAGTCTGGAACCATGGAGGCCTCCCCCCTCCCCCCCCCCGGGATTTCCGCCACTGAATGTTGCACAGCGGTAGAGTTGCTGCCTTACAGCGCTAGAGACCCGTATTCGATCCTGACTAGCGGTACTGTCTGTATGGAGTTTGTACCTTCTCTTAACCACATGGGTTTTCTCTGAGTGCTCCAGTTTCCTCCCACACTCTAAAAACGCACACGTTTGTTGGTTAATTGGCTTCGGTAAAAATTGTAAATTGTCCCTAGTGTGTAGGATAGTGTTAGTGTATGGGGACCGCTGCTCGGCGCAGGCTCAGTGGGCCGAAGGGTCTGTTTCCGCATTGTATCTCTAAACTAAACTAAACTAAACTACTCTGACCTAAACTAAATAAACCTTGTATTATGGCAAGTACCCTCACACATTATGGGCCTTTAAAAAATGATAGAAGATTCTAAACATTAGAAACTGTTATCAGGCAATTGAACGGTCCACTCACCAGCTAGAGTGTCATCCTGACCTCACATCTACCTCCTTGGAGACCTTTGAACTATCTTTAATCAGACATTATCTCACTTGTTGGATCCTGTATTATTTATCTGTACACTGGACATCTTGATTGTATTCATGAACGGTCTTTTCTCTGACTGGATAGCATGCAACAAAAAATGTTTTATTGTGCCTCGGCACACGTGACAATAATAGATAAACTAAACTAAACAAGGAACTGCAGATGCTTGTTTATCAAGGAAAGACCCAAAATGCTGGAGTAACTGGGATGCTGCCCAACCCGCTGAGTTGCTCCAGGACTTTGTGTCTTTCCTATTCTAAGCATTCATCATTTCCGATAGCTTGCTATTTATGATGGAAATTAGGACGTTAAGACTGTTCCAGTCAGTGTGTGGTGGAAAACCTGCTATTATATAACAATGCCATTCATTAAGTTAATGCAGAATGAGTTTTATCATCGTTTTTGCTGCACATTCTCTTTTCCTTGTTTTTCTTTCTCTCTTACATGCAGGCATTCAATGCAAACCTCCAGACTACAGCTGCATGATGTGCATCCATGAATTATGCACTTGACTGCTTTGATTTGACCACAAGCAAAATTCTTGCGTATATTAAGGTATCTGAGACATTTAATGTGGCAGCAGATCAAACCCTAATAAGCCCAATACAAACAGAAAGTCGGAGCAGTGGCATAAAGGCTAGAGGCCCTGTCATGGCTGGCATGGTTCAATCAAGTTTAGGGCTGCCAAAGCTTTGAGTACAGTACACAAGAAGTCATTTTGAATCGTAACGGTGATTAATCAAAGAAAATTAAACTTTAAGCGTCAGTAACCCACTCCTTCCTGGCTGTCTTTTGTCTGTTTATTTAGCGTAACCTCTACTGGAGCAGGGCTGACCTAGAAATATCAGAAATAGCTACAGTTGAAACCAAGCATAAACAAAGATATTTAGCAATGAAAGCAATGGCAACAGAAAATCTTCCTTTGGACCCAATCAACCAACCACAAGATAAGCATCAGCTGAAATATTGTATATTTATTTGTTTGGCGAAATGAAAATAAATTACATGCTAGTTGGTGCATATTTCAATTTATTTATATATGGATGCTGGTAGACCAGCCTCTGTACTGAACACAACACCTCTGCAAATATCTACTGAACCTTTTCTATTATAGTCAAAATAGGCGTGCTCCTTCATTTCTACAACTTGTTGACTGCCTTTAGTTTTAAGTTTTAGATTTAGAGATACAGCTTGGAAACAGGACCTTAGGTCTGCCGAGTCCGCGCCGACCATCATCACCTGTACACTAGTTGTATCCTACAGGCTGGGGACAATTTTCAGAAGCCAAACGGCTCCGGCAATCGAAGTGGGACTGGCCCAGCGAGGCTGTACGGCTCAAGTGACAACGTTAGGTCGCGCTTGCCGCATGCAGTCGCATGCTCGTGGGACAGGCCCTTAAGAAAGAGTTTCAATGCGGTAAATAATGGAAGTTTGAGAGTACTTATTATAAATGTAACCGTCACGAACCGATCCTATAAGGAATCAGCACCAACTTCTTTATCCATATAGAAAATATAGAACTAGTTTTGACGAAATGGTAACTGGCTTCTTTTTCCACAGATTCTGTTCGACTGGCTGAGCTCTTTGAACATACAACAGTAGAGCACAGGAACAGGCCATTCACTCGCCAATGTCTGTGTTGAACACGATGCCAAGTTAACCTAGTTTCCGCTACCTACACGGTGATCCATATCCCTCCATTCCCTGCGTATGCATGTGCCTATATACACGCCTCTTAGACGCCACTACTGTATCGGCCTCCACCACCACTCCTGGCAGTGCGTTCCCAGCTCCAGAGAAAACAATTCAAGTTTGTCCAACCTCTCCTTATAGCTAACTCTCCCTAATCCAGGAAGTATATGGTAAAACTCTTCTGCAGATTCTCCAAAGTTGCCGTATCCTTCCTCTAATCTGGCAACCAGAAGTCTAATACTACAAACCCTAAATGCGGTCTTACCAAAGTCCTATAAAACTGCAACATGACTCTCCAGATTTATCTCTTGTTTCCTTTTAGTGTAATTCTAGCTTCCCTTCAATTCATCTCTGCTGCTCATTGCAACATTCCATGTGTTGGCTAACTCTAAATTCTCACCAGTAATAGAAGACGAATCTGCTGGAATCTGAACATGGAAGTGTGAGGTGTTGCACTTTGGGAGGTCGATTGTAAGGGGAAAGTATACAGTTATTGGCAAGACCATTAACAGCATTGATGTACAGAGGAATCTTGAGGTCCAAATCCATAGCTCCCTGAAGGTGGCAACACAAGTTGATAAAGTAGTTAAGATGGTATATGTACACTTGCCTTCATAGGTCAGGACTTTGAGTAAAAAAAAGACACAAAGTGCTGGAGTAACTCAGTTGGTCAGGTAGCATCACTGGAGAACATGGATAGGTGACGTTTCGGGTCGGGATCCTTCTTGATATGATACATTTCTGACAGTAATATAATATTTTTCTGATATCTGGTAAAAATCAGATACTCAAATAATGTACCCAATTCAGAAGAGGCACAAACCTCAGTATCAAAGATCTGAGATATGAGGGAAAAGTGACTGAGAGATGACTTTGTGGAGAAACACATAGGAGGTGGTAAACTGCATGGGAAAGAGAGATCAATAATAACATTTCAAAATTGTAAGAGTAGGACAAGGTGATACGGGTTCAGTGACCATAGAAAAAAAGTGTATGGATGTTTTTAAGCGCCCAACAATAATGAACATAGAGAATGGTTGTCCCATCCAAGAAATGGAAGCAACATCTGTACAATTATTTAAAACAGAATGGACAGTGGTGACTGTCAAGGTGAATGAACTTAATGGGCCTGTCCCTCTTTGGAGACTCTTTAGGCGACTGCCAGGGACTAGTTTTAATGGAATTCACCTGACACCTGGCGACAACCTACGACAACACCTACGTCTACCTATGACAACCTACAACAGCAAAAATTGTCGCCATTGGCGCCGAAAATTTTTCAACATGTTGAAAATTTTGTGGCAGTCGCCTGTAGTCGCCCAAAAAATCGCCTAAGTGGGACAGGCCCATAACTCTGTTTCATCTCTAAGTAAACTTTGATTTAGTGAATGAACATGACTGTAAAGATCAATATGACAAAAGTGAGATTTTATTATTTTTTGGAGGGTTTATCTTTAATTATCACTAATTTCAGGAGTTTAAGGAAATTATTTGCAACGTTCAATCGATCATGATTTCCCTAAAAAAAACTTGATGGGCCTGTGACTGTTCGTTGTTAAAAAAAAAAATGGGAATCTGAATTTCATATAATAAACAAAGGGGAACTTAAGTTATTCACTAAAACTGTACAGAAACAAGGTAAAAAAAAAGCGAGCTAAGGAAAAAGAATTTGCCATGTCTCTCACCATTCCCCATTGGCAGTTACCATTGAGCAGAGTTCATGTGAAGCTGTAGAAGCAAAGGTGCTAAATGACCAGATTATGCATTTATCTTCAGCAACACTCTTCTGACTACTACGCACTTTTAAATAACTGATTTAACAGAAACATTAAATTTTAAAGGAAAAAAAAATAGAATACCATACAATAAAACACAACAATTCTACATTTTTGCATCATGATAATGAAGGTTGTAAATTTTTACAAGACTACTAAAGACTGAGACTAAGCTAAGAAGGACAGTTGCCAATGACTTGGATGACCCTGTTATCGATTATTCTGTTCTTGACCCTTGAATACAGCTGACCATGATCTGAAGCAAATTTAAAAACTTCAATAGGATTTAGTCTGAGTGATTCCAGGATCCACTGATTCAGCTCTATCAGTCGGAGCTGTCCCTCCATTTCTTGCTACATAAGATTAATGCATTGGTCTGCATCTTTCTCTCAGTCTTTTTAATCACCTTCAGAGAGTAAGCGATTCCGAATGCATCTGCTGCAATTGTTTTGCTTTAATAATCCCTAAAGGTAAATCTCAAACCATAAATGTTCTTTAACATGTATTCCTCTTCAGGCTGACACTTAGTAAAACAAATAAAGCATGATTGATGAACATTTTTTGGAATAAAGGAACTTCTGTTGTTTATCCATTAGGTAGATGTTTTTAGTCATCACTTAAACTATAAATTTAATATGTAGTGCACAGCATAAGATGTGTCATATTTAAATATATAGATATGAACAATCATTTTTCGCCAAAGAGGTGCAGCGAGACCCTGCAGTCCAAGACAATCATTGAAGTAAATGTTTAATATAGTTTATAGCACTGCACTAGATTTTTCGACTGTTGTTATCAACCATCAGGCAGCACAATTGGAGTATTGCAGTTTTTGAAAGGTTATTTATAATTTTAATAGGCCTGCACTGAAGTTGTATGGAAGATGTGTTAGAAAAAGAGAGATTTTCTGACTGCATTCTCACCCTTCACACAATAATTTGGCTGAACAGACATGATGGACAATTAAATTAATAGGATATAACAATTAAATATTTAATATTTTAAATTCATTTTTGCTCAAGCACAATACATAAGATTAGTACAGGTGTCAGAGGTTATGGGGAGAAGGCAGGAGAATGGGGTTAGGAGGTAGGTCAGCCATGATTGAATGGTGGAGTAGACTAGAAGGGCCGAATGGCCTAATTCTGCTCCTATCACATGATCTTATGATCTTATGACCTTATGATAAGATTAGCTGAACATTAATGATAATTGTTAGTGACTTTTATGTAGGTAGTTGCATATTCACACTGACCAGCTATTATTACATCTTGCTTAGCAAACCATAATCCTAGTTCGGGAATGTCTGACAAGATACTGAGTGAACAGCAGGTTGACAAGAAATTAATCATAAAAAGAGATTTCACATCTCATTTGCTTGAAAGTGCTATTTCTACTATTGTCTTTTTGTGGTGAAAGTTGTAGCAATATTTTAATGCAGACTGGAATTATAGTGACGGCAACCTAAGTAGTGCAAATCATTCTTTGCCAGACAACAGTTTGTTAACAGTAACTGCAGATACCTTTCAATTCTGAGCAACAATATATTTAGTGTTAAACTCAGGATACAAGATGCCCTCCAATTTTGTGCACGTTATTTTCTAAATGGTGGCAGTGAATATCAGTAGATGCCAGAAGGCAGACTAGAGAAGGTTGTTACTGGTTTACAGATCCATCTGCTGTGAATATTTGTTGTTGTGCGAGTCAGTGAAGTCAATCATAACAAAGCGAGTGCAAGTTTAGAGAAAGGCAGAATCCCATTTGTTTGTAGGATTTGAACTATTAATTGCACCCTGGCAGTGATAGTGTGTAGGCAGATCTGCAGAATATTCCTAAACAAATTAGCTGTAAACTGAGTGAGAGGGCACGAGGGTTGTCATATAAAGTCGGTAGCTGACAGGCATTGGGATCTCTGCACATAGCGCACAGAACAGATGTTCCCAAAGATGCAGTGATTATTGCACTGGTAATAAAAACGCATCAGCTTACAGGCAGGGATAATGGATGCTGGTAACTAGGAACCGTTCCCAAAGGAGAAAATGACAGAAATCTGCTGTATCTCCAGATCACGGGGGTATAATTAAACCTCCTGTAACAGTTGTTAATAGGCTGCAAATAAAATTGGGGGAAATTTTTACACAACCTTTCCTTTGTCCTTTTCGAATAGCACTGGGATATTTGGAGGCAAAATTATGCAGTATTATATGATTACAAGCAAGCTGTTTTACCATGTTACCTGGTTTAATTAGTGTCATAACGTAAATAAGATTACAATCTCAAATTTGTACTGGCCTGCAGCCCATACCATAAATGAGATCACCAACCACATATTCTGCTCAAAGGAAACATCGCTGTTCCAACAGCGCATCTCACCATTGTACTGATCACTGAGTCTTATTCACTGGATTTAAAAGGCAAAATATTGCTTGCAGGAATTAAGGACTGCAGGGAAAAGTCTGCACCACACGATTACTTGGATTAAATTAGATTAAGGTGTGAGACATGGTTCTACAATGCTTTTTTTTTTTGCATTGGATTCGAAAATATCACTGAATTTCAAAGGACATTTGATTCATTTGCAAAGAAATAATGTGCCGGAATCAAGAAAGATTATGTTTGGTTCAGGGCTGTTATAATGATGAAAGTAAGCAGGGTGGTCCTTTGGAATTTTACACTAGGGTCACATATGCATTTATTCTGACACAACTGCAATGAGCACAACACAAGTTACAGCTATTTATTTTGATTGAGCAAGCCTTTTAATTCTCAGGAGTTCAAACAGTACATTTTATTGAAATATTATAATTGTGTGAATTAGGCTACTTTATGTCTGATTTAAAAGGGCTATATTTTGATTTTGCTATCCCTGTCACATTCCCCCAAAATTGTGGCAATTTAATTTTTTCATGCTAAAACTTTAAATAAATTTATATTTGGCTTATTGTGGTCCAATATGACAACCCTGCGTAATTTATGGGCTGACCTGATGAAACAGTGTTGACAGTAAGGAACAGTAGATGCATTGTTTGTGGTAAGCAAGTCTGTGGAAGTGTTAAGGGACTGATTAAACCAGCGAAGGTCAGTAACCAATTTTATGCTCTTGCTTTTTATGGGTTTTCCAGTTTTCTTATAGTTCGTATCATTCCTCTTAAAACGGGGCATAAAATAGGCCATGCTCAAAATCTCACAGCAGCTGTTTTAAAAGATGAGAAAACCTCCAGCCACATAAAAGGTGGCTTGAGTCATTGGAATTAGTGTGCTACTGTGGAGGGAAGTGGAGAACCATGCACTGTATGCTCTGTAGTGCCACTATATTGGCCTCAAGGTGCCTCATCAGTGAATAACAGCAGAAAAAAAATATTATGGATCTTTGCACTTTCTTCTTTTATCTGGGCACATTAAGGCCACCCTGGACCCAATATTGAATTAAAAACATCTCAAGCATCCAGTCTTTTATGACCTCCCTCTCCACAGATGTGGCTCCATCTTTACAACCTCTCTCTCCACAGATGTGACTATACCTTCTCTCTCTCTCTCTCCACACATGTGGCTCTACCTTTCGGACCTCTCTCTCTCTCCCTCCACACATATGGCACTATCTTTCTGACCCCTCTCTCCACAGACGTGGCTATCTTTCGGTTTCAATCAGTTCCTTTTCTCTCCTCTGACTGCTGTTTTTTAAAGTAATTATTGCATTGGCAATATTGGCCTTCAACCTATTGCTGACATCTCCCCCCACTCCCACCCCCAGCCTCCCCCCACCCCCACCCCCAGCCTCCCCCCACCCCCAGCCCCACAACATAAAATATGTTTGGTTTTTCATTTTTCTTCCTCTCATGTTCTTGATTTGGTCAGAAATCTTCTTCAGCCAAAAGATTTTTTTCTTGACACACTTAACTCTATTATTAATTACTTTAATTACTTAATAATAAAAATGTGATGGTATTAGCGATGTACAAACAGAAATAAGATCCTAACATCTGCGCTTATCATCCATCCAAACTCCCTTACAGCCGACAGTTGCTTCTGGTTTAACCTTACAGTTTATTGCTTTAATTATAGGATACACTAACATGGGTTATGAAAGCGTATGATTGAACTAGCTGTTATGGTTTGAAATAACCAGTTCCAAGATACAAGTTCAAATTCCACCATTGCACCAGGTAAATTTAATTTCAACTCATAAAATAAATTTGGATATTATTTTAAAAGGTAGCTCCTCTTAGTAAAAGTAATGGTAAAACCACTGGATTCTAATGAAATCCTTTCTGGTTTGCACATGTCCTCTGGGGAAGAAAATATGTTGCCCGTGCCAGGTCTTACCTTTATCTAATTCAAACCCACAAATGTGGATGATGCTCACCAGCTTCCATTAATCAAGACCAATGCATTTAGATAAAAGCCCTGTCCCACAATACGAGTTCATTCCAAGAGCTCTCCCGAGTTTGCCCTGATTCGAACTCGGAGATTTACGGTAATGGCCACTCGGGGCTCTCGTGGATATTTTTCAACATGTTGAAAAATCTTCACGAGTCATCCCGTGCTTACCTGCCGTTAGCGAGTCTTCCCGAGTACCTGCCGTTAGCGCTAAGAGACGTCCCCGAGCTGCGACGTACCCGCCACGTTCATTCTCCGTGCTTATCACGAGTTTGATTTTTTTTTAAATTCGAGAGAGCTCTTGGAATGAACTCGTGCCGTGGGACAGGGCTTTAATGAATGCCAGTGTTGCCACAATTTCTACATCCCCTAGAACAAACCATTTGTGACCAAAATAAAACCTCAGGTATCAATCGCTCACTATGTCATGAAATATTTCCTGTCTCTCACTTAGCATTGTATAAACTCAGATTACACTCCCTGACCTCTCTTTGAGCAGCATTTGATTCCATGATAGCTCCTTATAACTCAAAACACTATTATGAAGGGTTATGTTTTGATGCCCTTCTCTGGACCACTTCCAAGCCGATACATTCCCCTCATGCCTCACAGACAAACTGAAAGCAGTGTTCAAGGCTCAGCTTTCTCAGTTTACTCTGTAGGTTCAGCATGAAAGCTTTGGACTTAACTCCACTAAAGCGGCAATAAACCTCAGGATCTTGTTTGATTAACTAATTGCTCCTTTGCCACAATTAGACATGGTTAATAGTAAGATTAAACGAGAACTTACCAGTTTGAAGTTTGATCTGTATTTTATGAGGAGTTACGATGAGGGATTACGTGAAGAACCCCGCCACGACGCATAATAATAATAATAATAATATCTTTTATTGTCATTGCACGTCAGTGCAACGAGATTTAGTGTGCAGCTCCACTGATGTACAAGAAAGGTAAATAAATACAATACATAAATAAGCAAGCTGAATTGATTGGTGTGTCATTCTTCAAAGCAGCGGTGTGAAATCACAGATAACTGTAATGACTAAACATAGTAAGATTAGAGAAGAGATACCAGTTAAGTATATGATCAAGGGTGGGAGCAGAGGGCACGTAATCCCTCATCGTAACTCCTCATAAAATACAGATCAAACTTCAAACTGGTAAGTTCTCGTTTAATCTTACTATTTTACTTCGGAGTCACGTGAGTGACTACGTGAAGATTTTAAAGCTCTGTGATTTCATGCCGTGGAAACGAGTCTATGCATCACGTCTGCCTTGATGACTGTAGGAGGAATTATGTTAACATAATTTGGACATGAATTCGACATTGAAATATAAAATTTATTAACACAAATTTATAACCCCTTTTTATGGGTTTAAATTAATTTACAGAACTTACATTTCTTTCTGCAAACGTTCCAGGTTTCATTACTGGTTTATTGTAAAATAATTGGAATGTTTTTTCCCCCAGACCATCCTGCTGCCTTGAGGATTTGGTCCATTGGTACATCCAACTGTATCGCTGCCGATGTAGCTGCAGCCGTGGTGGAATGAGATTTAAAAATATTAGTATCCACCCCAGCCTGTGTTAGCACCTGTTTCAGCCATCTTGAGATGATCTGGACCGTCACTCTTTTGTGTGGTTGCTAGTGGCTGACCAAAAAGTGCCTTCTCATTGCCTCTTAGGATTTTCGTTTTCTCCATGTATAACGACAGATGTCTTATTATACACAGATGGTCATCTGTTTGGGTATGACCTAAATTGTATATTGAGGGCTGCTGATCCCTGTCTGTTCTGCTTACTAACTCATAGATATGAAACGTAATATTTTTTGTTGAGGAAGTCATGTTGTCCAGTCTTAGTTTATGCAGTGACTGTACCCTCTGTGCCATGACCAATGTCATTAGCATGACTGTTTTTAATGTCAGTCTGTGTAGGGACAGAGCTGTTGCTGGAGACCAATTCCTGAGCATCTTCAGGATAATACTTACATCCCATATTTGGGAGTACCTGGTTCTTGGGGGATTAGTATTAAAAATTCCCCTCATAAGTTTTGTTACCAGTGGGTGAGTCCCAACAGAGTAACGCTCTGTCCCCTGCCATAGGTAAGTCGATAGGGCACTTCTGGCGCAGTTGATGGCACTGTAACTGAGCCCCTCATCATAGTGGAGGCCTGCCAGATATTCCAGAACAGACGGGATGTTCATGTCTCTGTAGGTGATGTTTTTATGGCAGTGCATCGCCCACTTCCTGATATAGACCAGATACTGTTTTTTGGTTGACTGTCGTTGGGCCGCCGAGATCATGTTCACTGTTCGGTCCGTCAGTCCCAGTTGTAGTAGAGGTGTTTTTAAAACTCTGCAAATTAATAAGTTCAAATGTTTATGGCATGGGTGGCTATCCCTTGTTACGGGATGTAGCAATAAATCTGGTCTATGTGGGATGGTGATACATGGTTCTAATACCATGTTTAATACCACTGGGAACCATGGTTGAGTAGGCCAATCGGGTACTACCAATACCAGACGCAGAGTCTTGTTGTATTTTCCTTAATACCCGACTGATGAGGCAGGAAGGAGGGAATGCGTAAATAAACAATTTCCCCCCCAATGCAGCGAAAATGCATCTGTCGCCGCTGCCCCAGGGTCTGGTTCCCATGAAACATAATTTGATAACTGGTGGTTAAGTCTGGATACGAATAGATCGATATCTGGTGTTCCATATTTTGCTGTAATATCAGCAAATACTTTTTTATTCAACATCCATTCGGTGTTTTCATTAAATTTGCGTGACCTGGTGTCTGCCACTAAATTTAGTCTTCCTGGTAGGTAAGTGGCTGATATCCAAATATCTCTCTGGATACACCATTGCCAAATTGTATTAGCCAGATTGTCACATGATGTCGATTTGTTTCCACCCATGTGGTTAATGTATGCTACCACGGTGGTATTGTCTATCTGTAGTCTAACATGCTGGTGATATGATCCAGTACAATATGACTTTAGGCCATGGAATGCACCCAACATTTCCAGGTAGTTTATGCCCAGTGTGAGTAATAATGATGCCTCCTGAGCAGTCCATCTACCTCCACAGCTGGTGATGGTATTGGTGGCTCCCCATCCAAGTGCACTTGCATCAGTTTGTAGTACCATGGAAAGGTTACTGACAATGATTGGATTGGAACAAAGCCAGATGTTATCTATCCACCATTTTATTCCATTTTAGCTTGATTGGTAGTTTCATAGGTCTGTCAAAGTGGCCTGCATTAATTTAGAGTGCTTGTATTTTTGCTCTCTGTAAGTTTTGGTAATGTAGAGGTCTAAATTGTGTGGCTGGAAAGGCAGCCACCATTTGCCAATTACTTTTGCTACCAATCTGATGGATGGTTTGCTGATGTCAATGAGGTTATGCAAGCCTCTATTAAATCTCTAACCTTTCCCTTAGGCAGAGTCACCGACATGTGAACTGAGTCAATGGTGAAACCCCCAAATAGTCCATAGTAGTGGAAGGCGTTAGTTTAGATTTAACTGGATGGATAATAAATCCCAGTTTTTCAAATAACTGTTTTGTGGCTGTTACAGTTTGTTTGGCCAATTCCAAAGTTTTTCTCACAATGAGTATGTCATCTAAATATGCCATGACCATGTGTTTACGTTTACGTAGAAACGCTAGGGCTGGTTTCAAAAATTTTGTGAACAGCCTGGGGCTGATGACCCATTTGGCAGTGCTTTATACTGCCAGAGTTGCCCATCCAGTTGAATTTTAAGTAACATCTGTGGTCACCTCGTATAGGCACTGAATAGTAAGCATCTTTTAAATCGATGCTGGCCATGAAGTAACCTTTGGAATTTAATTGTTTAGCAGTAACAAAGGTATCCATTTTGTCAGATCTATGGTGATGCGACAACCACCATCTTTTTTGTTTTTGATAAATATATTGGACACAAATTCTAATGGTTCGTGTTGAGTTTTCTCAATTACACCTTTTATGTAAAGCCGCTCCAGTTCAGCTTGCGCTTTTGATTTTTCTTTATCAGAAGGCACGAACATTCGGTTCGGTATATGTTGAACTGGAGGGCTGTACTTGTGTATAAACTCTATTGTATAATCCCTGGATACTGCTTAAGATGTAAGTATCGGTTGTTAACATGCTCCATGCATTCAGAAAAGAGTGTAGTCTCCCCTCCAACCTCCATGCTCCCTGTATTTTGTAGGGAACCAGACCCACCTATCTCCATAGTTACCAGTGGCAGGTTTACTTCTTTTTGTAGGTTCTTCGTTGCTGTTGTTGCGCTGGTGTCTGGATTTTCGGTTTGGTTGGCGTTGGAGGTCCCCGCATCTTCCAAGAAGGCCGGCTTGGGCCATGGCCTAAAAAGACTCATGTTTTGAATACCGGGCCTTCGAGCTTTCACCAGTTCTGCTGGTGGGTGCATAGGGGTGCTGTCTTTGGCTGTAGTGTTTGTTGGAGCCCATTTTATTAGTCCAGTAGGTTCTCTTGTTCCTGCACCCCTTGCACACTTGTCTTTCCTTCTGCGGACCCCTCTTCCAGGTCAGCCCAGAACTGACCCGCAGTGCTCCCCTCTGATGAGGTAGAAGCACTGTGCAGCCCTTCAAGAGGTACTGCTGTGGGTTTATCATAGGGCCCACAGTGACCCGACTCCATCTCCCGGAGTCTGTCACATTGGAGCAAATGCTCCACACACTGCTCCATCCGGCTCCAGCGCTCTCGGTTGCTGGCCGCCCGCGGTTGTTCAAAGTTGGACTCCTCTGAGTCCACGACCTTGTTTGTTTTTGTGTCTAACCTTTCCGCCCGGCTGCGTGGATCTGGCCGGTGTGGAGGCGACATCGGGCACAGCTGTTCCCACTATCGGTGATCCGAGTGCCGCTGGCTGCTGCAGGCTGCCCGCTGCTCCGCGGTCCTCCCTCACCAGCTTTGTCCTTACTGCCGTGGAGTGGATCTGGCTGGTGCGGAGGCGACATCGGGCACAGCTGATCCCATCTAGCCCACCAGCTTTGTCGCAGCCCGTTGGTTTCTCCACCTGTAATTAGCATGGTAAAAACACAAAAAGACCGCAGCTCTTACCTGCAGGTCCAAGTTAAAATTGTCGCTACGGGGGAACGTCTTTCCACCCCGTCTCCTGCCGTTTTCGACTTGTCCAAAAAGTCAACGGCCCCATTTGAATAGTCTCCCGCCCGGCCGTGGTGTTCTGGCCGGCGCGGGACCAAAAGTCGGCACAGCTGATCCCTTACGGGGCTTGTGCCTTCAGCTGCTGCTGGCTCCCGCAACTTCGCGGTCCTCCTCAGCTAGCTTTACTCGCAGCACTTATGGACACTATTTTGTCCAGCTTCCCCCCCTGTGTAAAAACAGCGCGGGGACAAAAACTACCGCAGAGTAAATCACTTACCTGCAGGTCGCGGTTTCAAACTTACTTACCGCTGCGGGGGACACTCCACCCCGCCTGTCGTTTCGCAAGCGTGAAGCGATATGACACGCATGCGTCGTGGCGGGGTTCTTCACGTAGTCACTCACGTGACTCCGAAGTAAAATTTAAAACCCATTGCCATTCCGAGATCCCTTCCAGCTTGTGCCCAAATAAATTGAAAACCCCTGATGATTTTTCCTATTTGGGTTTTAACATGCATCATCTATATTTAATTTCAACAGACTAGTTCTGGTTGTCTAAGGCATTTTGCATCTTCTCAGCTGTCTCGTGTGGTCTTATCTGTGAATATTTTGATACTGAATATTCCAAGCCAGGAAATTGATGTAAGTCAATACATTGGAGGCTCTTCATTCTGTACTTTTCCTTAGCCTGAGGTCACCGCCCAGACAGAGCTTTCTGTTTCTTCTCTCAGTGACTCCGTTATCCATCTTCACCGATTACCAATGCTTAAACATTTGAAGTAAACTTTCCGTAGAACTACACCAAACAATTTAAAACAAGAACCAATCTCATCATTACCTGTTGCCTCTGATTGAGATTTCTGTGTATTATTCTGTAGACAATACTTTAATAAATGTTTTTTTTTTGTCACAAAGTTATTTTATGTAATGTTGAATATTGGCATCTACATAATCCTTCAATAGGGTTGAAGTTCTATGAAGAAAATGTTTTATCACCTACAACCATTTCATGTGGTTGCTCAGAAGACTTTAGATTTTCACAAATTATTGTCAGAGATCTTAATATAGGCAACAGTTTTTTTTTTCTTTTAAATAAATAACACCGAAGGACAGCCTTCATAAATTTGCCTGGAGCTCAGAAAACTCACAGGAGTTCTATCCCTGGTCAGCGATGTATTTTTTGATTACAGTAGGGCTTAGTACAAAGTAATCGTTTTTTTTCTTAGTTCAGAGCTGCAATAGCAAAATTATGTTCAAGGTTTATCACAAAATGTGGAACATCATTATAACTGATTATTCCTTATGCTTATTCACAGAAACGTTGACAAATTAGGGTGTCTCTTTTCTGACTGCATGGAATTCCATTGTCTCCTCTGTAGGTTCAGGTGAAGCTGCAATGCAATTACTTTTGCTGTTGAAACATTTTCTTCAAGGCACTTAATAAAACTGGTGCTTGTAAATTTATCACTTCATCCAGCCTGGTTTTGGTATGTTGGTTTACATATGGTTTGGTGCAGAGATTAAAACTGACTATCAGTATTAGAAGGACACTTAGGCTTCAAGCCTCAAGCATAGCTTCAAAAGGATTGTCACACACAAACTATGCATTAAATTAGATAGCCAGAACTTCACTCTGACATCTAACCCTGTTGGGTCAGAAGGATCAATGCAACGTGTCTGGAAAATGTTCGGGTCAATTTTTGACCGGATGCTCTGCAATGATGTCAGATCTCCAGATTCAGGAACAGTTTCTTGCCAGCTGTTATCAGGCAACTGAATCATCCTACCACAGCCAGAGATCAGTGCTGAACTACTATCTACCTCATTGGTGACCCTCAGACTATCCTTGTTCGGACTTTGCTGGCTTTGGCTTGCACTAAACGTTATTCCCTTATCATGTATCTGTACACTGTAAATGGCTCGACTGTAATCATGTATTGTATTTCTGCTGGCTGGATAGCATGCAACAAAAGCTTTTCACTGTACTTTGGTCCATGACAATAAACTAAACTGAACTAATCATTGTTCATTTGTAGATAGGAGAAGGTGACAACAAAGCAAACAGAGATAAAATGTAATCAGGGCCTTTCTTCTTCTCGCCAACAATGATCTATTCTACATTTGATGTCTCATTTTCACACTTTACCCTTCCTTATTTCTGTGTGTACCTCTCCCCTGACTCTCGGTCTGAAGAAGGGTCTCAAAGTACCACAGGGGTCAGTGCTGGGCCCAAAATTATTTATCATGTACATAAATGATATTTGTAATGTGTCCAATGTCTTGAGGCTGGTTTTGTTTGCAGATGATACAAATATTTTTTGTTCTGGGGAAAATTTAAAACAGCTATTGGATAAAATAATAAAAGAAATGGGTAAATTGAAAATATGGTTTGATAGGAATAACATGTCATTAAATCTGAGTAAAACTAAAATAATGTTATTTGGTAATTGTAGAATAAATACACTAGTAAGTATAAAGATAAATGGGGTGGAAGTTGAAAGAGTGCATGAAAATAAATTTCTTGGGGTTATAATTGACGATAAAATAAGCTGGAAATCACATATTAAACATGTAAAATTAAAATTGTCAAAAAGTATCTCTGTATTATACAAAGCCAAGCAAGCTCTGGATTACAAATCACTCCGTATTCTTTATTGTTCATTAATTTTACCCTACTTAAATTATTGTGCAGAAGTCTGGGGTAATAACTATAAAAATTCGATACACTCATTAACCATGATGCAAAAAAGAGCAATTCGTATTATCCATAATGCTAAGTATCTGGGTCATACGAATCCATTATTTTTAGAGTCAAAATTATTAAAATTAGAAGATTTGGTTACATTCAAAACAACTCAGATAATGTTTAGGGCCAAAAATAAAAATTTACCTGGAAACATTCAAAAATTATTTAACGAGCGTGTGGGGGGTTACAATTTAAGAGGAATATTTAACTTTAAGAAACAAAAAGTCCGTACGACTAGAAAAACCTTTTGTATTTCGGTTTGTGGAGTAGGAGTGTGGAATAAATTGAACGGGGAATTAAAGCAATGCACAAACATGAATCATTTAAAAATGATATATTAAAAAATAATTTTCAAGGGGTACAGGGATGGAGGGGATGGTTGACAAGTGGTGGTTAATGTTTATCTATTGCTATACTATTGTTTACTTATGTTTGGGTACTTCAGATATGAAGTTTGTATGTACATAATAGTTGTATGTATATATATGTCTGTAGGTATTATGGGAAATTGCCTAGGGTAGTATTATTATTAGTAATTAATTGATTTTTAAATATGGTAGAAATGTTGGGGAAAAGGGGTGAGATTTAATAAGTTATTCTTCTTCTCACTCCTTTTCGAGCTTGTACAGACACAGAGTTGGACATTGGAACTTTGCTTTGTTCTTCTCATTGCTTTGTAAATATTGATTGTAATGTCCAATTGTTTGATAATTTCGATTTTGTTACTATTAATGTCTTTAATGTCTTTACTTGTTCGGAATAAATAAATAAATAAATAGATAAATAAATAAATAAATAAATAAACCGAAACATCCAGAGATGCTGCCTGTCCTGCTGTGTTCCTCCAGCATTTTGTGTTTATCTTAGGTGTAAATCAGCATCTGCAGTTCCTTCCTACACAACACAGAAGATAGGTCACTGCAATGTGCCAAAAGATCAGAGGAGCTGTCAAATAGGTCCTCACTGCCAAATGTACAGAAGGCTTGGTGAGATCTTCAAAGCAGGCTGCTTGACTACATTCATGGGAGAAGGATGGTGTTCGACAAAGAGATCAAACAAAAATAACTGAAATAATCTTGTAATTTGGATTTCAGCTATTTTGGTGCTATTTTGCTCAATCATATGTCAACAACTATATAGCTACACAGGGACATCCTTGATGTAAGGATGCTGAATCCTGATTTTGTCCAGTTAAACGTTTTAGAACCTGGCCCAGATGACCCAGTAGTTCTGGTGGCGCTGCGAGTCGGCTGCCTCGCCTGCAGCGGGTTCGTTGTTTCAACTTTTTTTGTTTTTTTATTATGTCCAAAAGTATGTTTTAGTGTTTCTCTGTATGTCTTGTGTGGGGGTGGTGGGGGGGAATAGGGGAAAACCGTTTTTCGACACCTACCCCGACGGAGGTTTTTCGGCACCTACCTTCGCCCCCCCCTCCTCGCGGCCTTACAGCTGGTTTGGTGCGGCCTTTCCCGGAGTCTGGCCCAGAACTTCAGCGGCAGCGCAGCGGGGACTTTAACATCGTGGAGCGGAGCTTCCTCTTGCTGGGGGTCGCCGGAGAAGCGCTCCGACCGCTGGCCGCGGGCCTACAACATATTGGAGCCGGTCTGTGGAGCTTCTGGCAGCAGGCGTGGAGCGGACCTTCCATCGTGGAATGAGCGATCGCCGAAGAAGTGCTCCGACCGCCGTCCTGCAGCCTACAACATCTGAAGGTCTCCGGTAAGGAGGTGGCTGAAGGAGAGTTCCAGGTATGCTCGACCTGTCCCGACGTCGCCGTTTCGACCATCCTGACCAGAGGGCTTGAACATTGGGCCATCCGTAGCGGCGACCACGGATGGTCAGGGCCCCGACCACGGGTGAACAAGGGAGGAGGAGGAGGAGGAGGACTGTCTGAACTGTATTGCCTTCCACCACAGTGAAGAATGCTGTGGTGCATGTCTGTGTTGAATTATGTTGTGTATTGTGTCCTTTTTTAATTGTAACACTGCATGGTAAATTACATTTCACTGCACTTTATGGTGTATGTGGGAAATACATTTGAACTTGAACTTGAACTGAAGTTGGCAGCTATCACTTGAACTCACAACTCCTGTCTCACTGGGAAGCAGGTGAACAGTGTTTTAGTGAACCCTTCACGCAGGGATGTGAGAGCAGGAATCAGAGAAGGTGGATAGAAATGCATTGGGGAGGCAGCTGAGGTATGAACGTCGGGGAACGGAAGTCAAGAGAGAAAGTGGGGAAAGGAGAAGTGGTACAGTGTTGATAATAGAGCTCCCCTTGATCAGGCCCTATCAGGGCCAGCAAAAGGGCAGCATGTGGAAGTCAATGTGGAGAAGGTCAGTGCAAATAAAGACACCAAAGACCATGTAGATGACATTTGGTTCCCAGTTTGTTGCATGTTTTACATCTTGCTTCATTGTAAATGAACAATCAAGGTCGTAAGTCAAGATATTTCGACCCAACACAAAAAAGATGCTGTTGGCAATTCAGAAATATGCATTGGTGGCATCACCTTGTGTGCAAAATACCTCAGGGAAATGGCACTGGGTTAGGGTGACTCATTGAAGGACGCTCTTGGCAAAATTTCCCAATGGGAAGATATTCCACCAGAAGACAATGCAAATACGTTAAAAATGCGCACAAAATTATTTTCATTTTACAGATAAAAAGTAGGTGCATGTATTTTCTTTTATACTTTTTTATTTTAGCTGATAGTTTAGATTAGAGATATAGTGTGGAAACAGGCCCTTCGGCCCACCATGTCCGTACCCACCAGCAATCCCCGCACACTACCACTATCCTACACACTAGGGACAATTTACAATTTTACCAAAGTCAATGAACCTACAAACCTGGACGTCTTTACAGTATGGGAGGAAACCGGAGCACCAGAAGTAAACGCACGCAGGTCACGGGGGATTGTACAAACTTCGTACAGACAGCACCTGTGGTCAGAATCAAACCTTGGTGTCTGGCGCTGTAAGATAGCAACTCTACCGCTGCGCCACCGTGTCGCATACCTTGAAAGAGAGCATGAGAAATGTTCCATGAAGTACCAAGTATGGATAAAACACCAACAAAATGATGTAGAAGTAAAGGAGGGAACAAGACAACAACATTCTGGACTTAGGTTTACTGCAGTGTAGACCAGGAGGAATGCTGATATCATGATGGATACAGAATAGTATTCATAATTTACTTCCACCATTTCCTCTGGGCAACTATTACAATGGTTGACAAACCGTTAAAATAATTTTCATCCTTAAAAGTGATTTTGTTTAAAACTTGCTGAGAAAGGTTTTACCAATCACCAAAACTCTAACTGAAATTGTGGCAAGGGAATAGAACCAAGGCACATAGCCTCCTGAACCACACTGCCATTGAATTGGATGACGATGTATCTGCTGCAATGTACCTCAATTTGATGAAAACCATTTACTCGTAGCCTTGATAACTTTGGTTGCCACATCATCCACAGCAGCAGACCTTGGGGTGGCACAGTGGCGCAGCGGTAGAGTTGCTGTCTTACAGTGCCAGAGACCTGGTTTGATTCTGACTGTGGGTGCTGTCTGCACGGAGATGGTACGTTCTACCTGTGACCGACTGGGTTTTCTCCGAGTGTTCCGGTTTCCTCCCACACTCTAAAGACGGACAGGTTTGCAGGTTAATTGGCTTCAATAAAATTGTAAATAGTCCCAAGTGTGTAGGATAGTGCCAGCGTGCAGGATGATCGCTGGTCAGCGCGGACTCGGCGGGCCTAAGGACCTGTTCCCGCGCCTTATCTCCAAAGAACTTTTGATTCTTGTGCAGCCAGGCAGACCACCGGAGAAAAGGCACAAGCTCTCCAACTACCTTTACCAAAAAACAAATCACACATGACTCTACTGTACAAACACCACTGAACGAATTCCAATTGTGTCAGTTCAAAACACAAGTAATATTGATGATACACTGAAGTAATTTTATTGCACCTATACCCGACTGAACATTGTTAGGCTTTTGCCAAGTTATTATTCAGCTATCATAAAGCTATTGCCAGATTGATCTTGCCAGCAGTCATCACGCATCATACAAATTCCTTGTCAGATATTGTCAAAGAGACAGTAGCAGTGCACTGTAATTGCTGTATTTTGTCAACATCGTGACCAGATGTTACAAACCACTGTCAGATGCAAAGCACCATTTTACTAAGAGCAATTTGCATGGTTTATCCTTAAGAAACTTACGTTATACCAAATTATCACGTCTTTATCTTTTCTTTTGCACATGCACATCCTGCTCTTCGTTCATTTTTCTATTGATCAAATCAACCCGATGAAGGACACATATACCATGCTTATATTTGCAACTTTATACGAGAAGGAAGTGTTGTTGATTCCGTATCAGTATCAAGTAGCCAGTGTTTGCCATGCTTAATCTATCAGCCGGTATGGATTAGATGGAGACTGTGAACTTTGCCACTCCACAGATAACGTCAAAGCACTTCTAATATTCATCTGATGTAGACGGCAACTGTGCTTGGTTTGAAACTGCTATCCATATCCTCAGTAATCTGCAGCCGGGGAGCTCCTTTGGGAGATATAAGCTAATCAGTAAAGTTACGAGGTGGTTGTGTGAAATAGGGTATAGAATGTGTAGGCCCAAATGTGCTCCATTGTAATGGTGAATCTCCACAGGTCTTTTGGATGACCATAAATGTTGCTTTTATTTCTGTGTCATCCTTTGGGGAGAAGTGTCAGGCAATTAAAGGGATCACAAGTGTTTGACGGCACTGGGCCTGTACTTGCTGGAGTTAAGAAGGATGAGGGGGTACCTCATTGAAACTTACAGAATAATGAAAGGCATGGCCAGTGTAGAGTCAATGTGGAGTGGATATTTCCACTCGTGGGAGAGACTAGGACCAGAGGGCATTGCCTGAGAATAAAAGGATGTACCTTTAGAAAGGAGATGTGCAGGAATTTCTTGAGTCAGAGGATGGTGATTCTGTGAAATTCATTGTCACAGACTGCTGTGGAGGCCGTCATTCTGTATTTTTAAAGTGGAGATTGATAGGTTCTTGATTAGTAAGGGTGTTAAGGGTTACAGGTAGAAGGCAGGAGAATGGGGTTGAGAGGGAAAGATATGATTGAATGGCAGAGTAGACTCGATGGGCCCAATGGCCTAATTCTGCTCCTATGACATATGAACAAAATGTGTAGAACTTCAGTAACCAAAGTGAGATATTTATACTAGTCGGTAGGGTGATTTTGCTGCTCACCAAGACTAATGCAGCAGCCCACCAACACATAGGTGAAGGCTTTGCCCATTGCATCAATTCCAGATTTCAGAGTTGAAGTTCCTGTCTGCGGTAGTTGAGAGACAGGTAGTTGACATCAACTCTACAACGTAACAACTTTGGACTTGAACCATGCAATATGGCACTAGAAACGTAGCGGCTCCTGTGTGGTGCCTCACGGTAATCTACTATTTCTTCACTCTTGTATTTAAGTGTGAATGTGCCTAAGTATAGTAAGATTTCCCCTCAACTGTCTGCAAAAAGGAATTTCACTGTACCTAGGTACATTAGACTTTAGACATACAGCACAGAAAGAGGCCCTGCAATCCACCAAGTCCACGTCGACCAGCGATCACCCCATGCACCAAACAATCGATTGTCACGGCGACAGCATGGTGGCACTACGGTAGTGTTGCTGCCTTATAGCGCCAGTGACCCAGGTTAAATCCTAACCACGGGTGCTTGTTGGTACGGAGTTTGTACCTTCTCCCCATGACCTCCGTGGGTTTATTCCAGGATTTCCGGTTTCCTACGACACTCCAAAGACGTACAAGTTTGTAGGTTAATTGGCTTTGGTATAATTATAAATTGCCACTAGTGTGTGTAGGATAGTGTAAGTCGCTGGTCGGTGTGGACTGGGTGTACAGAAAGGCGTGTTTCCGCGCTGTATCTCTATACTAAACTAAACTAAACTATCCTACACAATAGTGTAAGGACTAGGAACAATTTACAATTTTACCGCAACCAATCAACCGACAAACCTCTACATCTTTTGAAATGTGGAAGGAAACCAGAGCACTGGCGGAAACTGATGGGAGAAAGTACAAACTCCGTACAGACATCACCCATAGTCAGAATCGAACCTGGCGCTGTAAGACAGCAACTCTACCGCTGCCCCAATGTGCATGTGACAATAAAGTACCATTGAACATCTTTGCTTCAGCCCGCCGCGGATTATCTGCTACAGCAAAAACCTTTCTCTCCATTTTTTAATCATCATTTGGCTGGACATCCAGTTGGAAGGAGTATTTATTACTTCCATGAACTGAAACACGTACCTAACAAATCCACATGTTCGCCAATTGAGAAGGAGCACACACAGCCTTTGCTATTCAGACTCAGGCAGTGGATGTAAATTTCAAACTTCATCGACCAATGTTTTGACACCGTATTGCAACAACATTCTGAATTCCTCTTGCAATTACAGGACGCCCGCTAGTGAATTAAACAAATGAGTAAAATGCTGTCTTCAATAAAGAACTTACAGTAAGCGAGACAACTTTTCTACTTCACAACTTTCTCCACAGAGGCAAACTAACATCTGGAATCGTCTGTACATAACATTGTTGCAACTAATCACATGCTTCGATCCATTAAAGTGATGCACAATCAATATAACATGTTACAGACACCATTCCTCTTTAGGTTTACAAAATCTATATCTGCCAAATTCAGGAAAGTCAAATATCCTCACAGATAGCAAAGCAATCATTCTTGAAAGTCATAGTCCTCGCATATACAGCACAGACACAAGCCCTTCCACCCAACTTGCACATGCTGACCAAAATGTCCCATCTACACTGATCCCAGCTGCTCACATTTGACCCATTTCCTTCTAAATCTTTTCTATCTATGTGCCTATCCAAATGCCTTTTAAATGTAGAAACAAAGAATTGCAGATGCTGGTTTAAACAAAGATATACACAAAGTGCTGGAATGAGCACTTGCCTGAAAAAGTCCCAACCTGAAACGTCATATATCCTTTTTCTCCAGAGATGCTGCCTGACCTGTTAAGTTACTCCAGCACTTTGTGTTTATCTTTGCCTATGTTGTTATAGTACCTGCCACAACTATCTCCTCTGGCAGCTCATCCCATATACCCACAACCCTTTGTGTGAAATAAATTAAACTAAAATTGTCAAACAAACGGCACATTTTTATTCCAAAAACAAACAGCTGGTGGAACTCAGCGGGTCTATAGCGGGAAATGGGCAGATGATGTTTCGGCTCAAGACCCTAAAGGGCCTGTCCCACTTGGGCATCATTTGCGCGTCATTTACGCGACATCATTTACGCCGCATGATGCGCGCGCATGGTGTGTGGTGACGTAGGCAGTGACGAGCGGTCGCGCACGGCGCCCCAGGATTTTGGGATTCACAAAATCTTCGCGCGCCATCTGCGTGACGTGCAAATGACGCCCAACAGGACAGGCCCTTTACTTTTTACACATTGCTGGAAATTCCAGATTCAGGTTAACCCCAGAAGGAGAGTGAGTGGTAAATCAGTGATCAATGGGAATAACACACCCACAAAGCTGGCCAATCTGAGAGGCTCCAAGGCTCACCAGCAATGTTGCACTTCGGGGTTGGGTGCTGAGTATTTAATCAAATTCTTGGCACAACCGTCAAACATCTTGATGATATAAACTAATTGGGTGTAGAATCCCATAATAAATCAAACGGATAGAATCGACTCCAATTACTCCACATCCTCAAACAATGATTTAGTTAAATACTAGTCTTTCATGATCTTGTAAATGTTAGCATTGGTTTTACAATTACAACGACATTATATTACAATATCCAATATTGCTGGATATCTACCTTCATGTAGATGTAAAATGTTACTTATGTGCAGTAAATTAGTCGGTGCAGAATAACACAAAAGATTTCCATGTCAAAGTGTGCCGCATAGAGCCCATGTAGGCATAGACCTAAGTATCATAAACTGAGAAGCTAACATGAGAAAACACAACAATTCTGATATTGCTTGAATAAAATATTTTCAGTTTTCTATTTTAATGTCTCACTGCCCAGTGATTGAGGTTCAATTATGATTTTTGGTTCTGCCTTTGTGGAGTTTGTACATTTTCCCTGCGACTGTGTGGGTTCCCTCTTGCTGCTCCAATTTCATCCTACACCCCAAAGATTTGTGGGTTGGCATAATGATTAATTGCCCACAGTGCGCAGGTAAGTGGTTGTATTTATTAGGGTTAATGGGAACGTGGGGATAATAGAAAGATTGGTCTAAATTAGTCTTGATGACTAGCACAGACAAGGTGGGCTGAAAGACCTGTTTCCACCTGGTCAGTCTGTGACTCTGTGAATGATCGCATTCTCAATCCTCATCATTTGAACTGTAAATATTTAATTGCTTCTGAGGTTTTGTGTCTTGTTCGTAACATAACCAATTCATAATGGGTAAAGCAAGTGGGTTTCAGTGGTAACATACTGTGGACTGCTGCCAGTACTGAAGATCATAGAGTCTTACTGCGTTGAAACAGGCCTCTCGACCCAACGTGCCCACATCGAACAACATGTCACTAAATGCAAGAGTTAGGAAGCCATGTGCAACTGCGCAGAACATTGGTTGGATCACAAAATAGACACAAACTGCTCGAGTAACTCAGCGGGTCAGGCAGCATCTCTGGAGAAAAGGCATAGATGATGCTTCGGGCCATAAAGCCTGACTGTCTGACAGTCTGAAGAAGGGTTCCGACCCAAAGCGTCACCTATTCCTTTTCTCCAGAGATGCTGCCTGACCCGCTGAGTTACTCCAGCATTCTGTGTCTATCTTTGGTATAAATCACCATGTACAGTTCCTTCCTACACATTGGTTATTGGAATATTGCACACTTGGAATATTGTGTACAGTTCTGGTGGCCATGCTCCAAGAACAAAGTGATTAAGCGATATGTGTATTAACTTCCATCAACTGGTCTATTTGTTATGTGACCAACTGCTAGCACAGTTCTGTTTCTGGGAACTTGCCGAGTACAAATGTGCTGGCAGGATTCCTCACTGCAGTCCGTCAATTGCAGCCATTGATTTAAAGTGCTTCAAGGAGTTGTTCATTCTGTTCACCACTCACAGGGATGTAATAGAACCTTTCACAGCAGCCTGGAACAGTACATATTCTACAGTACTGAATGAGCCTAACATTATCGAGGCCAAAGCAGTCCTCCTGATAGATGCACAGTCCATCACCTTGAACAAGTGGTGGACACTGCCCGGTCCGTCACAGGTTCTGACCTTCCCACCATCAAAGGGATCTATAGGAGGCACTGCCTCAAAAAGGCAACCAGCATCATCAAGGACCCACACCACCTTGGGCACGGTCTCATGTCACTTCTGCCATCAGAGAATGATGTATAGGAGGAATAGGAGTCTGAAAACCTTGACCTCCAGGTTCAGGAACAGCATCTTCCAAACAACCATCAGGCTTTTGAACACTATAAACACCAACTAAACTTCAAACTGCCTTGTTGAACTGGGATCTTTGGGCTTTTGTTTTGTTTTGCACAATATTAGGGCTTTTTATTTATTGCATTTGTTTTGGTTTGTTTATGATGTTATCTCTTGAGTACTGTGTATGCAAACCCGTCGTGTTGCTGCAAGTCAGAATTTTATTGTTCCGTTTTGGTATATATGACAATAAAACACTCTGGACTCTCTCTTCTTTTGACATTCATTCCCATATTTGGAACCAAAATCCCACACCAAGTCACATGCTATCTAGACTTGAAAATATATTGGCTTGGATTGGAGTTGACCCAGTCCCCTGCCCTGGGTTGCCACACTAAAATCCCCAATCGCTTTCACCTTTAGGCTAAGCAGCAAGACATAAGCTGCTCTTGACCACAGGAGGTGCGGTGCTGAAACACTGCCCTACAACTCCCTTGAAGGACTTTGACAGAAGACCAAACATTCTACCATTCTAAATGTTGTAAGCTTCATCCTCCATCTGCACACTGTGGATGGCATGATTGTAATCATGTACAGTCTTTTCTTTGACTGGATAACATGCAACAAAAAGCTTTTCACTGAACGTCGACATTAATAAAATTAAACTAAACAGGGGAAGGACCTTTATGGCGGTCGCAAGAACAATTTTATTCTGAAAATAGCTTCTTAGCTCACAGGTTCTTACAACACATCTGGCCACAATGGTGGTCAGCACTCAACTGCCGCGCGAAAGCGAAACTGCGCGAAAAACAGCAGCCCCTCCCGAGTTGCGTGACTGCGGCTTCCGAACGCCGGGTTCGATACAAGGCTTAAAGCGAAAACCTCGGGGGTTGCCGGACGGGACACGTCAGCTACAACGTTCAGCTTCCCCACCACATGCCGAATATCAGATGTGAATCCGGCTATGTAGGCGAGGTGTCTCTGTTGCCTGGCGAACCAGGGATCGGACACCTTGGTCAAAGCGAACGTGAGTGGTTTGTGGTCCGTGAATGCGGTGAACACGCGCCCCTCCAGGAAATAACGTAAATGGTGGATCGCTAGGTAAAGCGCATGGAGCTCCCGATCGAAAGCGCTGTACTTGATCTCCGGGGCCCGCAGCTGCCTGCTGAAAAACGCCAGCGGCACCCAACGGCAACCTACCCGCTGTTCGAGGACAGCACCTACCGCGACGTCAGATGCGTCCATGGTGAGAGCCGTTAGGGCCGATGCCCTAGGGTGTACCAGCATAGTGGCATTGGCCAATGCTGTCTTAGCCCCCTCGAAAGCCGTCTCAGCCTCCTTGGACCAGACCAGGTCCTTAGGCTTACCCGCCAGACACTGGAACAACGGCCGCATGATGGCGGCTGCTGATGGGACAAATCGGTGGTAGAAATTGACCATTCCGATAAACTCTTGCAGGCCCTTGAAGGATAGTGGCCTCGGGAGGCGACGGCTAGCGTCGACCTTCTCGGGCAGTGGCTGTGCGCTGTGGCAGGTAATACTGTGACCCAAAAAGGAAATGGAAAGCAATCCGAACCGGCACCGCAGGGTTGATCACCAACCCGTGTTTGCGCAGCCGTTTGAAGAGCAGGCAGAAGTGCTTAATGTGCTCTGCCTGCAAGCTGCTGGCCACCAGAATATCATCGAGGTAGATGAATATGAATGGCAAAATGCGACCGACCTGATCCATTAGCCTTTGGAACGCCTGAGCGCCTGATGGCATTCTTCAGGCCAAAAGGCATTCTTAGCCATTCGAAAAGGCCAAAAGGGGTGATGGTGGCCATCTTAGGGACGTCGTTGGGATGGACCGGAATTTGATTGTACCAGCGAATGAGGTTGACCTTCGAGAAGAAGGTTGCGCCCTCCAGATGAGCCGAGAAATCCTGGGTGTTCGGGACTGGGTACCGATCTGCCGTGGTTACGGCGTTAAGACGCCTGTAATCACCGCAAGGTCTCCAACCCCAGGACGCTTTGGGCACCATGTGCAGTGGGGAAGCCCAAGGGCTATCCGACCACCGGACAATCCCCATGTCCTCCATAAGCTGGAACTCGTCTCGTGCGATGCGCAGTTTATCGGGCGGGATGCGGCGCACGCGGGCGTGAACCGGTGGATCCTTGGTGGGAATGTAGTGGACCACGCCATGATGGGGCACAGCCCCATCGAACCAGGGCGTGAGCAACCCTGGGAATTCGGTGAGAATGGCTGCGAAAGGTTGCTGGA
The DNA here is from genome assembly GCF_010909765.2 of Amblyraja radiata. Classification (NCBI taxonomy): domain Eukaryota; kingdom Metazoa; phylum Chordata; class Chondrichthyes; order Rajiformes; family Rajidae; genus Amblyraja; species Amblyraja radiata. Next base: position 28,750,196 of record NC_045964.1, on the reverse strand, counting down.
TCTCAGCTACCTCGTCGAGTTGCTGTAGGGGCGTGGCGGCTTGGCAGGGCACAGGTCCAACACTGGAACACTGGACTAACAGGGACAACGCGCGCAAGAAATCGCCCCCCAATCAGTTGGGCGACGTCAGGTGAATGGTGAATCAGCTTCGGCGAGCATCAATCGAACTTCATCGGGCATCTGCTCTAGGAACGCCTATTCGAAGAGCAGACAAGAGCAGTGCCCGTCCATCAGAACTAACATCTTTGCCATGATGGTGGATGGCCGCCGATCGCCGACGCTGTCCATGTGTAGAAAATCTTTGCCGCCCTGTCTCTGCGACTGAGACCTAAAGTGTGGAGCAGGAGGGCCTTCAGACCTTTATACTTGGCGATCATCGGCAGTTCTCTGATGTAAGGCAACAGCCTCGAGGCACAGTCCTGTGGCAGAGCTCCTACCACATGGAAATACATGGTGTCATCCGCAATAATGCAGTGCAGGTGAAACTGTGCCTCAACGTGGGCGAACCACACCTGAGGTTGACCCGGCCAAAACGATGGTAGTTTGAAGCCCGGTGAGTCCTGCCTCGTGCCGGCCGATTCTACGGGAACGTAGTCTTCCTGCATGATCTTGCTTGTCTAATGACGGTTAGACAGGTCGGGGTCACCAATTTGGCGGTCGCAAGAACGACAACTAAGTTTTGTAACTTATTTGATTCTGAAAATAGCTTCTTAGCTCACAAGTTCTTACAACACGTCTGGCCACAACAGTGGTCAGCACTCAACTGCGCGCGAAAGTGAAACCGCGCGAAAAACAGCAGCCCCTCGCCAGTCACGTGACCGCAACTTCCGAACGCCGAGTTCGATACCTGCGTGCGCCAGCAGGCGCCGCTACACCTTTGTCTTAAATATTCTAGAGCAATTCTCTGCAGTAAAAAGGGAGCCAGAGTTCAGATGAATATTAAGCATTAAAAAAATTGTCATTAATTGAAGTAAATAAAATTTGTTAAAAACAATTACAACCTAATGTGCATTGAATTGCATAAAACACGTAGAAACTATTTTTAAACGTTAAAGCAAAATCATTAACATTTCCGGCTTTTCTCTTTCTAAGCTGCAGATATCAGATCCCTGTTGAAATCAAATGAGCCGGGGATACTGCATCATGCCTGACCCAGCGTGGAATGTGAGAAGGGATTCCGCGATGTACTGCAGGGGAATCTCACCAAGACGGGGGGGCCCTGTTGCCTGACTCCATGTAGAGTCCAGTGACAGAGCATTCTGGCAGGCGCTGGGCTATCTTTCACTCAGAAAGTCTCCAGTTTGCTGTATTTGGCAGCATAAATGTCTGAGATGTGTTGAATTTTCCATGGTCAAATATCAGGAGTTTTGTTCGAAAGCCATGACTCCAGCCAACAAGATATGCCCTATTGTTATGGATATAGACCTGGAACTCTCTGCCAAGTAGATGTTATGGTACTAAACAGTCACCTATGCCTTTTCTCCAGAGATGTTGCCTGACCCGCTGTGTTGCTCCAGCATTTTGTGTCTATCTTAGGTGTTATGGTACCTCCAATACAAAGATTATGTTATTGCAAACAGCCAACATCTTACTTGTTCGCCTTTCACATCTTATGAATGTATAAAAAATATAACTTTATCCTGCCTTCCTTTTTACTGCAGGGGATTGCTATTTAGTATTTAAATATTCTATAACTGTTTCAGCATTGAGACCGAAAGGTGACAGGAGAGTGCTTGCAAGATTGAAATGAGTGCTTTCAAAAATCTGTATTCTGATTAGCTCTGGATTCAATACACAAGAGGAAATTATTGAAATAATTGATATTATACTGAACACGTAGCAGGAGTTCAACAACGGTTTTCCCATGCAGCAAATTATGATGATGTAGCAATTTAAAAATAATTATTTATTAAGATTTTCTCCAATTATGAAAAATGGAGCTTCTGTGCCATGTGTTTGTGCACAGCTGTTGAAACCAGAAGAGTTGTTGGAGAGCAGCCAGAGCTCAGAACACAGTTCTCCGGGTACAATGCACAAATAGTCCAAATGAAATATCAAGTTGAGTGGATTAGATTGCATGTAACGTGGCAAAAACAGCGAGAAACTAAAGAAAATCTCTCGTGTGCTGATTTCTCATAAAAGTGAATTGTTGGACTCTGGGAAGTGTTGTAATGCAGAGGGATCTAGGAGCACAGGTACATAGTTCATTGAAAGTGGCATCACAGGTAGATAAGGTGGTCAAAAAGGCTTTCGGCACATTGACCTTCATCAGTCAGAGCATTAAGTATAGGTTGGGAGGTCATGTTGCAGTTGTATAAGACATTGGTGAGGCCGCATTTAGAGTATTGTGTTCAGTTTTGGGCACCGTGTTATAGGAAACAAGTGGGACCCATTGGGTCCTGTCCTCCAACGCGCCGGGGGGGGGGCGCACGACATCACAGGGGCGGGCTGGTCCCTGAACGCAATATTCCACCACTCACCCATAGGTCCAAATACTCACCATTCCCTAGAGAGGGAGAGGGGTAGAGAGGGATGGAGGTGTAGAGAGGGAGGGGGGGGGGGGGTAGAGGGGGAGAGGGAGGGGAGTAGAGGGGGAGGGTAGTGGAGAGGGAGAGGGGCAGAGAGGGAGGGGGGTAGAGACCCTACCCCATCTCCCTCCTCCTCATTTCCTTCATCCTCCTCCCATTCCCTGCCCCAGGACCTGCCCAGGTCATAGAGCAGCGGCAGGGCCTGGAACTTGGTCTGGTTCTAGTACTCGACCAGGCCCTGGCTGTAGACCCAGGCTTGTTCTTGGTTCCTGCGGCAGCCTCCAGCTGTCAGCTCGGCCGCCGCCTGGGCTCCAGTGCTGGTTCCGCCTTCACCATTTCTGACCCTGGACCCAGGCTCATCCTTGATTCCAGCGGCGGCTTCTTTATCGGCCTCAGTCACGGCCCCATCCCAAGCCCCGGGCTCGGCTCGAACTCCAGCTGGAGTACCAGGCTCGGCTCTAACCAGGGCCCGCAGCTCCACACTTGCCACCAGATGTTGGGCGCTGGCCTCGCCACCAGGTCGGCAGTCACGGCCCCATCCCAAGCCCCGGGCCCTGCTCTCACTCCAGCTCGACCAACAGGCTTGGCCCCAGACGGGGCCCACAGCTCCACTCTTGCCACCAGATGTTGGGCGCTGGCAGCCGCTGCACAAGCGCTGGAGTGGCCCTCACTTCCAGAGTGTCACGCCTGCCTTGCGAGTCCATTGTGACGTCACTCAAGGATTTTGTTCCGAAACGGGTGAGTTTTTGGGCTGTTTTAAAAACTTTAAAGGATTAAAAAGTTCGGAAATATAGGTGGGAATGCGACGGGAAGACGTTTATCGCCTCGAGGGGAAAAATGTGAGTAGAATGTGTGAAAATGGGAAGGCTGTGGCCTAGCATTTGTAAGGAAATGAGAATCAAGCAGATTGTGCCCAGATGACACACACACACACACATATAGGTTCTGCAACAGCTTCATCCCCCAGGCCATAAGATTACTGAACAATCAACAAAACCGAGGCTAGAACATTTTAAATATCGACACTTTTTTAAAAAAAAACTTTTTATATATATTTATTTTACAGAACCATGCACATGAGGCATTTTTATGGACGCACCTAGCACTTTTACTTTTACTATTTACCTGATTGGAGAGTCAAATGCAACGAAATTTTGTTTAAGGTGCACTGTGTCTAGGTGTATATCTGAATGACAATAAAGTTTCATTCATTCATTCATATATATATACACACACACACAAGATAAGAGATTTAATTATATAGATGTGTTGTCAAGCTGGAAAGGGTGCAGAGAAGATTTATGAGGATGTTGCCAGGACTTGAGGGCCTGACCTTTCGGGAGAGGTTGAGCAGGCTAGGATTCTATTCCTTGGAGCACAGGAGGATGAGGGGGTGATCTTATAGAGGTGTAAAAAAATCATGAGAGGAGTAGATCAGCGAGATGCACAGAGTCTCTTGCCCAGAGCAGGGGAATGAAAACCAGAGGACATAGCTTTAAGGTGAGGGGGAAAATATTTAATAGTAATCTGAGGGGTAGCTTTTTCACACAAAGGGTGGTAGGTGTATGGAACGAGCTGCCAGAGGATGTAGTTGAGGCAGGGACTGTCTCAACATTTACGAAACATTTAGACATGTACACGGATAGGACAAGTTTAGAGGGATATGGGTCAAATGCAAGCAGGTGGGACTAGTATAGATGGGACATGTTGGCTGGTGTGGTGGGCAAGTTGGGCTGAAGGGCCTGTTTCCACACTGTATGACTCTATGACTATGAAACAACTGGCTCCGTCATCATTGGTGAAGAGCCTGTGTTGTTAGGGGGGGGGGGGAGTTTGAACCTAACAAGCCAAGTGGGAAACACTTAGGACACATGCCCGGTGCTCTTCATTTATTTCAACATTCGGTGCAATAACAAAATCTGTAAAGTGAGCTTCGTGTCCACCTCATAGATTTCCCAACAGGTGGGTAAAGGTTCAAATTGCCCCCACTGTTGCTGTTTTGAGTGCAGTTGTTGAACGCTGTGTGAAAGCAACACACTTTGCTGCTGAAATAGGCACCTTAACTATAATCCTGCAACAGTGACCTCTCAGCCCATTTGGAAGAAGAAGTGGATACTTGCAGTGGGAAAAGTGCTGCATCATATTTATTCCTCTGAGCATTAATAAAAGGGTTCAGTTAGCCTCATCTCATTATTTTACTATGAGTATTGACTTTGGCCTACAGTCATGTACAGATAAAATGGTGTAAGGGCTTGTCCTAAGTGATTACTCAGAATTACAAATCATTCCACATGTAACCAAATACCACAGCCTTGCTGGCACCTTATTCTGTGCATACGAATAAGCCAAGGCAGAGAAATGATTAATCTCACTTACAGACAGCTGAATTTTAATTCAGCAGATTGCTAGGGACCGAGGCACTGTCGCATAGCATACGATTTGTGGTTTTGGGACAGGCCTAAAGACACGACTTCTCAAGAAGAAATTTGCCCCTGTGGAGGATATTGTGCATGCTGGGCTAAAATTATAATGACACCAATTTTTAAAATCGTTGACAATGAAATTCCCATTGACGATGTAATTATAAAAGTGCATTTGAATTTAAAATGCTTCTATGTACAGTCATTTAGAATGCCTACACGCTTCACCGTAGATAGTTAAACTTTGCATTGCTCGCACAGCTTCAGCCCATAAAGTGTGATTCGAGTGTAAAGAAAAAGGGGGAAATCCTTTTTATCATCAGAAAGCAGTGAATCTTTGAAAATATTATTTCATTCCCGGGTATCCATAACGTTCTGCAAAATACACATATTTATTAATTGTAGACATTAACTGAAACGCAATTAAGATAAGATAGCATTAAGGCTCAGAGGACTGCTCGGCTGCAGATTGGTTTGCAGATAAGCTGGTAGCATAAATTATTTACTAAGCATGAAGAAAAGAAGCACCTTAAACACATTAAGTTTGTGGCCATGTTATTTTACCTCGACTCCAACAACCTTTCCTGTTCAATTAGAGGCAGAGGAGGAGAGGTCTGATGTGTTCTTTCCAATGTTCATAACATCAGATTAAAATTTCATCTCTTGCTCCTGGCAGGTCAATCTGATTAGGAGATAAAGAATATTTTTTATGTATTTAATAACAAAATATACAAATCCTTAGCTTTCTACCTGTCTGCAGGCAAATAAAACCTGTCGTTATAAACTTTCAGGATTAAGGCAGAAGTAATTCATTTTCATAAATCTACCCAGGTCTGAAATCGAGGAGCAGTTTTTGAACTGCACCGGAAAGAATTGGCGGAAAGACAATGGAAATGGAAATTGGGCAGTTTCTGTAACGTGCACCCAAGACCACACCATGAACACTGTGTGGCAATGTTGGAATCAACCCTTCCTTCTCAATTTAACAGCAAACCTCCAGGGCAGCCTGCAGAAATGTAGTGTGTGTAAAACTGTAAACACCTTTATAAAGAACTAGTTTACAATGTTACACATCACTCGCTCTGGAAATCTGATCTATTTACTGTTTTTCATTTGTCCTTTCTCTTTCTAATATGTTTGATAAAATCATTGCATTTTCACGTATATATTTCAGAAAGACACGATGAAACCAAAATATATTCCACCTTAAATGGTCAAGAAATAATCATGACCATTGTAGTGGAACTTTGGGAACTAGCAGCCAAATGTACTTGCAATTTTCAGGTTAAAGTTCAACACTTCACAAAAAAAATATTTGCATGATTTAAAATATTCAATACACTAGCATAAGGGGGCAGAACAATAGAAGGGCAGTCATTCATTCTGCCCAACAATTAATTTTCCATGAAGTTAGAGCACGAACTATAGGGAGAGTGTGAGCAGGCTAGGACTTCATTCCTTGGAGTGCAGAGAATGAGGGGTGATCTTATAGAGGTGTATAAGATCATGAGGGGAATATATAGGGTAAATGCAGTCTTTTACCCGGAATTGGGGAATTTAGAAGCAGAGCACTTAGGTTAAGGTGAGAGGGGAAAGATATAATAGGAAGCTGAGGGGCAACCTATTCACACGGAGAGTGGTAGATATATGGAATGAGCTTCCAGAGGAGGTAGTTGTGGCAGGTACAATAACAACAATTTAAAAAAACATTTGGACAGGTACATGAATAGAAAAAAATAAGAATGTTATGGGTCAAACACAGGCAGGCGGGACAAGTGTAGATAGGGAATCTTGGTTGGCATGGGTAAATCGGGCTGACGGACCTGTTTCCATGTTGTATGACTCTATTCATCATAAGTTATTTAGAACAGACACTCAAAGGGTAATTAGAACTACTAAATAATGCCTTGTATGTTTTATTGCAACGCTAAATTTAAGGCAAGTGCTCTGGACACATCAATTGACTAATTGTATGGTTTTAAACCAGGTTCAATTATTCTTTGTCACAGTCTAAAGATTAAAATTCAAAGGGCAATCTTCTCACATGACTCACCAGTCCAGGCTTTTCATTTTACTGCTTTGCCTTTACCTTTTCTTGACCTAAATGCCCCAGCATACTATTATCTTATCTAATGCACTCCCAAAGTAGTCAGAGGCTACCAGAATAAAAGAAAATGCTATTTGAAATGTGTTGGATGTCAATGCAGATGCATCGTGGGACCTAGGTTATAGAAAAATAAGCCAAATGATTTTGTGCACGCATTGCCACTGTACACGTTCAAATCCCTGAGAAACCAGTGCTTTCATCGCGTTCTACGGATTTCCTGTTTTTTGGTATAATTTTGTCTTTAAGTTGATTTTTGCTTAACTAAAACCCTGGGACAACGTTGGCTATTTAAATTGGATTCTCCAAAAGTTACTGCACCCGTATTTATACACAATGGACTTAATGGGGAAAATGCAATTGAAACATGTGTAGGCTGAAAAGAATTGCAAATAATATCATTTGAGACAAGTTTGTGGCATTGTTTCAGAGGCTGGGGTCAGCACTTACATGACCAATGTGTGAATTATTTATTTCTCTCAAAAGCTGCAAATAAATGCCATTATTCTTTTAGAGATACAGTGTGGAAACAGGCCCTTCAGCCAATCGCATCCATGCTGACCATGTTATCCCACTTTTGCATCCTTCACACTTGGGGCAATTTACATACGGCAATTAACCTACAAACCGGCACATTTTTGGAATGTTGGAGGAAACCCACGCGGTCACAGCGAGAATGTATAGACTTTACACAGACAACACCCGAAGGTCAGGATCGACCCTGGGTCTCTGGCGCTGTGAGGTAGCAGCTCTACCACTGCGCCACTGTGCCACCCTTACTGTAGATAAAATCCAATATGATATTAGATAGAATTGCTGACACAAAATTTAATGACAGGAATTTGATTACTTTAATTTAGAACAAGAGGGATGTTTTAAATTGTGGTAGGAACATTTATTTCCTCGTGTTTCTGCCGATGTTCAATAAGATCATGACTGATATGTGCACCCACTTTTTCAATTAATGTCTTGGTTCGACAAAGTCTATCCATCCCAAACTTAAAAATAAAAAATTTGCCCAGCATCAATTGTCATTTGTGCACGGGATTTCCATATTTCCACTACCCATTGCCTGGAGAGCATATTTAAAATTTGTTCCTGAAATGCTCTCGCTTTCAGACAATGCCATCACTGTAGTTAAACATCAGAGAGAAGGAATATTGTTTCAAGAAAAAGCACAATGCTAATTTTGTAAACAAATTACAGGAAGAAACAAGTATGCCAATGCTGCCCTTAATATTTTGCAATTATTACTGTGTTAAAAGAACATAAGGAAATACGATGAATGGGACAATACAGGCCTTCAGTTCTGTGCCCCACTAGACCATGTATTAGTTACACTGTTATGGGTACTATTCTACCCACTAAATCTCTAAGGAAATGTTCCAAGTAAATATTTTCTAATCCACGAACACAATCAAGCAGAGGTAGACTGGGGGTCAGAGTGGTGCAGCTGGATTTAATCCTGACATTGGGTGCTGTCTGTGTGGAGTTTGCATGTTCTCTGTGTGACTGCTTGGTCTTCCTCTAGGTTTCATTTGTTTCCTCCAAAACCCCGAGACTTGCAACTTGGGTTAATTGGCCATGTGGGTTGCCCCAAGTGTGTATGAGAATCGGAAAGGTGCGGGGAAAGTTGCTAGAAATGTGGGGAAATCAAAATGGGAATAGTGAGCAGAAAACAAAGTTTTGGAGGAACTCAGCACGTCAGGCAGCATCTGTGGAGGGAATGGACAGACGACTTTGTAACACAAGAAAATAGGATGAACACGACAATGCAGACCATCAAGTCTGTGACCCACATGTATTAGTTACACTGTTATGGGTTCTATTCCACCCACTATGCCATGTGTTCATTCTCTTCCACAGATGTTGCCCGACCCACTGAGTTCCTTCAGCACTTTGTTTTTTGTTCAAGATTCTGGCACCTTCAGTTTCTGATGGTCTCCAAATGGGAATTTGAGTAGGATTGCTTCACACGGAGCTGAAGGGCCTGATTCCGTAGGAACAAGGAACTGTAGATGCTGGTTACTAAACAAAAGGACACAAAGCACAGGTCAGACAGAATCTCTGGACAACATGGATAGGTAACGTTTTGGGTCGAGCTCTTTCAGATTGATTTTCCGGGGGGGGGGGGGGGGATGAGGGGGATGGGGGGGGGGGATGGGTGGGGGGGATGGGGGGGAAGGGTGATGAAAGCTGGAAGAGGGGAGAGGCAGTACAAAGCATGGGAGGTAATATGTGGACACAGGCAAGGAGGGATTTCTGCTGATCACAGAGAGCTGGTCTGCCACAGCAAACCCAGGGACAATGTAGGAAAGTTTAGCAGAAATTGAACCATCATAAAAACTAGCAAAATTGTTAAACTGATACGTTTTCAGAGACTTACATCCACTTTAAAATTTAATCATAGAATAATAGCATACAAATGCTTGACGGTTTCTCATTTAAATTCTCCTTACACTTTTATAAGAGGGTCTCGTGCTTGTGAAAAATAAATAAGTTAATACATCTGCTTAAGCAGCAGGAGGGGAAATTTCATATAATGTACATTGAGTGATCTGCTGTGAATATTTCATGATATAATTTCAATGATGTGGGAAAAGATTGTGCACCACTATGGCTGAAAGCAAGGTCAAAAAGACGTAAAGGTTAACAGAAGTATTAAGTAGGCATTTTAGCAATTATTTCATGCCATTCACAATTTCTATCCCAAAGCTTATTTGAGCCAACAGTTTCCTTTTGAAATGTGAGCAGTGCTGTTGGGTAGGTAAGGGTGGCCAGTCACTTGGCACCCAGCAGGGTGGGTATGACAGCAAGTGAAATTAATGAGCTGCTAGTGGTGGTTTTGGTTTCAGCATAAAACTGGTCAAAGATGAATGACACGAATAGCAAATTTTACAGGGAATTGAGTAATTTCCTGATCAAAATGTTGGTAGCACAGTAGAGCAGTGGTAGAGTTGCTTCCTTGCAGCTTCAGAGACCCAGGTTTCATCCTGACTACGGACGCTATCCTGTACGGAGTTTGTACATTCTCCCTGTGATCGTACGGGTTTTCTCCGGGAATTTTTTTTGATGTCTACATGCTCAGGCAGAATTATATCTGAAACCCTTGATTATAGGTTTGCCTACAAAGTGTTACTGATAATAAACTCTTCAGTTCATTTGAGATTCTTCTGAGGCAGGAAGTAAATGTGAATTAAATAGCCTCTGTGATACTTCAAAAACATCCTCTGCTTTCTTAGCCTTAAGATGCATTTTCAACATTTATATTCTGCATAGCTTTCATACAGTCTGTTCTTAGCTAATGGTAATGTTAATTCTATTTTCTATTAAAACTGCTAGTCAAAAATATCTGATTAAATATTGCCATCATGCTAATTGTGTGCTAACATTTGGTAAATTTAGCTAATCCACATGATCCATGATCCAAACCATCTTTTGATAGGTAGGGTGACACAGAGGCGCAGCTGGCAGAGCTGCTGCATCACAGCGCCAGAGACCCGGGTTCGATCCTGACCCTGGGTTGTGTCTGGGTGAAGTTTGTATGTTCTCCCTGTGACTGTGTGGGTTTCCTCTGGGGGCACTGGTTTCCTCCAACATCCCAAGGATATGTGGGCTTGTAGGTTAATTGGCCTCTATAAATTGTCCCTAGTGTGTAGGCAGTGGATGTTAAAGTGGGATAATATAAAACGGGTCATCAATTTCTCAGCACAGACTCAGTGAACCGAGGGTCTTGTTTCCATGCTGTATCTCTAAACTAAACTAAATTGTCTTAATTGTCTAATTAAATTCAAAAAGAATTTGCAGCAGGTCTGCAGAAAATGACCATCATTGGAAGTTTGAAGGAAACACAAAAGAAACACTGAGCTCTTAGTGCTGTTAAATTGTAAACATGCCTTTTCTGAACAGATCCAACCATCACACATGGCAGGCTTGAAAATCCCTTCCTGTAATTTAACATAAGTATTGAGCTAAATGACCACTGCTGCATGAACGACACCATTGGAGGTTTGCTAGGGACTCATTGCTTTGAAATAGTTTGAGGTAAAGTAAATTAGCTTAATACCCAGGGAATCAGCTGTTATTTTTAAAGTACCACTGTTATCCTTTCATGCGGTGATAATCTTCACTCATTCCCAGTGGCAGAATGTTTACACTTTAACAAGAACCTTAAGCTCCAAAATAGAATTATTCTGCTACTCTATCCCTCAGACAGAGGCTGCTGTTATAAACTCCTCCTGACACACACCTCTTCTGAGAAAGAGTTGATCTACATTGCCTTCGGGGGGAAATGGCGGAGGACTGGCCAAATTTTTGTGCCTTCCAGCACAGTGATGTTTGTGTTAAATTTTTAGTGTATTTTTGTGTGTTCTTTTTCATTGTACCGCTGCTGGCAAATTCATTTCACTTCCACTTTATGTGCAATGTGACGAATAAAACTGATTGTTGATTGTTGTTGTTCACCTATGCTGCCAACATAAAACAATTACATTCTATTAATCCAACAGCCATTGCAAAGTAGAGGGATTTGGGCTTTCATGCATAGTCTGGGTATTTTGGATTATCAAAAGCTGTGGGATGTGGGATTTTGATTATCAATAGTAAGATATTCAATAATAAATCAAAATACAGACATTTCCTCGACTTCCGCAATAGGCGATTTACTAAAACTCACACCAACGTAAACAACTGCCTAGTGCAATCAAGGCAGTTCGTAATTTCCACAACACTGTACGATCACTCAAGTTTACATCAGAAACAAGTCGGCAATGGCGGAGGTGCTTACCCAGAAGGCTACATGCCACGGGAAATGCCCCAACTGCGAGACTCGGTGATTCTGACTTTGGTAAAATCTGACAGTTCACAGAACATAACCCTTACATAAATTGCAGAGTGCCAGTATAGGACAAAGCAAGTCCAGAAAATGTTTTATCACAAGCACAATGATTTACATAGGATATCATTGCCTTGGAGGTGATATATCAATAGCAATGTATGTACAGATATTTAATACCCAATAAAAGCTAACAATAATCACAATCTATACATGCGGATTGATAATATCTATATTTATTCCTTGAGTGATACAGAAATGACCTCTGTAATTCTCTTTGCCATGTAAAACACTGAATTCACATTCGACCTGTGAAAAACAAGGATTTTACCAATGTAATTAATGTTTGTTGGCAATATCCTCTCATTTTGTTGTGCTAGATGTGTTTAGACTAATGCCAAGGCATTGTTCACTCCATTGACTTAAATCCAATCATTTTACCTCTGGAATCTTGTATGATGGCTGCATATCAGCTTTTCCCCGGGACCATTCCAATTTTCCAGCTGCCGGCATGTTTCACTATGGTGGTTGAAGAACAATCCACACTTTACTAGAGAAGAATTTTCAAAGTGGAATTAACTTTGCTAATCATTTGATAATGTTTAGTTAATTCATACGCAGCTATTCTGATCCAGGTCTTGGTGTATATGATTTTTCAGCTCACAATAGCCTGCAAATTGATGGTGATGCTAATTTTGCAGTGAAAGTGGGTGGAGGTGATGGGGATAGGGACAGACAATACTATGTCCTGAAGTAGGGGGACTGCTGAAATATGCAATTGCGGAGCATTTATATTGACCTGTCACTTTATGAACATACATGTTGGTTCAATTCTAATTATTAAAGTTAATTTTCACCTTGAAGAAGTAACATTTCAGATTCCAATTTGTAACTAGCCTGATTAAATCCACAGAAGAAAATGCAATTTTGGTACCAAATAAAAACAACTCTGTTATGGCAGTAGTTTGTTATTAATATTTCAATAATTGAATACAAATCCTAAATCCTTTATGCCCTTTAAAATTAAGAGGAGTCACCCATTCCTTCTCTCCAGAGACGCTGCCTGTCCCGCTGAGTTACTCCAGCATTTTGTGTCTCCCTTCAAGAGAGCATTATTTAATTTTGTTTATTTTGTTCCGAATATTATTTCTTCTCCAGTTTCTTAACAATGTGAACAGCCAAATCTGTTTAATATAAAAATGGGAACATTCATCATTAGTTGGCCACTGATATTTCTAACTCTAAATTCCTTCATAGATAAGACTTCTGGCAATAGTGCATCATGCCCAAGACTATTGAATGGTTCAAATCAAATATAGTCCATATTTCTTTGATATACAAGGAAGTTTTTTCTTTTCTTTGGAATATCTACAACAGTTAGCTTGGACGGAAAGGGGAATACGACACATTTCTTCCGTGTTGAACTGAGGACAAATAGGATTACATATCATATCATAACATTCTCTTGACGGAACTTAGGCAAGGCTGGAAATCAAAATTCATTTTGTGGAAAAAAAGAACAATATTAACAATATCCAGAGAATTAGTGAGTGTTGCAATGTACACTTACAGTATATATAGAGGAGCTGGCTTATAATGATGGAGGTCTATCTACCTTTGATAATCCTCACTGAACTATTGTGACAACTGAAATGGTGTGATATAATTTAAACACAATTGGCACATATATGTTTTATATAAAGATTCCAGGGTAAGACCGATAGACCTCTACACCTGACCAAGTAATTTCAAAAGTCTCGAAAAGCATTAATTTAGCCTTAGATCCTCCTTCAGTACAAGAGAAACTGTTTATTTGTATGTCGCATCGCCTTTACTTCTTCACCCGTATTTTAATTGTATTTGGAGCAGTGTATTATTGCTGTAAACCACTTATATCAAAATGTCATGCAAATTGCATGGATTCAGTCTGCAGAAAATGAAATTATAAACATTTAAGGTTTTACAAACTTACAATAATACACAAATGATTTTATCTCTTCATTAAATCAAGAGATTTAAGCATTTACATGTATCTGATAAAGCAATTTTGAAACATACTTTAATAATACTTCATTATGCTGAATATCTCTGCAAAAAAATAACTGCAAATTAAAAGGCATTGCTCTGTATAGTTTTTGTTCTGATTCTACTGCCTTCTGTTAAATTTACTTCAAGCTGCAGGGAACAACCTGGACAGGATCATCAATCACACACTTATTGACACATGATGAAACCTGACCAGTGTGGTGATGTTTTAATAAGACGGCCATTAAAGCCCTCAAATAAATTGCAATTTGAAAACAGAACATAATACTGGCAAAGTTTTTCTCATCCATCTTACAACGTGTCATGTAATGTAATTGCGTTGTTAATTTATCCAAGAATTTCCTTGGTACACTGTTTTGCTGGTATCAGTTAATTTCCCAGAAGAATATTTTTCTTCTCTCAGGGTAGAGTAATGTTTCTGCTTAGCATGGCATTAGGCAGAGAGCTAATCAAACCGCTGAAGATCCTGACACATTATCAATGACTCCTCCACTCATTTCCACTCATCTAGCATCAGGCCAATGCAATCACCCTGTTCACCATCATTAGTGACTCTGACAGCAGGATTGCTCAAAAGGCCTGCGGATGATATCAATAATATCGACAGAAGAGTTTGGGCCATTTAAGAACAGAAAGTACTGGCACTCAAAAGGACAAAACTTATTTCAGATCTGCCAAGGATGTGTGGGTAGAGTTTTGACAAGAGCAGCAGACTGCAAGAGCCCATAAATCAATAGGGAGGAACTAAAATGTGCTGTGATGTTTTGAACAATGTTAAGCTGATTAGATGATCATTTTCCTGAATTATTGCCCAGTGTTTTGTCAATGTGTTAACATGATCGATCTCTCGTGTTCGAAAGCTAGTAGACAGCACGAGATATTATTCCTATTATATTTCCCCCAAAAAAAATCTTGTTTATTTTTCCCACCTTAGAGAAGTAGCCCTTGAAGGATTTCAAGACATTTACATTGCTGTGACTTTGAAAAATGTCGTGCAATCCGCCAGTGTTATTTAAATACCATTGTTAATCACTGCATAGGTAAAAATGGATGTCACCATTCCATGTCTATAATTTCACCATTCTGAGAACGACAGACTGGGGATGGGAATCCAGAAGCAATGAACTTGACATCATCACATTCAACATGCTGCTGGCACAGATTTTTCACTGAATATCAAGTTTCATCCTCCATGTCACTTCTGGTTTGCAGGGAGGTGTGGGGGAAGGGACACTCATGCCAGAATAAAGGCCCACAAAATGGCAGTGTCTTGAATTATTCATGACGTTAAAACATAGTCATAAATATAGTTGATTTTCACTTGTAAATGAGAGATCTTCAAAAAGGCTTAATTTATAGAACATCATTTCATTAGTCTAGAAATATTCAATGAATCTGTTGTTTCTAAAAAAACAAAGCAGAAATAAATGCAAAACAAATCAGGGGCTGACGGCGTTAAAATAATTGTTTTTAAATACAGCCATAGTACACAAATACAAACTGGAATTAAATAATGCGAGATGCAGGAACTTCCAATTTCAGATAAGTTATTTTCTAAGTTTAACTCAAAGATTGGATGATTTCCAAAGCACAGTACTGCATTCCTTAAAACTCATCATGAGAGGTAAAATGTTGTAGAGTACATAACAGAGTAAACTGCTAATCATATAGTTTACTTTGGCATTTCGCACACACAGAAATACACGTGTATGCTTAGATAAATACATAAAACACACACCTTAAAATTGATGTGTCAAATGAGATTTAAATACGGAGGCTTTTAGTGTTCATTAAATGAGCCGTTCTGGTATAAGGGATGCAAGATCTTTTTTCCCTCTTGACCAGGATATAGGTCAGCAGATTCTGCTTAAAATATTGCAGAGTGGAAGGGATTCCGTCCACTCATTTGTACAATGTAACTGAACTTTGAAGTTCAAAACACTGCATAAAACAGAGCCATTGATTGTAGGCTGGTGGCGCTGTATGAAAAGGAATAAATCATCAGATCTTATTTCAGGAATCATAAGACCAAGGCAGTTATGGCTCATTTAAAGCCAACAGGACGCATTGCTGGTCCTTACCTTTGTGTAAAATAGTAGAAAATATCTTCTATAGTATGTGACACTAATGTAGACACATTCAAACACAGCTGCCAGGCATTTATTGAAGCTAGAGGCTTATTTCATGTTTTAAAGCACCTTTCATTTATGGAAACAGAATCAGGAAAGCTGAGACAATTGCTTCCCATTTAAGGCATGATGGATTTCACAGATTAAAGCAAAACAGATTTAAACCTAAAAGACAAAAAAAATTGGTATTAGGAAATATTGTCACTAGAAAAACTCCAGGGCTGTGCAAATATGAGAAATGATATATCCTGGTTTGCTTTATATAGATATATATTTTGTATGTGCATCACCGAAAGGATGGCTGGTTTGGCAGACATTCTTAACAGAGAGTATGTGAGAATGGAAAGACTGGGGTGGGATGGTAAGAACATAGTAATTCCACTAAAGAAATGTTATTGAAGGAGACATCTCTTCTCTGGATGAGTAAATTGGTCCTGGTTCAGACGTTGGCCTGGTTTGATCAGACCCAAGTAGAATCCATTCAGAACTAGATATCAGTTACAAGAAAAATCCTATAATCTATTATTGAGGCTATGGTAACAAGGCTTTGGAAATCATAATGCGATTGGGGATGACTCTACACAGTTTTATGAAAGGAAATAGTTTTTGATAAATCTGTTGGAAATTGTGGAACTTGAAACTAGCAGGCTGGATTAGGGAACAAGAGATGTCATATATTTAGATTCCATAATACCTTTGTTACTCCAGCACAAAGGCAAAGAAGGGTTCTGACCCGAAATGTCACATACTTGTTTTCTCCAGATATGCTGCCAGACCCGCTAAGTTACTCCAGTATTTTGTGTCTATCTTATTACACTATCTTATATCCAGCGTGATTAGCTTGGATTGAAGTCCGATTAATCTACCAGCTACTTTGACAGAAACATTGAAAAGCAGGATAGTTTAAAAAAAAGTTACATATTTAAGAAAATGATTTAGATGAACCACACTCAGTCTGAAGAAGGGTCTCGATCCGAAACGTCACCTATTCCTTTGCTCCATAGATGTAGTGGCCATTTGGCCTGTTTTGCATGTCATTGAGGATGGCATGTACCTTTAAATTTTAGACTGCCCATTATATTGTGGGTGGGATTTATGACGTGTTTTGGGTGTGTTTGGAGCTTAGATGCTTGCGCAGAAGTTTAGTTTTTAGAGACCAAGTTTAGTTTGGAGAGACCATGGGGAAGGTTAACCCTTCTACCATGTAAGAGCCACATGTCGGAACATGTAAGATCAAGTAAGAACATGTAAGATCATGTAAGAACATGTAAGATCATGTAAGAACATGTAAGATCATGTAAGAACATGTAAGATCATGTAAGATCATGCGGGATCATGTGGATCTTGCTAGTGTTACGGAGACACAAGGAGTTTTCTAATGTCTAAAGTGATAGGCAGGAGTTCGAAGAAGATTGTAGTAACGAGTCAGAAGAAACTTGGATGTATTTCACTGTTTTCTAGCAACAATAAAGCATTTATTCATCTAAAGACTGTGATTTGAAGTCATATCTGAGAAGAAGCTCTGAAGGTCTCTGTGAGTGAGCTTGCATGCGTTTAGAAGACACCCCCTTCAACCATGCTCATCCAAATAGCGGCTAGGGTGCTAATTACCTGAAAGATATGAAAATCAGCCGCTACAATAGATGCTGCCTCACCCGCTGAGTTTCTCCAGCATTTTTGTCTACCTTCGATTTTTCCAGCATCTGCAGTTCTTTCTTAAATAAATAGATGAACCACACCGATCGCTTGACTGATTCTAAGCATGCAGAGATTGTGGTGTGAAGGGAAATTGAATAGATAATACAAAAAATTGATAGTTTATTACGAATAAATGATTTGTGATATTGTAGCTCTGACTTTTTTTGATGCATATAAAATTCTTTGAATCCATGATAGTATACAATTGATACATATTCTGAGACCCATCATTGTAGGCTGATTGGCAGACTGATCATTGTAGTACTTCGCTAGTCACTGCCACCACAACAAAGTCTAATTTCATTTTATTTTTTACTTTTCCAACCAATTTTTCAATCCATGCAAATCCATTACTCCCAATTGCATGCATATTAATTTGTACACACTAACGTTATCAAACGCTTTCTGAAAATTCATGTACATAACATACATCGTTTGTTCTTTCTATTTTACCAGATACTTTCTCAAAAATCTCCAGTTGGTTCAGCAAATGTGATTTTCTTTTCAGAATCCATGTTGACGTTGCCTAATCGTGTTGATATTTGAAGTAAGTAAGTAAGTAAGTAAGTATATTGGCCAAGTACTCACATACAAGGAATTTGCCTTGGTGCTCCGCCCACAAGTAACAACATGACATACAGTGACAGTTACGAATGACTCAGAAAACACTAAACATTAATAATAATAAAACATTAATGATAAAACTTTAATGATATTTTCCCATTATCTTATTCATTATAATACCGTCAAGCATTTCCCAGGTCAAAAGATAAGAATATAAGAAAGTAGGAGCAGGAGGAGGCCACTGTCCCTCAAGCTGGTCTACTATTCAAGATGTGTAGAAACGAACAGAAGAAGCTGGTTTATGCCGAAGATGGACACAAAATGCTGAACTGGGCGGGTCGGGCAGCATCTATGGAGAAAAAGGGATGGGTGACGTTTCAAGTCAGAACCCTTCTTGAGTCTGAAGAAGGGTTCCAACCCGAAACGTCACCCATCCTTTTTCTCCAGAGATGCTGCCTGACCCGGTGAGTTACTCCAGCACTTTGTATTTATCTTCACTATTCAATATGATTTGCCCAAAATCACATCCTCTCTTTTGTACTGGTTCATCATAGCCCTCATTTTTCCTGTTCTTTCAAATAGAATTCTGTCGCAAATGGGCTTAAATTCTATCTTAAATTAATTTTAAACAGTGGCTAGCAGTTCTAGATTCGCCCTCCAGAAGAAATTTCCTCTCCACATCCATCTGTCAAGAACCCTTAAGTTCTGGTGTATTTCAATCAGGTCAACGTATTCTCTCCTGAACTTCAATGGATAAACCCCACCCTTTATTAAGAATGCAACTCATCCATTCTAGGTATTTGCCCAGTAAACCTTCTCGGTTTACTCTTGTAATATGTACCAATGCATTAACATCCATTCTTCAATAAGGTGGCCAATACTGTAGATACCAGAGACAAACGAGATGCTGGAATATAGAGCAAAAACCAAACTGCTGGAGGAACTCAGTGGGTCAAGTCGCATCTGAGGGCAAAGTGATGGTTGATATTTCAGGTTGTGACCCTACATTGGGACTGAGTGTGTCGAGGGAAGATAGCCAGTACATAGAGTTGAGAGGCAGGAATGAAACAGAGGCCAGTAGGTGATAGGTGGACTTGGATGTGGTGAGGTAAGGGGATGGGAAATGAGGCAGGGGGTAAGTGTTGAGACAGAAACTGCTAGGTAGTAGGTGGAAGCAAATTTTTAAAATGGAATTGGGTTGTAGAGGCTTTTCTTCCATTTTTCTTTTGACCCTACCATGGAAGTGGAGAAGGCCAAGGGCAGAAAAGTCAATGGGGGAAGGGGAGATGAAGTAACATGCAATTGGAACCTCGGGATGGCCATTGCGGATAGAAAACAGATGCTCTACCAAACAATCACCTGCCAATGCTCTTGCATTGTGACCTCCTCTACATTGGTGAGGCCAAGCATAGACCAGGCAATTGTTTGCAGAGCAACAACCTAAATGAGAACAACACCTCATACTCTGTATGGATAACCCACGGCATAATGGCATGAACATTGCATTTTCTACTTTCAAGTAACCCACGTTCCCTGTGCTCCTTTGCCACTCGGACCAGTTCATTCAGGCTCTCTCTCCTTGTGTTTACCTTTCTCATCCTTGCTTGTTGTTACCATGACTCATCACCCTCCCCACCTGACCATCATCCACAAATATATAAACCTTGGACTTCTCCCTTGGTTGACTTTTCCTATCTCTCCTCTACCCGGTTTTATCTTGCATTCATCTGGTTCCATCGATCACCTACCAGCCTGCGTCTCACTATTCCCCTCACTTCTGTATACTGACTATCTTCCCTCTATACTCTTAGCCCTGATGCAGGGACTCAATCTGAAATGTCAACCATTCCTTTGCTTTCACAGATTTAGACTTCACAGATACAACATGGGAACAGGCCCATCGGCCCACCGAGTATCCACAAACTATCGATCACCACATATGTTAGCACTATCTAACACACGAGGGACAATTTACAATTTTACCAAAGCCAATTAACCTACAAACCTGTACATCTTTGGAGTGTGGGAGAAAACCGGAGCACCTGGAGAAAACCCACGCGGTCACGGGGAGAACATACAAACTCTGTACAGACAGCACCCGTGGTCAGGATCGAACCCAGGTCTCTGGTGCTACAGTATATGGCAGTTGGAGAAGAATTAATCTAGTGTATTCCATCAGACTCCTGATACTTTGTAGATGGTGGAAAGTCTTTGTGGTGTCACAAAATGATACACACATGACAGGAGTTACAATGCTGACCTTATAACCTGAAGACAAAAGTGGAACAACCTGACCAGATTGCCCTGGTATAGACTGAAGTATGTTGATTGGTTCTGATGGCGGAATGTTGAAAAGATCCAAAAAATATGGCCATCTAACATAACAATTACTTATTGTTTTAGTCTGAGAAAATGAATCAATTTTTTTTATTTTTGCACATTTAGGTTTTCTGGCTGTTTTCTTAAACTTAACGTTTTGGGAGATCAACTCATCCCACATGTCATCATATCTATAATTAACTAGACAACCTTTAAATTTTTGTACAGGAAATCTTAGAACAGCTGCAAATAGTTCCCAATGCGCGCTATTGAGATGGGGAGAAGGTGGAACCATCAATAAAGGATGGAACCAGAAAGACACAACATAACACATTTCTCCATCTGGGACAGAATGGGGAGTGCCGACCGGCAGATCAAAGAAAGGAAATTCAGTGATAATTTTACGAAAGTGTTTGAAGTAATGCTCGAAATCCACAAATTGCATGCCACCAATATCTGACCGGAAAACCACTTAATTGATCTTGAGGGTCCCATCAGTGAGGAAGTTGCAACCTTCGTGCACGTGAGGTCTATGATCTGACTGGGAAAGCCAGTGACAATAAAAGGACGTTGACAGCTGAGGTTACCGTCAAAACATCTGCGTATCCACCTGCCTGAGGACCGAGACAAAAACAAGCCCATGCCCTTCCGCCAGGGCTCACTTTGATCCTGTCTGGATGCTCAGAAAAAAACCAAAATGGCATTAGGCAGCACTGGTAGGGCACAGACTTCAGAAACAGGATGCCCCAGGAATTTTCATCCAAAAGCTTAATATAGCTCGAGTAAAAAAAAAAATTCCAGTCTTTCTTGTAATTGATCTGGTCAATTCTTTCAAGAAGTGGACATTGGCCAATTATCATTTCCTGGATGCCTTGGTCAGCTCTGGTGTCCTTTGCCAGAGTTTTCAGGGAGTGGAAAAGCTATGATGGTGACAGACGGCATCCTTTTTGCATGCAGCAGTGATCCCACTGGATTATGACACATATCCATTTGCTGCTACTGCTAGTTGTCTCTGTCTGACAGCTATCAATTTTCCAGTGTAAATATCTGCCAAGAGTTCAATGACTAGATCCACTCACTTCCATGGAAGGTCTTTTTTTGCATAAAAATACAGGCAGTTGACAGATAACTGATTATGGATTGCAATATGGTTGAAATGAAGAGCATCACTTCAGGAACTTCATGCAGAAAGGTTCTATAATTCTAACAAATTGAGGTCATAAATACTTCAACACCAACCATGATTTTCTTAATTCCACTCGAATGTTACTATGTAGCCCTTAACCAAATTTCGCTTCTGTTGATTTTGCTCAAACCACAGGGAAATTTTCTTTGTTCAAGATCTATTATGATAATGGATAAAGCACCGCACAACAACTGCAGGCCGCCAGTTCAGGTACTGACACCACATATAATCAAGGAGACGGCAGTATCTGCCCCTGTTGGGACTCTGTGTACAAGTGGCCTGAAGTTAGGGCAAGAATGGTGCAGCAGGCAGCTCACCCATGAATGAGCCCACGCACAAGTCCCTCTACAGGTCCATCTCCAAGCCAAGCTACAGCAAACCACACACATTGACACACTGGGTGCATTGAAAAGCCTGCCAGAAAGGCTACATTTCACATCAAGGAACCTGTAAAAGCAGCACATAAAGTTTATTCTTTAACCCTGTACCTTAGTTTTAGCTGTAGTTTTAGAGGTGGCACAGTGGCACAGTGATAGTTTTGCTTCCTTATTGTGCTAGAGTTTCCTCTCACATTCCAGGCTTGTAGATTAATTGGTTTCTGTAAATTGTACCTAGTGTGTGAGATAGTTTGGTCATCTTTGGTTGACGTGGATTTGTTGTGCCATTGGGCTCGTTTCCACACTCTATCTATAAAACTGAAACTATGAAACCTAACTCTGCTCCCTACTTTATTTAGATCCTGTCTTATTTGTGACCTAACTCTGTACACCCATCTTTATCCAAGATCTCCTAATTCTTGACATTAACAAAAATATACTAGACTTAGACTTAAAATTAATCCCATAACAAATGCCTTCCGTAAAGAAGTTTCCTATTGGACCACTTCTCTAAGTTAAATTGTTTTCAAAATCTTGGCCTTAATTTTTGAACAATGATGCCCACCACTTGCTTGAACCTTCCAATGGGTGGAAATACTGTAGATTGTCTCTGTGTATTCGATATTCATGCTGTTGTATCTTTGCTACATTTCTCCAGAATTCAGGCACTCTTCCCAAGGTATGAGTCTGCTTAAAATACTTGATCTTTGTGCAAAGACCTTCCAATCACTGACACCTACCATAGTGGCATTTAAGATGCTTTTAGATAGGCACATGGATATGCAAAGGATGGAGAGATATGGAGCACGTGCATGTTTGGCACAGACATCGTGGGCTAAAGAGACTGTTCTATGTTCTATTACTTTGGATAGAACATCGAACAGTACAGCAACTGTTCCATGGAACAATGTATCCCCCTCAATTTTCCCTACTACCTTTTTTGTAAAATGGCTTTGTAATTTCATGCTCCTTTCTTTTCTGGTTCCTAGGTCTCCTTCTTTGACATTGGCAAACATGGAGAGGGTACTCTCTTTGTCTGTCATTTATAAATATCATGGATAGATACAGGACTGCTGGATCCCTGCAGCTTCACTGTGAGGCTTCTGCCAACTTGGCCATTGTATTTTCATCCAGGTATCTGTCTCATGCCACTCAACCAACTTCCTAACCAGACCACCAACTTGTCTTTCATTTTATAAACTTCATCGTTTACTAACATAATTTACTAACCCTAATAATAATAATAATAATAATAAATTTTATTTAATGGGCGCCTTTCAAACATCTCAAGGACACCTTACATAGTATATCGGAATAACATATAATCGGAATATAATAAAGACATCACAGAGACACAAATTAAAAACAGGATTCAATCCAAAAACAGAAAATCAAAAACACAGTGTGAAGAGGGAGCAGCGGCAACCAAATCGTGCCAGCGTCCACTCTCTCTTCACGGCAGCCATCTTGGACACAGACCTACAAGACTACAATTAGACAAAAAAATCATCCCCCCACAGTGGATAGCACTGTGGAGGAAGGCACAATGTCCAGTCCCCACCCCATGTTCACCCCAAAGTCGGGCCTATTGAGGCCACCGCAATTGCCTCTACGGAGGCCCGATGTTCCTGGCCGTTCTCACCGGGTGGTCTTGCCCCGGCGTCGGGAGAGTCCTTTTGGCGGCTGGGCCACTTGGAACGGCCGCTTCCTGGTTGGAGCCCGCGGCTGCCGAAGCCGACAAGGCCGCGCCGGTTTGGAGCACCCAGGCTCCCGTTGATAAAGTTGGCGCCGCCTCTCCACACTGCCGCCTCTCCGCTCCGCAGACCCGCAGCCCAGAGTTGTTGCTCTCGGCGGTCCAGCTCGCCAGAGCTCCAGCGCGTCGCTCCAGCGCGGCGACCCAGGCAAGGGATCGCCCGCTCCGCTCCAGCGCTCCAATGCTGTGCCGCCGCCGAGGCCGAGGTGCTGGGCGGTTCCCGCCAGGAAACGGCGCTCCAAGCCCGCAGGTAGGCCACGAGGACGGGTCAACGGGCAGCCTGGAGAAAAGGCTGCCACACCGACCAGGTAGGGACCTAGAAATTAAGTTTACACCTACCCCCCACATTAAAAAGACCATATCCCCTACAAACAAAAAACAGGACTCACTAAAAACTATTAAAAAAACGGATTTAAAACGGACGGCTGCTGGCTAGCAGCCGTTCACCAAGATGGCTCCTCCTCTATGGGTATAATAAAGGGTTGACTAACCCTAATGAAGGGAAATCCTAATGAACCCATTTTTTTTTTTATCATCAATCTACACACAATACCCCCTGAATGAAAAAGTGAAAACAGGTGTTTAGAAAATTTTGCAAAGTAATTTAAAAGAAATAACTGAAATATCACATTTGCATAAGTATTCAGATCCTTTGCTATGACAGACAAAATTGAGCTCAGGTTCATCCTGTTTCCATTGATTATTCTTGAGATTTTTCTACAACTTGATTGGAGATCACCAGTGGTAAATTAAATTGATTGGACATGATTTGGAAAGGCACACACCTGTCTATATAAGGTCCCACAGTTGACAGGGCATGTCAGAGCAAAAACCAAGCCATGAAGACGAAGGAATTGTCCATAGACGTCCGATACAGGATTGTGTCGAGACACAGATCTGGGGAAGGGTATAAAACAATTTCTGCAGCATTGTAGGTCCCGAAGAGCACAGTGGCCTCCGTCATTCTTAAATGGAAGAACTTTGGAACCACCAGGTCTCTTCATAGTGCTAGCTGCCCGGCCAATCTGAGCAATCGGGGGAGAAGGGCCTTGGTCAGGGAGGTGACCTAGAACCTGATGGTCACTCTGACAGGGCTCCAGAATTCCTCTGTGGAGATGGGAGAACCTTCCAGAAGGACAACTATATCTGCAGCACTCCACCAATCAGGCCTTTATGGTAGAGTGGCCAGACGGAAGCCACTCAGTAAAAGGCACATGCCAGCCCGCATGGAATTTGCCAAAAGGCATGAGAATCAAGATACTCTGGTCTGATAAAACCAAGATTGAACTCTTTGACCTTAATGCCAAGTGTCATGTCTGGAGGAAACCAGGCACCGCTCATCACCTGGCCAATACCATACCTTCAGTGAAGCTGGGTGGTGGCAGCATCATGCTGTGGGGATGGTTTTCAGCTGTTAAATGTAACCTTGCAAATCATACACATGAAGAGAACACACCAATGCATGCATTGTCAAGATTGCTGAATGAGGATGGTGATACAAGTGTAGAAAAGAAAATATTCATCTTACATCCAATGGAGGATGATTTTTCTGTAACAATGGTATAAGAGCAAGCCAGGACAGAAGAATTCACAAGTAAACCCAGTAAACAAGTATATTTTGAGTGGCTGACTCAAGCCTCATTTTCAGATGAAAATATATAACCTATCAATCAGAGATGTTACAAGCTGACCACAAACCAGGTCTGTGTCAGCTGGCATCACAATACGTGGACTAAGAAGTAAAATTATGGAAGAACCTCACTTGGAGCATTGTTTCCAGTTGTATCTTTAAACTAAAAATTACATTTGTCATGACACACCGTCTTCCTGAGGAAATGCTACCGGTTAATTGTCTGCTATTTTAATAATTACAATCCGAACTGTTTTTACATTGAAAATGCGATTCATAACTCATTTCACATGCTACCATTCAGACTCAAACCAAAAAAAGACGAGAGGACAGTCAGTGGTGGGGGTCCCACAGTGGAGATGGGTCTTCAGACGACCGAGTAGCCTGATTGTTGATGATCAGTTTACACAGTGAATTAAACCCAAAATAGCAATTCATGCAAGGTAGATCAGATCTTACTTTGAAGCATTTACCATGTGTTATATGGCGAGATGGCAAGCTGTATATACTATTTACTTGGTCTTTGAAAGAGTGTAGTTGTGGAGGGGCATTTCTCTGCATGGAGGTCTGTGGTGTTCCACCAAGATCAGTGCTGGGACCTCTTGTTTCTGATATATATATAAACAATTTGGAAAAAAATGTTGGTGGTCTGATTTGTAAGTTTGCAAATGACAAGAAAATTGGTGGAGATGTGTCAAATTATACAACTGGTTACAGATCAATTGAAAATGTGGGCAGATAAATGGCATATGGCATTTAATCAGGAATGGGATATGGAATTTACATTTATGGCAGTCAAATTCAAGAGGAAGCATGCAGTAAATACAGAACCCTTAGGACCAATGATGTACAGAAGGATCTTGGATGCAGGTCCGTAGCTCCCTGAATGGGGGGCATTGACTACGAAAGGCCGGAGGTTGCATTGTAGCAGTACATAATTTCAGTTTGATCACATTTGAAGTATTGGTATGTTGTTCTGGTCACCACTCTTCAGGGAGGATCTGGAGGCTTTGGAGAGGGCACAGAAGAGGTTTACACAGATGCAGCTTGGATTGGAGTGTATTAGCTATAAGGAGAGGTTGGACATACTTGGATTGTTTCCTCTGGAGGGCGTAACATTAAGAGGGGGAAAGTTTAAAGAAGATTTGTGAAACAAATTATTTAACTAAAAACACGAAGAGAGTGGTAGGGACCTGGAACATGCTGCCAAAGGAAGTGGTGGAAGCAGATACTTTAGCAATGGTCAAGAGCCACTTTAAGAGGCATTTAGACAAACACAAGGAAAGGTAAGGAATAGAGTGATATTGAGCATGTGCAGGCAGATGGGTCGTCATGGTCAGTGCAGACAGGGTGGGCCGAAGGGCCTGTTCCTGTGCTGTATTGTTGCATGCTCTTTGACTCAGAGATTTTCGGATGACTGCAAACTAACAATACGAACAACCACACTTGTACACTCTTGCAGAAGCGCTCATACATTGAAGAGTTAGAGAGTATCCGAGTCTGGTCCACGCAAAGTTGGGAAAATGACAGTTAAAGTAAATCAATCATTCTGTCACATGCTGTAAGGTGGGGGGGTTAATACAATAATAAAGTTCATGTTCTGAGACCTACAGTCAGGTCAGAGATGGCAGATACAAATAGGAGAGAATGTGGTGTTGTACAAATCCAAAAATTACCTCATAAATGTTGGTGAGAGATTCAGGGAAAGGTACATTTAAAATATTTGATCTCAGAACAAGAAGCCCCAGAGCACAGTGAGGAAGACTGTGAGATTGATCACTTAATAAAGCAACTCCTACAGTTATGGAAGAAGAGTCCACAGGAAATATGACTGAACAGACTCAAGTCATATCTCATCAAGTGGGTCCAGAGATGGATTCTACATAAACAATGTCAGTTGAGCATTCAATTTCAACACAAGCGTCGCTGATCTAGTTACTAGAGTCAGCCACCTTCATATTGTGGCAATGGAACAGTTCAGTGACTGAAGAAGGGTCACCCATTCTTCTCTCCTGACCCGATGAATTACCTCCATCTTTTTGTCTATCTTTAGTTCGGTGACAGAGTATCCTACAATGGGCGAATCCTCAAATCCTTTCATCAAGGCAGAAATCAGGAATGTTCTGGAATACTTTCACTTGCCTAGATGAATGCTGCTCTAACAAAGTGCAAGAAGCTCCGTGCCAACCATTGGCATAGCTGCAGAGCTGCTGCCTTATAGTGTCAGAGACCCGGATTCAATCCTGACTACGGGCACTGTCTGTATGGAGTTTGTACGTTCTCCCCGTGACTGCATGGGCTTTTTCTGGGCACTCCAGTTTCCTCCCACACTACAAAGACATACAGGTTTGTAGGTTGATTGGCATCGGCAAAATTATAAAACTGCCCCTAGTGTGTAGGATGTTGCTAATGTATAGGGATCACTGGTCGGTGTGGACTCATTGGGTGATCCTGTTTCCGTGCCCGTATCTGTAAAGTAAACTAAACTAAACACTGCAAAGTTGTCAGCTTGGTTAACACCTCATCCAGTCCCATAAACATTGGCTCCCTCCACCTCCAGTGCATGATGTACACCATCTACAAAATACACTGTAGTAATGCCCCTGTCCCACTTAGGAAACCTGAACGGAAACCTCTGGAGACTTTGCGCCCCACCCGAGGTTTCCGTGCGGTTCCCGGAGGTTTTTGTCAGTCTTCCTAATGGTCGAAAGTGGTTTGCTCGTTCTTCTATTTTCAGGCTATTATTTCAAAAAATTCAAAACCGGCCGCGCCAAAAATAGATTGCCGTTTCAAAAATCGGTAATTTTTTAGTCGAAGCCGGTTGCGATGCTAATTGAAGGTGGTTGCCGGAGGTTTCTGTAACCTCCGGCAACCACCTGCAACCTCCGGCAACCACCTTCAACCATTAGGGAGACTGACAAAAACCTCCGGGAACCTCCAGGAACCGCACGGAAACCTTGGGTGGGGCGCAAAGTCTCCAGAGGTTTCCGTTCAGGTTTCCTAAGTGGGACAGGGGCATTACTCACCTGAGTGACTTTAACAGCACCTCCCAAACTCAGAATACTACCACCAAGAACTGCACAGGGATCACTGTCAACTGCAGATTCCCAAGAATTTGGTTCAGTTTCCTGAGCTAGAAATATATCGCTTCACCAAGGCATGGTCTTAAGTCTTGGAACAGACAGCTACTCTGTGCGAGCACCCTAACTGGAAGGACTGCGGTGACTCACGGTAGCCCACTACCACCTTATCAAGGACAATTAGGTGTGGGAAATAAAGGTGTTGCTCTGATAGAAACACCAGATGTGTAAAAAGGAATAAATGAAAAAGAAATCCTGGGTCCTGGATTCAGACCTGGGGATTAAAAGCAATTGCAAGATATTGAATGGCCCAAGTTAGATTTGTTTCATAGCTGAAAGTTTAAGTGAATCATCATAGTATCACTTTAAAAAGGAAGGTCACGAGGTAAATATTCCATTAATTATATGTGCATCAGTTAGTATTTAAAAGTGGATAAATTACTCGAGATGTCTGAGATGAATTGTTTCAATTACATTACATCAGGGGCTCCATGCTTACTGACACACAGAATATGCCAAAAGCTCGAACAAGAGTTATCCTCACAAAAACAGCATTCACGATCACAACAGTCAACTGCACAAGGTGACAGCTGCTCTCCTGTGTCTTGAACCTCCAGCTGAACACCAACCTTGGCAAGCCTCGTCCAGCTGTCATTGTTGTGGTTAATGTGTGTTTTCCTTTCTGAACAGTACTCCTGTAGATAATAGGAAGTTGTAAACTTAGTTTAACCCTGTTCGTGTCAAGATGAACTAAGGTCAATGTGAGGTGTGCCAATGATACTAAATCAGTGTCTTTAAAAAAAACTGCCTTGTGAACACTTTACTGCACAGAAATATTTCCAAAGGCCTCGGTGAGGACAGTTTCAACAACAATCTCTGGTTTTAAATTAATAGGAAAAAAAACATTAATGTAGGATTTTCATTATTTAGGATGAAACCTTAAATTTGTACGATACGCGTTCATGATTTTTCTCTGAATATTAATTAGCCGAAATGTTGGCAATCCTCATACAGCTAGGGATATTTTTTAAATTTCTCATAAGCAGTCAAAATGTAGTTTTTCTTTTAAATAATTAGATGAAAGCATTGTCCAGAGCTGGACAAATTCTACCCTATCTTTCGCCCAATCCATTTGTCTTGTCGTGAATTGAAGCTATGCAGGGGATAAGACTTACATTGGCAACACCCTTTTTCTGAGAACAACTATTGCTTTTTGGGCATTAAAACATCAGCCACAGGATACATCTTCTCTTGTCAAGTGGGTCAAGTCAGATGCCACGTTGATGTTTTATCCACTGACATTGAAAGATCCTCTAAAATCAAAACCTTCAAAGTGAATGCAATAATAGGAGATAAACTTTAAGATTGTAAGATGAGTGAATTTCAATCCATCGACCCTACCACCACCACCTACCTACTAGTTAGACATTCAATTCAATGATTTAGTTCAATGATACTTTATTGTCACATGTACCTAGATACAGTGAAACGCTATGTTTTGCATACAACCTGGTTGAACTCATGTAAACTACACAAGGGTTGCCATGTTTTAGCGCTGACAAAGTTACAAAAGTTCACCGAACAATCCTATCTACTGCCTGCCACCAGACGTGGCAGGTGCTTCCCCACCACCCCCTTCCCCACCTCCCGGCCACAGCAGCCCCCCCCTTTGGTTCTCGGTGGCAGTCTTAGAATAGTTCTGCAGATGCCGGTCGGAGATCCAGGTGGGGCATAGCGTCTCCGATCATTTTTCCAATGTGTATTGTATAATAAATGCCTGTTGTGTTTCAATTGGTGGGGCAATCCAGCTCTGGCTATCTCGATAGTAGCTGATAGTTCTCTCGGAATTGCCAACCTCATTCTTGCGCAAGATGCCATGAGTTTGCCCTGTGGAGGTCATGTCTGCGTCAGTCCTGGCAGAGATTTGAACTTGTGCTTGTCAGGTGCCAGACATTCCAAGAGCTTAAATGCTTCCATGTTCCACACCTATCCACCTCATACCTACTCATTAAGTGAGTTACTTTAAACAAGCAAATGTCACAGTATAAGAGAGTTTGTGCACAAAACACTGTGGAAAATTACATAATGATCTTAATTCAAATAAATAAATGTTAGTCAAACAGTAACTTAATTATTTGAATTATGGCATTAATAAATCAAAGAGTGCACAGTAAATAATACCATAAATTTTATGATCTAATTTATGTCCTTCATTAGTATTCTTTGTTTAACATTTTATGTTTATTGATAAATGAAGATACATTTAAATAATTCAAACAAAACATTAGCTGCAAGCAAGGTATTAATAATTGATGGCAGCTGGAAGGTTTTTCACTTTGGGAATAGATAATATTAGCCTAATGTGGATCTGTAGAAATAGAGGAAATGTAATGGATCTGGTTGCTTTAACTGATGATGGTTATTGTGGTCTAAAACCTGCTACAAAGGCAAAAGCAGGATGTATCTGCAACATGCAATAGATTTTACTAAAGGAAGCTGACAAAGCAGATTGTGGTTTGTGCTCCAGATTTACACGTAGCAGCAAAGCTCCAATACCCAGGGCAGGATCTCTCCACCTACACTCAGCACGAGTACCAGAGGCAATAACATGACGAGAAAATAAAGATTAAATATTTTACAAATATCGCCAAGCCATTCGATTTCAACCTCAGTCTTAATAAAGAAGCGATTGTTTCATCCTTTTCATTAAAGCAAAGTTACTTTTTTTTTCCAGTGGACTGGAGGTTTCTTTTTTATTAATGGAGCATTCTTGAAAAATACAGCAGTTTGAAACTGTTATTAAAAGAAAATTAACTGAGTGGATGGACCACAACTCATACACCCTGTCTGGGTGGCTTTAATGATTCTGGTAAACCTCTTTAATACTTTATGACTTAAGCACTGGTGCGTCTGGAGTGAGCAGTTATGCATTTAAATGTGTACAAGATAAAAGTCTGCAGAACAAAGGGCTCTTTTCTCCTCTGGTACGCTTTTCACATTCTGCAATAAACCAAAGCAGTGCTCTTACATTTTCATGAAGAGCTTCATTCTGTTGCTAATTCGATTTATTGTCCCGTAACTCAAAGTACATTTGCAGAAAAGGTCTTCTGACGAACGTCACAATGCTGAACAAGACCAGAATGTCACAACAGGCATACTAGTAAGAGGATGAGAAAGGCAATGCCTGCTGAAATGCCATAAAGGTTTATTCCATCTTGGAGACTTTTTGTTCCAAGCTAAATAAAAAGGTAGTGTCAGCAGAACAGTTAAATGATGTTAGGCCAGTGCTGGAGCATTACTGTATAACTGCTCTGGGCTAAGGATCATCTTTCCTCCAGATATAATGCAAAAATACCACCTGAGGGAAGCACATTCAAAATTCAATGTCACTGCTTCATAATGTACAAAGCAATGTAAGGGGAATATAGATTATTTATGGAATTTTCTCAATTGTAATATACAAGTGTAACACTTATACATTATGCGAACTGAAAAGTAATTTTGTGGTTGAGCATTTCTGTCCAGACATTCTACACTCTGTGCAAATAGAAAGTACTGAATATTTACTATGTTAGTACTTTCTATATTGCTTTATTTATTGAGATGAGGATTTGATGGCTCAGTTGCAATCTTTCTGAAACAGCTTTCCCCTTTATAATTTATCAAGGGAGTGGAAAAGACCATTTTGAAAACGGCTTACAGTAAAATCATTCTTCATAATCTCTATTAGTGCTTGACTGTAATTCTATAATTTACAGAGGAACTGGAAAAATAACATAATGTATTGCACACCAGTAGCAACATGCCCTGCAATAAGAAAAATAAAACTTTAGTTGACGATAAATTGCAACAATTTCATAATATGGATTGGACCATAAAGAAATATATCAGCTGTTTAGTTACTTAATCTAATACTCCTATATGACACAATTTCATCAACAACAAATCTTGGGAAAACCATCATTGTTGTTAACAGCCCATAAAAAGCATATTAGTACTTGAAAACTTTAAAGGCAAATGAATTGTAGCGTTATGCACCCATTGCATGGTATCCTACTGGATAAAGGCAGTTTACACCACCACATCATTTCACGTTTAGAATAACGTGCGTAAAATTGATGGAGCAGCATTTCCAGTGAATCTGGCAACATGTGGGAGGAAGGGACATCAAAGACCCTTGAAAATTTAAACACCAACATGCCCACTTAAACATGACATTAACACCTGAAGAAAAACACACGGAAATTATTTTAAACCATGGCGCACTCAGAAAGAATTGTACGAATGCCAGCTGGAGGAATTTGTCATGGCAAGATTGCCTGATCTATTGCTCAATGTATCACATACATATCGGGAATCTATAATTAACAAGTTCACTCGAAGAATTGGGTCTCCAGAGAACCTTCATCATGGGATGATAGGATGAAGATTTATAAATTAATGAAGGGAGTAGACAAAATTATCACGGATTGCTACTTTCACTGAGGTACATTAGAGAGGACCGGGGTTATCAA
The DNA here is from genome assembly GCF_010909765.2 of Amblyraja radiata. NCBI lineage: Eukaryota > Metazoa > Chordata > Chondrichthyes > Rajiformes > Rajidae > Amblyraja > Amblyraja radiata. The sequence continues at coordinate 28,717,014 of NC_045964.1, read as the reverse complement.
TCTCAGTGGTGGGGGTAGGGAGGGGGGGTGGGCGGGGGGTAGAGGGATGAGAAGAGGGAGAGCAGGGAATTGAATAGAGGAGGAAGAAGATCAAAAGCAGCAGAGAATAGTCACCGTATTTGAAGGAGAGGAAACAAGAGTGGATCATTTGGGGAAAGGCATCTGATTGCGGGGAATATAAAAACTGACTGTAAAAGTTTCTTTAGGTATGTAAAAAGGAAAAGATTAGTGAAGACTAATTTCAAGTAGGTCCCTTACAGTCAGAGACAGGTGAATTTATATTGGGAACAAGGAAATGGCAGAAAATTTAAACTAGTACTTTGGTTCTGTCTTCACTAAGGAAGACACAAACAATCTCCCGGAAATACTAGGGGACCAAGGATCTAGTGGGAGGGAGGAACTGAAGGGAATCCACATTAGTCAGAAAATGGTATTAGGTAAACTGTTGGAACTGAAGGCAGATAAATCCCCAAGGCCTGATTGTCTGCATCCCAGAGTACTCAAGGAGATGACCCAGGAAATCGTGGATGCATTGGTGATCATTTTCCGATGTTCTCTCGACTCTGGATCAGTTCCTGTGGACTGGAGAGTAGCCAATGTAACCCCACTTTTTAAGAAAGGAGGGAGAGAGAAAACGGGGAATTATAGACCAGTTAGCCTTACATCGGTAGTGGGGAAGATGCTTGAGTTGATTATTAAAGATGTTATAGCAGCGCATTTGGAAAGCAGTGTCAGGGTCGGTCAAAGTCAGCATGTTTTATGAAGGGGAAATCATGCTTGACTAATCTTCTGGAATTTATTGAGGATGTAACAAGTAGAATGGATAAGGGAGATGGTGGATATGGTGTATCTGGACTTTCAAAAAGCCTTTGACAAGGTCCCACAGAAGAGATTAGTGTGCAAAATTAGAGAACATGGTATTAGGGGTAGGGTATTGACATGGATAGAGAACTGGTTGGCAGACAGGAAGCAAAGAGTAGGAATTAACAGGTCCTTTTCAGAATGGCAGGCAGTGACTAGTGGGGTGCCGCAAGGCTCAGAGCTGGGACCCCAGTTGTTTACAATATATATTAACGATTTAGACAAGAGAATTAAATGTATCATCTCTAGGTTTGTGGATGGCACAAAGCTGGGTGGCAGTGCGCGCTGCGAGGAGGATGCGATGAGGCTGCAGGGTGACTTGGATAGGTTGGGTGAGTGGGCAGAAGTATGGCAGATGCAGTGTAATGTGGATACATGTGAGGTTATCCACTTTGGTGGCAAGAACAGGAAGGCAGATTATTATCGGAATGGTGTCAGATTAGGAGAAGGGGAGGTGCAACAAGACCTGAGTGTGCTTGTACATCAGTCATTGAAAGTAAGCATGCAAGTACAGCAGGCAGTGAAGAAAGCCATTGACTTTCATTGCGAGAGGATTTGAGTTTAGGAGCAAGGAGGACCTACTGGAACTGTACAGTGCTCTGGTGAGATCGCACCTGGAGTATTGTGTGCAATTTTGGTCTCCTAATTTGAGGAAGGACGTTATTGCTATTGAGGGAGTGCAGTGTAGGTTCACCAGGTTAATTCCCGGGATGGTGGGACTGGCGTATGCTGAAAGCATGGGTCGACTAGGCTTGTATTCACTGGAATTTCGAAGGATGAGAGGGTATATTATAGAAACATATACAATTCTTAGAGGATTTGACATGGTAGATGCAGAAAAAATGTTCCCGATGTTGGGGGAGTCCAGAACCAGGGGTCACAGTTTAAGAATAAGGGGCCATTTAGGACTGAGATGAGGAAAATCATTTTCACCCAGAGAGTTGTGAATCTGTGGAATTCTCTGCCACAGAAGGCAGTGGAGGCCAATTCACTGGATGTTTTCAAGAGAGAGTTAGATTTAGCTCTTAGGGATAAGGGAATCAAGGGATATGGGGAAAAAAGCAGGAAAGGGGTACTGATTTTGGATGATCAGCCATGATCATATTGATGCTGGCTCGAAGGGCCGAATGGCCTGCTCCTGCACCTATTTTCTATGTTTCTTTGTTTCTATGAAAGCTGAAAGGAGTAATGGGGTTAAGATGGCGGATGAACAAGAAGAGATTTGACAAGAGGTGCTATGGGAAGAAGGATCAGGTAAAAGGAGACCAAAGAAAGGAGGAGGTTTGAGGGTGGCACAGTGGTAGAGTTGCTGCCCTAGAGCATCAGAGACCCAGGTACGATTCTGACCATGGGTGCTGTCTGTACGGAGTTTGTATGTTCTCCCTGTGACTGCGGGGATTTTCTCCGAGTTCTCCAAAGACGTACAGGTTTGTAGGTTAATTGGCTTTGAAAAAATTGTAAAATTGTCCCTAGTGTGTAGGATACTGCTAGTATACGGGGTGATCGCAGGTCGGTGCAGACTCGGTGGGCCAAAGGGCCTGATTCTGTGCTGTATCTCTAAAGTCTAAAGTCTTTGGTCTAAAGTATGGCTCACTCTAAGCCAAAAAGAAGGGTGTTTTTGACAATATGAATGCGAGTGGTCAGATTCCCTCTGCATATGGTTAGAGAGCCTCTCACACTTCTGTGTACTTTTGTATGCCGAGCCATGCTTGGTTTCCAATTGTTTTGGACCTTCTTCCCTTTAGGCCTCTCTCTGTGGTGGCTGGTAAGCAACTGCCAGCCCACTTTACAAGCGCACACAGGGATCTTCGTCACTCCAAAATGCTGGAGTGAAATCAAGTGGTCCTCAGCCCTGAGGGATTGCCTGATAAGAAATCACAAGGATGAGAGTAGATTAAATGTCAGACGTTGACTTTCTCCCCTCCTCTGAGAATGTTGGACCACGAAACATGCCAGAGGCTCAGGAGGTGAATGTTACATGGCTAAATATTTCAACTTATTGACGTGATGGTGTAAATTGCTCAGTCTAAGCTTCCCCCAGTCTAGTTTCAGTCAAAAATCACTGAGTCAAGCACTTGCGCATCTAAACTTTATTTTGACAAAACACAATTACAGTTCCCACTACTGTACCTAACCACCGTGGGTTAGATCCTCGTATCTGCCTGATTAAGCCCTCTAGGCCTCACTCAAACAGAGACACTCCAGAAGGTCATGCAGTCCCAAGCGTTCTCCCAGAAGATCGACTCTGGACCTCATAGTAGCGGACTTTTATAGGTCCCCGGATCTCGATGGGCCGAACCACATAAGGGTGGTCTCTTTACAATCCAATTACAGATATCGATTAACCCCATACATGACAGACATTTCCCCAACCCAATAATACAGTGGCTAATAAATTGTATTCAAACAGTGTTTCTCAGAGGAAACGAACATCGCAACATTTGCCCTGATATGCAAGAAAATCAGACAAGACTCAATACTTAATCCAATCAACATTCAGCAAAGTAAAGCTTTGCAAGATTATTTACAATTATTTACAAAGTGTATGTCTGGTTTGTATTCATCCAATCCATTTTCTGCATTTTGCACCTAATTGTCAGGGTCTGCAGATGTTCCCATTCTCTTCCTGCAGCTCTGAGCTAGGCTTTAGACAAACTGGCACCATTCTGTAGCTTGTCCCATTTTTACAGAAAGCACTTTTAAATTGACCAAATGGCTTAGCAGCCCAGAAGCCTTTACTCAATTTTAGGGTCCTGGCCTCCCCAATTTGACCAGGATTAACATTGGCAGGAATATTACTGCAGTGCGTTTGCTGCAGGAAGTGGGAAGTCAGGGGCATTGCTGGTGTCACTGACCACTACGCCTGTGGGAACTGTGTCCAGATGCAGCTCCTCAAGGATCGGGTTAGACAACTGGAGCGGCAGCTGGATGACCTGCAGTCCATCCGGGGATGAAAGCTTCATGGACAGGACATACAGTCAGGTCGTCACTCCAAGAGTACAAGAGGTGCGGCGGATAGAGACCGAAAGGAAGGGGATGAAACCAGTGCAGGAGACCTCGGTTGAAGTACCTCTTGGGAACAGACAACGCTTCCAGTCCGAGCGGCGAATAGGTCTGTGACTCAAAACCCGCCACTGAGGCTCGACCGACGAGACTGATGTCAGGCAGAGCCATAGTGGTGGGTGACTCCATTGTCAGAGGTGTGGACAGGAGATTCTGTGGTGTCAGGTGAGGAAGGTGCGTTGCCATCCTGGTGCCAGGACCCAAGATGTCTCAGGCCAACGAGAACATCCTTGAGAGGATGACCTGTACAAAAGGGACGGGTTGCACCTTAATTGGAGAGGGACCGACATTCTGGCAGGCAGGATTTGCCAGTGTTACATGGGTGGGTTTAAACTAAACAGTGGGGGGGTGGAAGCGTATGTGTGCAGTTAATGGGAAAGAGAGTGTAAGAAAGGTCACGTTTAAACTAACAGGGCAGGGGGATGGGAACCAATGCAAGGAAACAGAGGGACATAAACGGAGGTGAGAGCAAAAGGTAGAAGGGAGATAAGAAAAACAACCTGAAAGCTTTGTGCCTTAATGTGAGGAGTATTCGTAATAAGGTGGATGAATTGAATGTGCAGTTAGCAGTTAAGGAATACAATATAGTTGGAATTACGGAGACATAGCTTCAGGGTGACCAAGGCTGGGAGCTAAACATGCAGGGGTATTCAATATTCAGGAAGGATATACAGAAAGGAAGAGGAGGTTGGGTGGCATTGCTGGTTAAAGAGGAGATTAATGCAATAGCAATTATTATAAAGGACATTTCCCAATAAAGAGTATTATAAAGGACATTTCCCACCCCGGACACTCCCTGTTTGAACTGTTACCGTCAGGCAGACGGTACAGATCTACAAGGACAAGGACAAACAGACTTAAAAACAGTTTTTACCCCACTGCTATAAAGGCACTAAATGTAGCCGCCAAGGAACGCAGGGGCGATACATACTAAGAGACTGTGAAATCGACAGAAGGATGTAGGGCTGGGTGTTTATGCGTGCTATTTTTATGATATTTATTTTAGTTGTTTATCTTTTTTAAATATTTTACCTTGTATGTATCGTTAGCTTTTAGAAATGTTTGAATGGTGCACTGACTGGCTGACATTTTACAATTTCGTTGTACATGGTTCATGTTACAATGACAATAAAGAAACTATTCTATTCTATTCTATTCTATTCAAGGAAAGACATTAGCTTGGAAGCTGTAGAATCGGTATGGGTAGAACTGTGAAATAGCCAAGGGCAGAAAACACTAGTTGGAGTTGTATACAGACCACCAAGCAGCAGTAGGGAGGTTAGGGACAGCATCAAGCAGGAAATTAGGGATGCATGCAGGAAAGGTACAGCAGTTATCATGGGAGAATTTAAGCTACATATAGATTGGGCCAACCAACTTGGTAGCAGCGCTGAGGAGGAGGATTTCCTGGAATGTATACATGATGGTCTTTTAAACTAATATGTAGAAGACCCGACTAGAGGACAGGCCATCCTAGACTGGGTATTGTGTAATGAGGAAGGATTAGTTAGAGATCTTGTTGTGCAAAGCCCCTTGGGCAACAGTGACCATAATATGGTGGAATTCTGCATTAGGATGGAAAGTGACACCGTTAATTCAGAGACTAGGGTCCTGAACTTAAAGTAGGAGACTTTGAAGGTATGACACGGGAATTGGATAGGATGGATTGCCAAACTATACTTAAAGGGTTGACGGTGGAGATGCAATGGTGGAGATTTAAAGACTAAAGACTGCATGGATGAACTACAACAATTGTTCATCCCTGTCTGGCGAAAAAATAAAATGGGGAAGGCAGCTCAACCATGGCTAACGAGGGAAATCAAGGATAGTGTTAAATCCAAGGAAAAGGCACTTTGGTTCTGTCTTCACTAAGGAAGACACAAACAATCTCCCAGAAATACTATGAGACCGAGGATCTGATGGGAGGGAGGAACTGAATCCACATTAGTCAGGGAAGGGTGTTAGGTAAACTATTGGGACTGAAGGCAGATAAATCACATCCCAGAGTAGTCAAGGAGATGGCCCTGGAAATCATGGATGCATTGGTGATCATTTTCCAATGTTCTCTCGACTCTGGATCAGTTCTGGTGGTGATCTGGAGGGTAGCCACTTTTTAAGAAAGGAGGGAGAGAGAAAACAGGGAATTATAGACCAGTTAGCCTTACATCGGTAGTGGGGAAAGTGCTTGAGTCAATTGTTAAAAATGTTATAGCAGCGCATTTGGAAAGCAGTGACAGGGTCAGTCAAAGTTAGCATGGATTTATGAAGGGGAAATCATGCTTGACTAACCTTCTGGAATTTTTTGAGGATGTAACAAGTAGAATGGATAAGGGAGAGCCAGTGGATGTGGTGTATCTGGACTTTCAAAAACCCTTTGACAAGGTTCCAGTCAAGAGATTAGTGTGTAAAATATGAGTACATGGTATTGGGGGTTGGGTATTGACATGTACAGAGAACTGGTTGGCAGACAGGGAGCAAAGAGTAGGAATTAACGGACCCTTTTCAGAATGGCAGGCCGTTACTAGTGGTGTGCCGCAAGGCTCGGGGGGAGGGGGGGGGGGTGGTGGTTGCAGCAGACGCAGCTTGCACTGTGCTCACCCCACACCTTCAGCTTTCGGCCTCACGCAGCAGATCCTAGTCCCACTCCGGCTTCACTCAGAGGCTTCCGGTTCAACTCAGCATGATAAGAGTGGTCTCCTTAACCAAGAAGCATTTGAACATTGGAAATAGATGCAGGGAGTAAGTTTTACTGCCCTGAAAGAAGGTCAGTTTGACTCTCTAGCTCATCCATGACCTTGCCCCATGCCCATATGTCATGATTCCTGCAGTGTCGAAACATCAAGTAATCTCTGCCTGTAATATATTCAATGACTGAGCCCCCACAACTCTTAGGAATAAAGAATTCCAAAAAGGTACATCTCTCCGATTAAAGAAAATTCTTCCCACCACATCTTAAATTCTGGCCATCTTATCCTGAATACTATTCTTTCAATAATATTCTTTACGCGCAGTCAAATAACCTCTCAGCAATTGGCCTCACTGGTTTTGACTGCATACAGGGTCGAGGCCAATCAGGACAGAAATGAGAAGGAACTTATCACTCAAGAAGTGATGAATCTGTGGATTCCCCATGCAAGAGGACTGAGGAGGAATGATGGAAATCAAGAGATACAGGGTTAGAACAGAAATGTGGTAGAAAGACAAAATATCAGGCATATTTGTCAGGAATGGCAACACAAGTGTCGGGGTCAAACAATCTATTCCTTCTATTTTGTATGTAATTATATTTTTATAACTTTTCTAGATTTGGTTTATCATCTCTCCCATATTACATAGTTGTCAGATGAGAAGAGGAATGTGTATACTTTAATGCACCAGACATCACCCATAAGTGAGCTAAAGAATCAAGACTGGTCGCGCTCCCCTTGTACATCGTGTCTTGTGCTTATCACGTGCAGACGTAGGTTCAATTCTCAATCAAAGTTCAAACTTATAAATGTATAGTCTTTCCGCTGACTGGTTAGCACGCAACAAAAGCAACAATAAACTAAACTAAACTAAACCTAAAACCAAAATTCTAAATTTACCAGGTACCCACCGACTCAATGAATGGCTCGTCAGAAACCAGGAGAGATGGGGGTTAAATATGTGTTCCTGTGATGATGACGGGAGCATTGCAATTGGTCAAAGTTCTTTTCCAATGGAAAAGCAAACATTTCCAAGTTTTCTAATTCCTCATCACTTACGCCGATTGGCCAGTGACAAGCTCAGGAGATCTATGTCTGAATGTTGGATGTGAGGTAACTCCAAGGATCAGTTCTACAAACAAGTCACAATCTGCCACTCACTGTCAAAGCTGACAGATGCAAAATAGCCTCCTGGCTGATGACTCACAAAGTGATCAAAGCTCCTCGAAACATATTGCAGCAAAGATCAAGTGCCCTGAAGAAAGGTTGGACAGAGGAAAAAAAACAATGAAAAAAACAAATTAGGAATTATAAATTAGATGGTCGCTGGTGTGGAAGGCTGCAAAGCAGGCAGCTCAGGGCACTGATCACCAGTGAGGCTGGTTAGGCAAAGTACTGGCATTTTGAAGCTCAACACTCCCACTAACTCTGTCTCTTAACCTTGCACAGCTGAACGTGGGGCAGTAGCAGGGGAGACTAGCCCCACCTCTCTATTTCAATGTACCTGCAGACTCAGAAGAAGATTGATTTCTGGGGGTTGTTGATCAATGCTTCTTATTGATGTTTAAGTTGCTAAAGTCGACATGGAGGGGTACAGCAGGTCCCTAATCATATTTTGCTGACTTCAAGGCTTCTGAACAAAGAGAGCCCGAGGTGTGCTGGTGGATATTCCCCCCTAGCATAAGTATTACAGCGTGGAAACAGACCCCTCAGCCCAACTTGCCCATGACAACCAACATGCCCCTTCTACACTCGCCTCACCTGCCTACGTTTGGTCCATAACCCTCTAAATTTATCCTATCCATTTACCTGTCCAAATGTTTCTTAAATGTTGTGACAGTATCTGCCTCAACTGCCTCCTCTGGCAGCTCATTCCATATACCTACCTACCTGTGTAAACAGGTTGCCCCTCAGATTCCTATTAAATCTTTGCCCCCTTATCTTAAACCTATGTCCTCTTGTTCTTGATTCCCCTACTCTGAGTAAAAGACTATGTACATTTACCATATCTATTCTTCACATGATCTTATAAGCCTTTATAAGATCACCCCTCATCCTCCAAGGGATAAAATGCGATCATGCTCAATCTGTCCCCATAGCTCAGGCCCCTGAGTCCTGGCAACATCTTCGTAAATCTTCTCTGAACTCTTTCCAGCTTAACAGCATTGTTCCAATAACAGGGTGACCAAAACTGAACACAATACTCTAAATGTGGCCTCACTATTGTATCGGACAAATGTACTGTAACATGACCTCCCAACTTCTATATGGTAATGATGAGGAAAAGGAGCAGAGGGCATGTAGATCAATGGTTCACAGCAGGAGACCATACCCCCACCTAGCTTAGCTCACTTTGGAAATGCAGCATGGAAATAGACTCTTCAGCTCACCGAGTGCACACCGACCATTGCTCACCCATTCACACTAGTTATATATTATCCTGCTTTCACATCTGCTCCGTACACACTAGGAGAAATTTACAGAGGCGGATTAACCTACAAACCTGACATCATTGGGACGTGGGAGGAAACTATAGCAGCCGTAGTAAGCCCATGGGAGAACATGCAAACACCACACAGACAACAGCCGAGATCAGGATCGAACCCTTGTCTCTGGGGCTCTGAGGCAGCAGCTCTATCAGCTGTGCCACTTGTTTAGGAACTAATTCCTTCACCTGAATACCCCAGACATAGACATCCAGCTGTCTCCTCTTGAACAAGCTCCATTTGGTCTGATTAGCCACCCACAGAACAGCAATAGAAGCTTCAATCCAGGCAGTTTGATCAAGCCGCAGGGTGGAAACAGGAAGTAGCTGTTATCTTGGGGTTTTAGTCTGAAGCTGAAATCAAATTGCAGGAACGACATGGCTCTAATACACAGAGGTCTGGCTCCCCCAATGACTTGGTACATTGAACTGTAACCTAATCCACAGCGCTGCCCCCAACCTGTAATTAAGATAAATTCCAATGGCGACCTTTCTTTGAGTGGATAATTTCAGTTGGACAATTACCCACAAACAGGAAGAGCCTTAAATAAAGATACCGTCAGCAGGCTCCAGGTTACTCACTTGTTCAGTTCCCCATGGGCTCCAGGGACCAGAGGTCAGACGAACGTCCAGGACTTGGAGAGTGCCAACGGCGCAAGCCTTGCCTCTCGCGTTGAGGTGCGGCAGAGCCCCTCAGTGATTCTCAAGCCTGAATCCTTCACAACTGCAGTTAGTTTTGCAAGCTTGCTTTTCCATTTATTCCCTCAGATTCTCTGACAGCCTCTTCTGGTGAGAACTTATGAACTATTGAAGGTAGAAATCGCCCCATCTGTTGTGTGCGGATGCAGTTTGTGAATCTCCCAGTGGTATAGGAGATTGTGTTGCCGTGCTGCAGCTTACAATCATGGATACAGGACAAGTGCATGGTGGAAGTGAAATTGAGCTGGGCAGTGTGCGTTATTGCATAGGGCACCTAACCTTGTACTGGGAATCGCAAACATTTAAATAAAACTAAATGGCCCATTGAGAGTTACTTGAGCTTCATCAAGAACATCTGAGGAAACCCTGTTACCCACTGCAAGCTTAAAGGCAACCTCACAGACTGGCAAAACCTTATTAACTGTGGCTATTGAGATAACAGTGGTTAGAAACTCTGTTTGGTCAGCTCTGCTTTCAATACCATTATCCCAACCAAGCTCGCCTCCAAACTCGTGGGACTTGTAGACATCAGATCAATCCCCTCTGCAACTGCATCCTCAACTTCTTGACCCACAGACCACAGTCGGTGAGCCGAGTGGGCTGGATAGTGAATAATGATGAGGCGGATTACAGAAAGAAGATTGAAAACCTTGTAACTTGGTCCCAAGACAACAACCCATTGAGATAGATCAAAACCAACAAATGAAGAGTGCTAAGGTTTTCAATCGGGAACGTTGACTGTTTCTCTTTACACAAATGATGCCTGACCTGGTGAGGGGTTCCAGTATTTTCTGTTTTTATTTCAGATTTCCAGCATCTGCAGTTTAATTATTTTCATCACTTAATCATGGTTTGTTTCCTCATTGACTGATGTATTAATTTAATTGGCCAGTGTATTATTATCCAACAATAATCTGGCATTATTTCAGAGTTGACAATATTTGACATGAAAAAGGATTTTAAAAAGTCCATGTATTTTAGCATTCCTTTGCAGGTAATGGTTTCGTCAATGGGTCAGTATTCATTGCCCATTTCCATTGATAATTGAAGACTTGGGAATGTGTTACCTTTCTGAACCACTGCAGTCCAGAGTGCGTCATTCCATACTGCTGTCAGAAAGGAAGTTTTAGAATTTCACCCGGAATTAAAGAAAGCACAGTGATATATTCTCAAGTCTAGGCAGTGAATGATTTGGATGGCAAATTGTAGGTGATGGTGTTCCATCGTCCCTCCAGCAGCTTGGAGTTACAAATATGGGAGGTACTTCTAGAGATACTTAGCAATTTGCTGCAATCCAAGTGTACACAAGAGACAAAAGCTGCACCAATTGAAAGTGGGTCAAATGTTTCATTTAATGAATGGAGTGCCTATTAATCATGTAACATTGTATGCAATGTAACAATGGAGTCAGACACAAAATGCTGGAGTAACTCAGCGGGTCAGGCAGCATCTCTGGAGAAAATGGATAGGTGACATTTCAGGTCGGGAGTCTTCTTCAGACCCTTCATCTGAAGAAGGGTCCCAACCCGAAACGTTACCTATCCATTTTCTCCAGAGATGTTGCCTGGCCCGCTGAGTTTTTGTCTATCTTTGGTATAAACTAGCATCTGCAGTTCCATTTTTTTTTTTACATTGTATTGTATGTTGTTGAGCTTCTTCCAAGCTTTTGGAGTTGTTCTCATCCAGATAAACAGGCCGGAGGGTCCGTTTCCACGCTGTATTTCTAAAGTCTAATGTTTAAAGGCAATATTCTTTCACATACTTGGTTTGAGTCATATTGATGACAGAAAGACTTTACAGATTCATAGGATGAACCAGGGCTGCCTCTGACATGCGCATCTAGTGTTTATGTGACATTGTAGTCAATGGCAACACGTTGGATGACGCTCAGCTTGGATTTACACCTTCGCTGAAAGGGGTGTAAAGATGGTTTGATTCTGTTACTGGCATGAGGCCCAGTGTTGTCCTACCCCTGCTGAATATAAACATTAATTGTTGATCGTCTGAGAAATGGCAAATGGAAATCTGTGCAATAATCCATGAGCATACTGCGTTCTCATTTTATAACATTGACACCATATTGTTGTGATTTGTGCCTCACTGCATCGAGGAGCTTATGAAATGATGCCTCGGACAACCATACCTGTTTACCTCTTTACTTTGTTCAACTCAATCCACAAATGGAAAAAAAATCTTGCCCCTCCCCCAGTTCTAGTTGTCAAATTTCTCAGAGCTCCTCAGATCCACCTGGTCAAACATTGTGTTGATCTCAAGATATCGTCCCTCTCATCAGCCGGAAATTTGCGCTGTGGTCCAAGGCTATAATGAGACCTGAAGCTGGGTGGTCTTAGAAGAACTGTCAGTGAGCAGGTTACTGCAGAGTTGGTTCTGCTGTACAGCCCCACACAAAATACCTGCACTGATTAATGTTGGAGGATAGACTGTAGGGGCTTTTGGTGGACAATTTTCCACTTTGCGGATGGATGTCAGGTATAAAACTGTACTGGAATAACTTGGCTAGCGGCATGGCTCATTCAGCTTATAATTGCCTTGGAGTTTGAATAGGTATCAAAGCACACTGATCATTAGCTGGGAAACTTCTGCATATATTGTATACCATCCTTCACTGCGGCATTCCATGTAATTTGGTAAAATGCCGAGTAGACCAAGGCTCACGTGACAAAAATAATACATTATTTGTATGTGAACTACTGGCATTTAGGAGGGGGTATCATCAGGTTACACTATAATGTATTACTATTTTTTACAGGATGCCACAAAGGGAATTAATCCAGTTTATGTATGCTTTTTAAATAATGTGAGTGAATAGGGCAACAGGCACCTTGGATGATATTTCAAACCACAAACCATTCGGTCAACTCCACGTTTACTAATTGGAAAAGAAACAGCCTCAGAAAAGGAGCCTCCTGGCTTGCATGCCTACACTTCGTAGTAACAGATCCTGAGAAAAATAGAGGTCGGGACCCTAAAATGGAACTGCTCTCTAGAGTTGACAGGGCCATGGCATTGAGCAGATTTCTCCAAATCTTCAGTCTGAGCTCTATATCTTGAATTTGGGCCTGGATCTTGGTAAATGCTAGAGATTAGCTGAACAGTAAGCAAGATCGTATCTGAGACATGAAGAGCTCAAACAAGGAACAGTGATTGAAATAAATATTTCAGCACGCTAAGATACTTCTGCAAATGATTAAACCCTTGATTACCAAACATTCCATCACAAATATTAAACATAAGTCTCCAGTATGTAAAGTTTTATTTTTGCTTTCTCATTAGTTTAATTGTAAAGGACAAAGAAGAAAATTATAGCTTTAGTTAACAAATAGAGTTTGACAGACACCATGTTTTTTTTTCCATCTTTTATTACAGCAATCCAACATCAGTCTTCAAACATTTCAAGTATGTGGGTTAAATGGAAATAGTTCCTGCTCTACATAATTCATCTTGCATCTTGTTTTCCAGCAGAGATTGTATTTTATGTCTAGGATCCTGCTTCATAGAAATATCATAGTGCTACACAATAAAAGTGAAGTAAGATCTGATTGCCAGGAGAGGTTGTGACATTGTGAGGATTTGGAACAATATCCAATCTTTTCACAATTTGCACCTGTGGAAATTTCTGTCCTCAGATATTTTCCATTTCTTGCATGTATTGGTACTGAATTGTTAATGCACTTTTACTTCAGCTCCAAAGATGACACATATTCTCACAAACCGCAGGTAGAATCAGTAGAAGTAGAACAACAAACGCTAATGTTACCACTGAGCATTCATTACACCAAAGTGTTTACAAGGCTAAATAATAATAAGATTACATAGAGCAGCTCACATTGAGGTCACAGCATGTTCTGATATATTCAAGCCCCGAGTCCCTGAGTCCTTTTTATGGTGTGCTGTCACAAATGACACGGTCATGGTACAAATCTACCACATCCTTTCTATGTAATTCAATAGTAAATTAATGCTAATCTTTGGTAAAGTATTGATGACCTTATTCTTTTATTGAAGAGTAAATAAGCAAAACACTTGAATTTATTTGTCACAGCAATGACAACCGAGTCTCGAAAATCCAAGTGTTGACTCAGTCAGACTGACCTGAAAGGTTTGGTCGAAACAAATGGGATCCTTTGGAAGTTGACAAGATATTATATTCAGATGTTCAACCTAAATTGTCTGGGAACCATGTCCTGTTTGAAATACATTACCAATGCTCTCAGCTGTTTTTAAATCATGTGTTTATAGTCATTTCTAATCAGCCATTCTCAAACTTCCTTTTAAGATGTTTACATTTATAATCAGTAGGTGATTTCTGTGAACTCTTGTTGAGTTTGAAGCATGGCAAATAAATTACAGCAATAAAATGTAAATAACCTTTGAACTTGAAGGGGCAACATCATTACAACAATTTAGGTTAAGCCAGTGTACGTCTGTATGTAGGGTTTTGGACAGAACGCCAGTAACTGGGTTATGATTCATGCTAAAATATATTAAAATTATCATTAATATATCAATAGATTCACCTTTTTAATAAATTAAACCTCAAGGCAGATCGAGTTAACATTTGAAATTATGTCCTGTTTATTTTAAATATATCAATCCATGGAGGTAGTAGGGTATTTTAGAAATTTATTTATTTACTTTATTTAACCAAAAATCATAAAAATAAATTGTTACATTATTGAAAGAATTCTTATAGTTATATTGCAACATTTGGTATTTTGTTCCTTTCTGAATAACCCTAGTCGCCTAACAGAGAAGGATTTAAACAAGCTCTGCTCATAGTAACCAAGGGATAGTCGATCCTGCTTTAAACGACACCGATAATTACCACGATGAGCACAGAAAAATAGTCTTTAAAGGGAAAAAAACAGTTGATGATTATGTCTTCTGTCCTCGACATCATGAACATTAAAGGAGAGAGATTCCATTACATCTAGCTATACTACAAATCCTATCAGCAAAGTTCTGATATTCCCAAAGATTTTTGGCTCTGATTCTTTATGCAAAGAAACAATCTGCTTCTGTCTGGGGATCTTTGATGGGCCTTTTCTAGAAGATGAATAAGCGGCTTCTGCCTGACTTTGTAAGAGTAGAATCTGGCATGCAGAGAACAGACATGCAGTCCAGTGTCTGATGTGGCAGAGGGGCAAAAAAGAGACTCTTTTATCCAATCTATTTCTGAAGTCCGCAGCTGTCAGTTACTTTTCTGTCACCACTCTTATCAGCATGATTATACACATATATTAGCTCTAATACAAAAAAACTGCGGAGATATGTTTGGAAGAATGGTGCCTCCATTAAGATAGTTTTGTCTGGTCACATAATTATGAAATAGCCTACAAAAACATCTTAACAATTGTGTGGCTGAAGCACAGTGGTTTGTTATCCAGTGCCAGAGGCTCCACATTTAAAACCCTCTTTCTTTTATTTCATAATATCTCTCTGTTCCTGTCCTACATAGAGTGTGAAGTGTCAGAGTGTATCAGTGGCATACTTAAGCCACTCTTCTATTTGGAGTGAAAAGAAAGGGCTGCAGATGTGCTATCGGCAAACAGTCTTACAGGTCATAATTCTGACACTGCGAATCACTTTAATTCGACAGCTCTGCATATTCTTTCAATTGTCTTTCTCAGGCCTGCACACTGTACAACAATCACACAACTTGCGCGATAAAGAATTAAAACCTCAGAATAAACTAGTGTCAATTAATTCATCAGGTGATATTAAATTAAGCAGGCATTATTCAGAGATTGTTATGTGTAGGAAGGAACTGCAGATGCTGGTTTACACCGAAGATAGACACAAATTGCTGGAGTAACTCAGTGGGACAGGCAGCATCTCTGGATAGAAAGAATGGGTTGTTATTATTATTATTATTATTATTATTATTATTATTATTATCTTGCTTGCACTTAAATTTTCATCTTGGAATAGCAAGAAAACAAAATTCTACAAAGTACTGACAGAAAAAGATGTGCAAAGAATGCTGTTATGCAAGACAACATCATTCCTCCACGAATCACACAAATTCTTAATAAATGATTGAAATTGGGAAATTCGTTATACAGGGACCAGAGCAGTTTTTTGCCCAACTCTACGCAATTCATAAAACAAAATGCTCAGTTCTGCATTGCTTTCATTTCACATTTCAACATTAAGCCATTTGACTTACTTATGGGTTCCTGAACCAGCCCGATTTCTACCTTCCTTTAAATGGCTCATTAATATTTGTTATAAAATATAATTAGCATGTTATGTTAATCTGAAAAATTCCAGATCATTCCCACAATGAACTTTGAAAGTAGTAAAAGACAGGAGGTGAATTTGGAAGTGTTTTTAAAGACAGATAGTAGCAACAGGGGTGTCCGTTTTGAGTTTCTGCAAATAAAATGTAAATAAAGTGGAAAAACCTTTGTTTGTAATCTGGTGAGTCTTGAAGAATGTAGAACAATGTTTCCTTTATGAATGAAGAAGTCTTCACCAATAAGATTCAATAACTAATCATCTCTCTACCACAAAACACAGACAAGGATTATCAAAAGGAAGTATTGTTCACAGTTATACCACCATGGCCACAGACCTCAATAAAGTATCTCATAGCATTTGGTTACGACATTTTTGTTCCAATGTGCTGGATAGAGTGTGCACACATTTGATACAAGTAGGGCCAGCTGCCATATTGCATGTAGTACTAACATCCACAGTCAGATCATGATGTCAGTTTTCATGCAACACTTATTTGATATCTGCAAGCTCATATAGGAATTCACTGCCTTCATATAACCTATGTGTTTAATAACAGGGAAGACCTCTTGCAACACGATATAAAGGACCCTTAAACTGAGAGGGGTCACCAAATGAGGCAGTAACCAATTTGGTCCAGTCTTCAAGCTGCCATTCAATTCTGCCAAAAATTGGTCTGTAAAGAGCACTAGCTCACAATGTAGCTCACAATGTATTGTGAACAGCAAAACGAGCAGAACAGATTGTTGGGTAAGGAGGGGCAGCTGGGCTCTCAGCGAGAGACTACATCAGGAAAGAGAATTCACAATGTGAATCTCCTACACATATCCTCAGTAAGGAACAATACGCCAGGGGTCGCATGTCAGTAAGGATGCCTCCACTGGTTTGCCACCTGCTCCAACAACAGCAGGTTGGGGAGCCCGTTGCCATGTGTATCAATGTGTCAGGATTGATCCAGGCTGGAGCTGATGTCTGCACACTTCACCATTTTCTACAGACAGTTGAAGCATAGATTATGGCCTGCCATGTTTTCTCCTGCCCATCCTATCCCTGCAATGTCTGAAGGGTCCGGACCCAAAATGTCACCCATCCATGTTCTCCAGAGATACTGCCTAACCTGTTGTTACTCCAGCATTTTGTGTCTTTCCTAGATTATTAACAGTTAATTTCAAAATTTATTTGAGCACAGGCTGAGGGGTGCTCTTATCGATGTATATAAAATCATGAGGGGAATAGATAGGGTGAATGCACAGTCTTTTACCCAAAGTGGGGAGATCAAGAACCCGAGGACATAGGTTTAAGGTGAGAGGGGCAAGATTTAATAGGAACCGGAGGGACTACTTTTTCACACACGAGGGTGTGGGTATAAGGATTGAGCTGCCAGAGGAGGTAGTTGAGGCAGGTATTATAGCAACATTTCAAAGACATTTGGACAAGTACATGGATAGGAAAAGTTTAAAGAGATATGGGCCAAATATGAGGAAGTGGGACTAGCATAGATGGGATATCTTGGGCAGCATGGGCAAGTTGGGCTGAAGGGCATTTTGCCATGTTGCATGACTCTATTACTCTAAAGGAGCTGAACACATTTTGTTCTTTCTACCGAAGACAGACAAAATGCTGGAGTAACTCAGCGGGTCAGACAGCATCTGTGGAGAAAATAAATAGACGTCATTTTGGATCGGAACCCTTCTTCCCCGTTATAGAGAAAAGGAGAACTTCTTCAATGTAGGCATACCTTGTTCTTTCTACAGCAGCACAAGAAGTACACAGTCGTGCAAGGATGTGTGGCACTTAACGTGCAAAGTCAGTAAGATGCCCCAGCCAGAGGGATTCCTTTTGATTAGTATATAAATACATACATACACATAGAAACAAAGAAACAATAATAGTGCAAAATGACAAAACCAATGCCCCCAACTCTATGTAGTTCAGAGCAATGACATTGAACCAAAGTTGTTGCTCTGGTGCATCTCTGTGACTTCATGCTGAGGTATGGAAAACATACGGATTAGATTTTGCGGATTCCAATTGACAACTTGCTGGTCAGCACTGATTCAATCCTAAATGATGAGGCCTTGTCTGATGAGCCATAACGAATGACCTGGTTGCAAGCCTAAGTATGTTTCTGACCGTCCTTGAGACACAAAAACATTCAACAAATTTTACAAGTTAAATTTAACAATGAATCCATGTTCATGTTGGGACTATCTAGGATGTAGCAGACAGCCAAGGAGTACTGAGTCATACTCATTCAATTGCCAAACCTTCGGGGGCAGGTTCCAAATCCATTGACCGCCAGCCTTTGGGCAGACTCCAACGATTGTGGCTGCTGCGAATACATTGGACTTTGATTGCCATGATATCTTTTTTTTGGTCTTTCGTAAATAGGATACTAACCAAACACGATGGACAGAAATATCAGGATATTATGAGTGGGGTGGAGAACTGTGATGGGCCAAAAGGAGATGGCATCAGTCATGGAAGTGTAAGCAAGCCCTTTCAAATTTGATAGGCAAGAGCTCAAGAGTCGGTTCTGTGGCAAACTAACAGCACTTCTCCGTCAAGGTCTGGATTCCAACGTCAATGGGAAAATCTGAGCCTATTGGCAGGGCTCTGGCTGGCAAGTTGCCAGCTGTGAACAGACCTCATGCGCCCCAGGGCAGGGCGTGTCCTCACTGCACCTCTCTGGCCATTAAACTGGGAACCAGGCACCAGCATGAAGAGTCCATTCTCTCGAGTAGAGTTTAACATCTTTGAACAAAGGAACAGTTGATGCTATATTATTGAAATGAATTTGTAAAAACTTTTAGTTTGAACGAAGTCCATCATTTTGAAAATATCCTAATTTTTAAAATAGTAATATTTTCTATTGGTTTTATAATTGTTTTTGAATACAGAATTTCACATTGTCAGGAATAGATGGTAGCTTTTTTACCTCAGTTTTTAAAGATACAGCGTGGAAACGGGCCCTTCAGTACACCAAGTACGTGCTGATCAGCAATTACCCATACACTAGTTCTAACCGACACACTAGGGGTGATTTACACAATCCAATGAACCTTCAAACTTGCACGTCTTTGGAATGTGGGAGGAAAGCGGAGCACCCGAGGAAAATCCACGTGATCACAGGGAGAACGTACAAAATCCGTTAGGACAGGATCCTCTCTCAGGATCGATCACAGATCTCTAGCACTGTATGTACGATGGCAACTCGACCGTTGTGCCACCATGCCGCATTCAAAGACATTGGCAGGTTTAGCAACTGGCTAATCAGAGGGCAAAACTGTCAAAGATGTTCCAGCTGTTTTGTGGGCAGGCATCTCTCTGCCACCACACACACAGTGCATGACCCTGTGGCTCTGCAAATCCTCCCAACTTAGGATGACACGCGCTTGGTGACAGATCTGCAGATGTTAACGACCACACCGATCAGCAGCAACAATGGCCGACTCCCCAATGACTACAAGTTCAAGCCTGAGCTGTCTGCTGAAGACAGAATTACAGTTCCACGGAATGAATCAAGTTTCATTTGGGGGAAAAAAATCAGTGAGGCATGAGGTTTTTACAGTCACTTAATCGGTACTCTGTTGTGATTTTTGCGTGGAAAATGTTGGAGATATTATATGCATAAATGAAGTAAATTGGATGAATTGATTAAACCTGCAGGATATTAGAGATGGAGAATGGAGAGGGACTCATTGGATAGCTCAGTCAAAGAGCGAGTGCCTGATGCCTTCTTTCTATGCTCTATGAAACTCTCATGGTTCTGGTTAGCATGGGCCTCCATTCTAAATATACAGTTCAAGAAGCAACATTTAAGAAACTGCTTACAACACTCATGTGATGTACATGTAATATAAATGCTAGTGCCCCTTGAGGCCAAATGCAGAATCTGGCAAATGTGCCTGTGCCTCGTGACTGAGGTCAGGTAACCTTCTAGAAGGTTCCTGGTTGTGCAGATTAAATCCTTCTTACAAGATGTCGGACGTGTATTCAATGTGCTAGTCACAATAGGGTCTTACAGAAGACATCATACGGTGTCAGAGGAAAAAACTAAAGAAAAGAATGTCTGGACTCAAGCCACCGGGACCCCTCTCCCTGCAAGGGAACTTGGCCAAGAATTATAAGGACTGGATAAGGGCATTCCAGCTGTATGAGATTGCAACAGAAGTGACGAGTAAGCCAGATAAGATTCGCTGTGCAACATTTCTCCATGTAGCAGGGCCGGCCGCTCAGCAAATTTATGAGACCTTTCAGTTTGCCCAGGAGGAATGTGACAAAATACAACCGCTGAAGAATAAGTTTCAGACATACTGTGGTGGGGGAACCGGCTCAAAGCGTGCCAAGGCCCACTCACACACAACAGTGTTAGGGTTCGATCTTTTTTTGTTTCAGCTTTGAACTGCGCCAGGCGCTCATCTGACATGTGTAGGATGACTTCTACAGCATGTACCACGCTCGGCAGTGCGGTGTGCTCTTCCGCAGGCGTGTTTGCATTGGGCAGCCGGCTCGGGGCATCGGGGACAAACATTTCACGTCCCGGCTTCCACTGTATTTCCAGGTCGTACCATGGGAGGTGCATTCGCATGCGCTGCAGTCTGGGGCTTAATTTGTGTAGAGGCTTGGCGAGCAAGCCTACTAATGACTTGTGGTCAGTAAGGAACACTGTGCGCTGACCGACAATGCAGTCATGAAACTTTCTGCATGCGTACAATATGGAGCACAGCTCCTTTTCTATAGTTGCATAGTTGCGCAACTGACAGACATGATGTCACATTCTGTGATACGTGAGATGACGGGCATGTTTGCCCGGAATGGCATTCCTGACTTGGTGATGACAGACAAAGCGAGACAATTTGCCTGTGCTGAGTTTCATAGGTTCCAGGATGACTGGGATTTTGCCCATGTCACCTCAAGTTCCATATATCCACAGAGCAACGGGCAGATAGAGCGTTGTGTGCAAACTATAAAATGTATTATGAGGAAAGCCAAACGCAGCGGACGTGACCCGATGTACGCCATCCTCGAATACCGCAACACCCCCCTTGACGGGACAGGCGGCTATGCCCTCCCACAGTTACTGAACAGTAGACTGTTAAGAAGCAAATTGTTACTCGAAAACCAAACTGAGTAAAATGTTTCCAAATGTTTCTCCCATCTGTGATAAATGCCTATCTCAAAACGCTACTATAGTACACTCTTTTGTCTCTTGCATAAAACTTCATAAATTTTGGAAGGAAATCTTTGGAATTTTCACAAAATTATTTAAAATAAAATTGAACCCCAATACAGAACTGATTATCTTTGGATCAACGGAAGACGGATGTAAGCTGACTACGTTTCAAAAATCTATACTTACTTATGGCTCAATAACGGCAAAAAAACGTATACTTAAATTTTGGAAAAACGCACCCACACCGACGCTCAAAATGTGGATCTCAAACATGTCGGAAATGTTACACCTTGAAGATATGAGATTCGTCCCATCAGGCAAATCAGACCAATTCTTAAAGATTTGGTCTCCATTTATCGATCTATTACAAGCATGTGGTGCAACACAACCTTAGAAATCAAGTCTTTCAGAACCGGGTGAGAGGTGGGTAAAGATATGAAGGAGGCATATGCCTTTCAATTTCTTTCTCTTTTTTTTACTTCTCTCTTTCCTACTCTTTTTCTTTTTGCTTAGTTCACCTCACCACTGCTTTTCTTTTTCGAGCTATACAATACTTTCTCTCTCTATATATCTTGCTTTTCTTACCTTTTTTTTTCTACTATTAAATTTAAAATAAGAAGTTGTACATGAAATGTAATTTGTTATTCATGTCTTATATTATTATTGTACATCACTTCCAATAAAAATATTTAAAAAAAAAAAAAAAAGCAAATTGCCATCGCCTATCACTCTTACTGCCTCATCCTGTCCCTCCCATGGGACCACAACTGGCCATCCGGCAAGCAAAACAGGCAGCATACTTCAAAGAGAAGGTTTTGTGCCAAACCAACCAAATGGCAACGTGGCCGTACATTGCAAGAGAAAACCTGTCCCCTCGGAGCTACGTCATCTCTACACTGAGCGGTATTGAGTTCCGCAGAAACAGGAAGGACATACGACCTGCGCACGAAGCAGCTGAGCCATGCCCTGGCAACACGCAGCAGACAAGTGCGAACACTCTCCCACAAGGAGGAACCCCACTCCCAGAAGGAGCTAGTCTTCTAGACAAGAGAACTATCACAGGCCGCATCACAAGGTTCTGTGGAGGGGGAACCGGCTCAAAGCGTGCCAAGCCACACTCGCACACAACAGAAATATGACACAGAATGAGTTGGAAATACGACTTGCACGAGAAGTGGGCGATTGTCAAAACCCCCAACTCGACTTGTTATGTAAAATTGTTGGGCAATTATTTTATAGTTTTGTAGTATGAAGAGCACTGTGTTATTTGTGATACTTTATCCGCATTAAATTGATTAAAGGTTCAAGTTATTAGTTTTGATCCCAACGTTGAAGGGGTAGATATAATGTAATTAAAGGGAAGGGGGAGATGTAATGTATATGAAATATAAATGCCAGTGCCCCTTGAGGCCAAAAGCAGAAGCTGGCAAATGTGCCTGTGCCTCGTGACTGAGGTCAGGTGACCTCCCAGAAGTTTCCTGGTTGTGCAGATTAAATCCTTCTTACAAGATGTCGGACGTGTATTCATTGTGCTAGTCAAAACAGGGTCTTACAGAAGACATCACAACTCAGTTCTAGATCAATCACAGAATACAACAGCAACATTTCAGTTTTTTTAGACTAGTTTGATTTAGGGAATGCACTGCGATCAAACATGGTAAATTTTTACTACCTTTGATTCCAGCATTCTCGTTCCTCTCTTCCAGCTTTCTCCGTCCTCCCGACCCCCCACCACAATCAGTCTGAAGAAAGGTCCTGGCACGAAAGGTCGCCTATCCATGTTCTCCAGAGCCTGACCCCGAGTTACACCAGCACCTTGTGTCTTTTTTTGTGGTCATTTATTTATTCCTCCAAGATCCATGCCAACCTCTGAACTCTACCTCAGCTTCCTGCTTGAATCCTGAAGATCAGCTTTCTATTCCTGCAGCAACCAAGCCAAATCATAAGTGACATTATCCAACATTCACACATCATTCTTTGTCCTGAGGCTTGGTGGGGTTTACTCCCTCAGTCTGATCCTTTCCAATCTTCAGTGTCCGTCTTCAGTGTCAACCACCATCTGCAGTTCCTTCCTACACATTTTTCCAATCTCATCCTGGTCTGAAGACGTCATTCAAAGACACCACATAAAACCACATTTCCTTTCTAACATTGCCAACCTTTATTTTAGTTTCAATCCATTCCTTCCAGAAAGCCCCTTCCTTCAAATCTGAGCTTTGTACAGGGTCACCCTCCTACCCTACACTCTCCATAAGCTTCCTCATCAGTAACTCTTCTCCCCATTTTCACTCTGTCAAGTCCCATTCATCCCTCAATTCGGTTCTTACTTTTCTCCATGTCTACCTTTCTCCATGCATGGAACTCAGTCATCTGTATCATTCTCCAGTGTGATGAAAACATGCGCTAACTTGTCCATTCATGTTGCTCCAATGTCCTGAACTTGCCGTCCCCCTTCACCCCTTTGTTGATCACCTAGATCTCTTGCTCTGAAATCCCCAACCTCCCCCATTCTCTTCTCCTTTAACACCCTTTGATCACCATTCCTTTGCCATGGTCTCCAATTTATTTAGACATCTTAAGAGCTTTTTGATTACGGTATTACAGAAATGCAAGTCTCAGAAAGGGTCTCAACTTGAAATGTCAACTATTCAGATTCTCCAGGGATGCTGCCTGACCTGCTGAGTTTCTCCAGCATTTTGTGTCTATTTTTATAAAGCAGCATCAGCAGTTTCTCGTTTCTACATAGAAATATAAGTGTAGTTGCTTTGACAGTTAGATTTATTTTTGCAAAGCTGCTGCGTTCGTACGGATTGCACCTTTTCAACTGTCTATTTTCATACAAAAAGTCATGGGACTGAAACTATGATAAATGCCATACTATTTCAGATGCCATTTTGTATTGAGTAGAAATTGGTATCTTTGTTATTCATGTAACAATTGACAATGTGCTTGACAAAGGGGGCTATAACATTAATGCCCTGCTTGAATCTCCAAGATCAGCGTTCTATTTCTGCGACAACATCCAAATGGAGTTTAGCTGAAAGGGTGTGCACACTGGTAACAAATGTAGACTACCATAAAACCTGTACAAACTGCAATGTGGAAAAAGCCAACATTCTTTAATTTATCATTCCAATAGAAATTTTGTGGCCTATTTTCATAAATCCTCAGAAATGTGAAGATTTCGGTCAGCCGAAAATAACAGTACATTCAGTGCAGCGACAAACTGTGGATCGAGCAGGTGCTGAGGTCCTCACACCCCTGTAGACTTCGGCAAACAACAACAGAATTCCACCCTCCATAACTTTAAACAAAAATAAATATTAATTGGTATTATGGATAATTAAAGCAGCTTTACTACCACTTCTAGTGCCTGATGCATTGTTTTATTCTGTGTCAGAAAGCATGAATTAAAAATGACACGTCAGCCTTCCCTGATATTCCTGAGGTGGATTCAGAACATGTCCACTATTATTATTTCCATTGGAGTTTTGCTTTTCCAATGCCAACTCATTAAATTTTCAATTGATGTCACCAAATAACACCTTCAAATTGAAACACAAACCTCAGTTCAGCCAGTTTTTAAATAAAATATTTCAACGTGGAGCATTTATTGATATAGACATATTTACTCTGTTGGCCAATGAACATTACCAATACAAATATATCAGCATGTAGAATTGCTCAACTCTAAAGCATTACAAAATACATTTTGCTGCTACTATATCTGCAAAATGTTTTTTAGTTACCAAACATGAGAATTTTTTTTGTTGTTAGAAATGTTGAGCTGTCTGATTGACAGTTACTTTTGTCCTGTCCTTTGAGCGAATACACTTCAAGCCTGTAAAATATTGTGCATATGTAACTGAAGTAATCTATTGACTGCTCGGAGCAATTTTGTCTTAATAATTCACACACTGTTTTGCTTTGAAGTATTTTGGTCCTGAGTTCTAAGACATACTATGCGACATCATCGTGCTCAAAGAATAGCTTGCTGTCTCTGAAGGCTGGAAAGAAAAAGATAATAATTTGGCGCAAGGAAATCTAGTTGTGCTTCATGTACCAGAGAAAACATGGAAATGAACACGGCTCCATATTTGTTCCATTCTGATTGTTTTTAAGTTTTCCACTATAAACATCATTGCTGAGTTATTAGTTATTTACTGATAACTGCCATGTGTTAACCTATCCTGATATGGATTGCTGTTGACTCACACTCTCAACAGAGTGCAGATATGTAGAGAATATGTGGCACTTTCCAATACATTTTTCCATTGTGTTTCTTAGCTGGTGTACATTTAAAAATCTTCAGCCATCCTTTAAAAGAAGCCAGAAAGCATGCCAACACCATTTGAAATACATATCTAATTTTCTGTTTTGTTCAACTGATTTATTCGATGGCAAAACGCAGCATTAAAATATTGTATCCTCACACCCCTTAGCGGCAAATTGGGCTGTTTCAAATACTGTCAGCGAACGCAAGGTTGTAACAAAAACAACAAAAATCAATTAGAGTGAAAGACTACAGGTTCTATTTCAAACCCCAGTCCCAACTTACACTGTCTCTGGGGTTTGCTTGAGTTCACCACTTGCAGTATCTGTATTTTGAATCTTCTTTCTTTAAAACAGGTTATTACTGGTGGAATGTATGAGAAAAAGGAAGTCTGTTTTGATCATGGGCTAGTGAGGAGGTGCCATGAGCGATGAGGTGACATGTGGCTCCCATGCAAACAACTGGAGGAGCCTCTCCTCGGTCCACATATCAACACCACTTCTCTGGCGCTTATAGATAATGCTACTGCAGAATGGCATCAGCATTGTGCCATGCCTTGGGAGGAATGGACAAATAATAGCGTGGAATTCTGGATCAGCTGAAATCCTACTCATGACAGAGCAGAGTGCGGTTGTGGAAAATGGTGGGGCTGAGGAAGAAGATGATCAGAAAACTGCAACTAGGGGAGAAATAGATAATTGCCAAAGGTGTAGTGGAGGGGTATGGAGTAAAACAATGGGGGGCTGATGGTTAGTGGGGTGCAGTGTACTGATCACAAGGCGGCATGCAGTGGGTGTTGGGGGTCAATAAAAGGAATGTTGGGCCAAGTATGACCATAGCTTTGTCTTCAACACCATAATCCCAGCCAAACTCATCTCCAAACATCAGCACCCCCTCTGCAACTGGATCCTTGACATAATCATAGAGCTTGGAAAGAAGCCCTTTGGCTCTGCTCATCTGTGCTGGCAAAGATGCCCCAAACATTTACTTCCATTTGCCCACATAGGGCACATATCCACCTAAACCTGTCCTATCGATGCACGTCTTTTGAATGTTGCTATTGTCCATGCCTCACTTACTTCAACTGGCACTTCATTCCACCAGCACCTGCTGTGTGAAAAAGTTGCCCCTCAGTTTCTATCAAATCTTTCCCCTCTCACCCTTCTCAGTCCCTGACAGTACTCCCTGTGCACTCATGATTATGCATCCAAATTCTGCTCTAACTTAAGTTAAATTTCTTGCAGATGAACCAATGTAGTGAGCTGAAATTTGAGCAATGATGAGACTGAGTACAGGAAGGCGATATGGAGCTTAGTAACAAGGTGTCAAGACGAAAGCCTCTCCTTTGAGGTCAGGCAAGGTGAAGGAGCTGGTTAACGATGTCAGGAAGCAAGGTGGTTAGCGTGCTCATCCCATTCTACACAAACGGTACTGAAGTGGAGACTGCGAGAGCTGTAAATATCAACAATGATCTGTCCTGGACATCGACACTCCTGAGAAGATTTGGCATATCTTCAATGACTCTTACCAACTTCTACAGATTCGCCCTAGAAGGCATCCTATCAGGATACCTATCAGTTTGGTTAGGCAACAGCTCTGCGCAAGACTGCAATAAATTGCAGAGAGTTGTGGATGTAGCTCAGTCCACACATAAAGCAGCCTTCACCTCCCCCCATCTCCCCACATCCCCAAAGATTCCATCTACATTTCACGTTGCCTTGGGAGAGCAGCCAACATAATCACGGGCCTCATTCATCCTGGTCATTCCCTATTTACCCCTCTTGGGCAGAAGATACAAAAGTCTGAAAGCAATAGATTCTATAGCAGCTTCTTGTTTGCTGTTATCAAACTATTAAATGGTCATTCTATAAGATAGGGTATAGTCCCAACCTATCTCATTGCAAACCTTGCACTTTCTCTGTAACTGAAACACCATAAACACTGTATGACTGCACTCTGTTTCTTTATCTATTTTTCCACCACTATTCTATTCCATTATCTGTTGAACCTTTGTACTGTTGTACTTTTGTATGGCTTGAATGTACTTATATATGATACATGACTGGGTAGCACATAATCCAGTATTGTATAGGATGGAACTGCAGATGCTGGTTTAAACCAAAGATAGACACAAAAACCTGGATAGAGGGACAGACCCATCTCGATCCGAAACGTCACCTGTTCCTTCTCTCCAGAGATGCTTGCTGTCTGTCCCGCTGAGTTACTACAGCATTTTGTGTCTATCCATTATTGTATATTGTGTAAAGCTTCAACTATCAAATTCTGTCCATATACCACCTCCCTCTGTGTGAATTGATGTTTCTATCACACGTGTATGCCAACAATGTTGTTAGTAACCGTACAATATCCAAAATTCAATTCTGGCAACATTGGTCCAAGTCACACTTGGCAATGTCCACTAACAGGTGGTGGCACGGTGGCACATTTCAAGGGTCAGACAACTGTCCTGCAATTACAGGCAGCATGCTATACAAACAAATCTCAAATAGCGGACCCAAACCAAGACCTAGTCACACCATCCCAACTTGGATTCAGCAGGCTCCCTTTCATAATTTCAGTATTCCAAATGTCCTGGCATTTATAATGAACAAGCAAGCTGCCACGAGCTGAGCCCACTGTTCCCCATTAGTCTGTGCATGTTCTTCTGCCTCTGGGAAGTCTCCCCCACTCCCTGGATAGACAAAAAACGCTGGAAAAACTCAGTGGGACAGGCAGCATCTCTGAAGAGAAGGAATGAGTGATGTTTCGGGTCGAGACCCTTCTCTGCCATCTCCCACTCCCCATTATTGCTCCGCTCATTCCTTGCTAACACTCTCCGGCTGCTGAACGAGAGCTGGTTGTATCATAATGGGACTTCAAGGCCAGAGGGATGAGAAAAAGTTCTATTAATGGATTAAATCTGATCCTCACTGCTGACCATTCCTGAAGCTGTAACATTACACAAGGGAATCTGCTCATACTATTTCGAACTGGAGATAATGACATTTGCTGTTTTTTAATGCTATTTGAAATAGCATCAGGGAGTTTGCAAATACTGTTTTAACACCGGAGGTGCAGCACAAATTACTTTCAGGCGCCAAAATATTTTCAAGAAAACACTTCACTAAAATGATGATAAAATATTCCTTTTCAATACCTCAAAAGGTCTGATTTTAATTAGTTTTGGGCATTGTCTGATCATTGATAAAATGTTTATAAAGTGGCAATGGGGCCAGATAAATCACAGACTGGACTCACGATTCTGAAAGCAAAAGAGCCTTGAGGCAGGAGATTTGAAGAAGCACAAAAGATTGTCATCTTCTGGCTTGAAATACTTGTGCTTTGTTTTGCATGTGTTTAAACAATCAGCAGAATAATCAGACATTACCTTATTAGATTGGTGTTAAAGAAACTTAATAAGTCAGAATAAAAGCTTGCTTTACATCTGATGGTATTTTGCCAGGCCTGAAAGAGCCTGATCTTCACATTGGGTGTCCAGAGGACGTCTATTCCCTAATCCTTTTAATTTTAACACTAAGCAATTGAATTTTCTTTGCAAAATGCTGGGTGTACTCAGCAGGTCAGGCAACAAAGACAAAGCATGGAACAGAGATAATGTTTAGGATAATAGTTTTAATTTATATCAGGTCTAAAATAAAGTTAAGATCTGTTCTAACATGCAGAATGGAAAACAAAGGAGAAGATCTAGGATAGGGCAGAAGACAGGAGAGATGGAAATGCCGAAGGCCTGTCGGATTAGTTTTTCCAGTATTAAATGCTGTTACATCAGATTTCCAAAATCTGTGGTCTTTGGTTTTTTAATTCAAGGCACAAGTGTGGTTCAAAACTCACTCAATCTGAACTCTATAAAATTACAACTTAGGCCAGAAGTCTGTGCATATTCCATGAAAGCTAACAGAAAAGAAAATTGAACAGATTAACAATATAATTCAGAGGGGGGGGGGGTGTTGCTTAGTTCAACATTCTGATTACATCACATGGTTACCACTTTAGCTATTTGGCAATCCACTGTGGTTGGGTTGGGCAATCAGTTCTTCATTGCCACATTATCCAAAACTGTGAACAAAAGTGGTGATGGACTTGTGTACACCTGTAAAACTTACTGCTGTAAAACTTAGAGCATCCTTACCAACTGCATCACAGTATGGTATGGCAACTGCTCTGTCTCCGACCGGAAGGCATTGCAGAGGGTGGTGAAAATTGCCCAACGCATCACCGGTTCCTCGCTCCCCTCCATTGAGTCTGTCCAAAGCAAGCGTTGTCTGCGGAGGGCGCTCAGCATCGCCAAGGACTGCTCTCACCCCAACCATGGACTGTTTACCCTCCTACCATCCGGGAGGCGCTACAGGTCTCTCCGTTGCCGAACCAGCAGGTCCAGGAACAGCTTCTTCCCGGCGGCTGTCACTCTACTCAACAACGTACCTCGGTGACTGCCAATCACCCCCCCACCCCCCGGACACTTATTATCACATTATTATTTATTCAAATCATTTGCTATGTCGCTCTTCCAGGGAGATGCTAAATGCATTTCGTTGTCTCTGTACTGTACACTGACAATGACAATTAAAATTGAATCTGAATCTGAATCTGAATCTGAAGAGAGTGCCAGGCCATTGAATGAAAAGAACATTCTTGCATTGGAATAGATATGCTTGAGGCCCAATCAAAATGGGAACTGCATTAAATGAGACCAGCAACCAGCCAACACGTATACTGTCAGTTTTGGACTTCTGTAATGTACAGCACAGGAACAGGCCCTTCACTCTACAATGTTGATGTCAAGACCAATTCTTATCTACTTGCATATAATCCATGCCTTTCTATTCCTTGCGTATCCATATGCATATCCAAAAGTCTCTTAAATGCAACTTTTGAATCCACCCCCCACCATCACCCTCGGCAACGCATTCCAAGCACTCACCACCCTCTGTATCAAAAACCTGCCTCGCACGTCTCCTTCAAACTTTGCTCCTTTCACATTAAAGCTATGCACTCTTGTATTTGATTTTCTCAACCTGCGTAAAAAGGTTCTGACTGTTTACTATCTACGCCTCTCATACTTTTATATATCTATCAGGTCTCCCTGCAACCTCTGGCATTGGCCACACATTCACCTATCCATTTCCCTCATGATCTTATACGCCTCTACAAGATCACCCCTCAACCTCCTGTGCTCCAATGAATACCGTCCTAGCCTGCCCAACCTCTCCCTATAGCTCAGGTCCTTAAGTCCTGGCAACATCCTCGTAAATCTTCTCTGGACTCTCTCCAACTTAATGACATTGTTCCTATAGCAGGGTGACCAAAACATAACCCAATATTCCAAATGTGGCTTCATCATGTTTCCTACAACATAACATCCCAATATCTAGACTCGATATCCTGACCAAAAGCCTTCTTGACCACCCAATCTACTGTGATGTCACTTTCAAGGAACTATGTAGCTGCACTCCTAGATACAATACAATACAATACAATACAATACTTCAGCACTAAAACATTCCCCAGGGCCCTGCCATTCATTGTGAAGGTCCTGCTCTGGTTTGACTTCCCAAATTGCAACGCCTTGTACTTATCAGCATTAAACTCCATTAGCCATCCTTCAGCCCACTGGCCCAACTGATCAAGAACCTGCTGTAATTTTGGATAACCATCTTTGCTATCTACGGTACCACCCACTTTAATGTCATCTGCAAATTTACTACTCATGCCTTTTACATTCTCATTCCCATCATACTATTCTTGCTTTTATTTTGTATTTCTTGGCCTTAATCTCTCCTAACACATTCCTTAACACTTACAGTATCTCCATGAAATTCCAATTGCACTTTTCTGCCAACTGACCAAACTCGCTTTATGCTTCTGCAATATGAAGCTTTACTGTCAACACACAGGCATTTAGAGTCCTACATCATGAAACTGGCCCTTCTGCCCAAATTGTCCATGCTGGCCAAAAAGCCCCATCTACACTAATCCCACCTGCCCAGGTTTGGCCCATATCCCTCTAAATCTTTCCTATACATATACTGTACCTGTCCAAAATGTATTTTAAATGTTGTTTTAAATTTTTAATGTTTGGTACCATGATTTGTACTTATCATCATGGCTCTGGTGTATAAATTCTCAACATTTATGACATGAAAAAAAAGAAAACTTAGCAAAAAGGAAATCCCAAGTGGTTCATTTGGAATCACTTATAACTGTGACATTTCGAATAACAATTGCCTCAAGATGTTGCCAGAATTAAAAAAAACATGTGCAGCCAAGCTTTATCCAATTGTTTCTTTTTCTTCTGTTATGGATTAAAATATTGAGGGAAAAGAGGTATTGTCAATAACCAAGCCGACCAATAGATGACCCACTGAGCAATTCACATTTTATCTTGTTTAAGGTTGGCAAATAAACCACAAATATAGCCAAGCCTTTGAAAGATGTTCCTTTCTTTCAAGGGAAGAGTTGATAGGATTTTATTTGATAGGATGGCAGCAAGTAAAGGTCATGTGGAAATTTGTGATATACCTTATTATCTCAACTATTATTTGCCTGTCAGCCATAATCCTGTTATAGAAGGTCAGGTAAGCATGCCCACACAATAGATGTGCCGTGTATGGCCCAATAAATAAGATGAATACAATTAGTTTGTCAATGTCTTTGGAGAATAAATGGCCATCACTGACCCATCTGAAATTATTCTGCTTGTGAGTATATGTTACTTTCAATTGGTAATGGATTCAAAGTATAGATCAATCTAAAACTGTGCCACCCTTATCAACCGAGGCTTTGGACCATTGAAGTCACATTTTAATTGTACCACGTCTGACAATGAGGTTCCTACCTAAATTAGAGTACAGTTATGGTCAGTAGATAATACTACAAAATGCAATAATTTAGCAATCACCTTCTCCTTGGAATGTGATCACATTGGCCTGCAATCAAAAGATATACTCATTTGAAAAGGAGAACCATAAACAGATCTTCCTTAAGCATTATCAGAAAATACCAGAAAATCTAGAAATAGATCTTCAATTGAAAATACAATTAAATGTTGATTCTGATGTTTAAGTCTATAACCATAACCAGGCACAGTTAGTTTTACTACATTTCACAGTTAAGTAATCCAGTCCTGGTCTTTTTCCAATCTTTCTCCTATGGCATTATTCCGTTCCAACCCATCCTCATCATGATCTCATTGTTGTACTGCTATGGTGTCCAGATTTCCATGCAAAGCACCCTTTCCGCTTTAAGGAGTGAGATTGCCCAGTTAATAATAATTAAAACCAAATCATGATCACTTCTATGTTTATTTTGTGGATTTGAGTCCATTCAAAACAGACTGAACTGCTACAAGTTTCTGAATTAGCTAGTGGAAACTTTCCATGTGTAATTGATTGACATTATCAGCCACTGAATTTTTGGCATGATTTCCCACACATGCACCTTATCCACATGACTGCAAATCTGTGTTGAAGTTCAATATTGTTGATGCACATCCATCCTGCCTCATAGACTCTCAGTTGTGAGTCCTCAGCCAGCTCTTACTCCATCCCACATAGCATAGTGGTTGTGCCACGCATAGTGATAGATGATGCTCTCTTTGGGAAAGTTTGACTTTGTCTTCACTTTTTCATCATGCCTCCAAGTGCTGTCATGAACAGATGTATTTGCAAGTGGTAATAACTTGCTCTAATCAGTTATTCCCTTAAAATAATTCTCACCAGGCTCATCACAGAAGTAAGGTTTCAGCTAATTTGGTTCTTTAGGATGTGCTATCAGGAAATTACTAAAACACCAGCAAAGTCTATGGGACCACACAATATCCTCAGTATGGTAAGTACTCCATGAACCAGCCATAGGTCCAATTAAGCTGTTTAAATACACTTACAATGTTAGTTACTAGCCAACAATGTGAACAAAATGAGCAGGTATATCCCATCAATAAAATGAAGGATACGTTTGACCTGACCCAATCAATCCATTGTCCATTCAATCCATTCTCAATTATTGTCAAAGTAACAGAAGACCATTGATGATTGTCAAAATGCACTTCTTGTTCACCAATAATCTGTTCACTGAAGACTTTGTCAAGTCCAAATTCCTAAATAGAGTAGAGGTGAATCGGACAGTACCCCAGCTTATGGAAGGACCATTCAGAGTGAAGAAGCGGTTTGGCTTCTGCAGGATCACTCCAGCCCAGAGCTCATCACCATTTCAGTCTAAACATGAACCAAAGAGCTAAGTTCCAGAGGTGATGCAAGGGTGACTGCCTTTGACATATAACCATATAATATAACCATATAACAATTACAGCACGGAAACAGGCCATCTCGACCCCTCTAGTCCATGCCGAACACATAATCTCCCCTAGTCCCATATACCTGCGCTCAGACCATAACCCTCCATTCCTTTCCCATCCATATAACTATCCAATTTATTTTTAAATGATAAAAACAAACCTGCCTCCACCACCTTCACTGGAAGCTCCTTCCACACAGCTACCACTCTCTGAGTAAAGAAGTTCCCCCTCATGTTACCCCTAAACTTCAGTCCCTTAATTCTCAAGTCATGTCCCCTTGTTTGAATCTTCCCTACTCTCAGTGGGAAAAGCTTTTCCACGTCAACTCTGTCTATCCCTCTCATCATTTTAAAAACCTCTATCAAGTCCCCCCTTAACCTTCTGCGCTCCAAAGAATAAAGCCCTAACTTGTTCAACCTTTCTCTGTAACCTAGTTGCTAAAACCCAGGCAACATTCTAGTAAATCTCCTCTGTACTCTCTCTATTTTGTTGACATCCTTCCTATAATTAGGCGACCAAAATTGTACACCATACTCCAGAATTGGCCTCACCAATGCCTTGTACAATTTTAACATTACATCCCAACTTCTATACTCAATGCTCTGATTTATAAAGGCCAGCACACCAAAAGCTTTCTTTACCACCCTATCTACATGAGATTCCACTTTCATGGAACTGTGCACAGTTATTCCCAGATCCCTCTGTTCACCTACATTCTTCAATTCCCTACCATTTACCATGTACGTCCTATTTTGATTTGTCCTGCCAAGATGTAGCACCTCACACTTATCAGCATTAAACTCCATCTGCCATCTTTCAGCCCACCTGACACATGGAGGCAACATTTGACCAAGTATGAAATCTTGAACTCTGGTAAAAAATTAGTTTTATGTTTATTATTGTCACTTACACTGAGGTATAGAGAAAAGCTTTGTTTTGGATACTATCCAATCAGATCCGATATACCATCCATAGATGCAATCAGTTCAAATGTGCACAATAGATATATCAAAGGGGAAGATACAGAATGCCGTCTATGATTCTCAGCATTGTAGCGCATCGGTTCCTTACATAAACTCCAAAGTCCTCAATAGGGTAGAGGTGAATCGAACAGTGCCCCAGATAATGGAAAGACCATTCAGAAGTTTGATAATGAAGAGGAAGCTGTTCCCGCATCTGAGGGAGCACACTTTCAAATTTCTGTACTTTCTGCCAGATAAGAGCAGGGAGAAGAAGGAATTAATGGGGTTGGGGCAAGTCTTTGATTATAGAAGCTGCTGTGAATTAATGGACAAGTAGTAGAAAACATGTCAACAACACTAAATCCCTCATCATTGACCAAAAAACTTCATTGGACTGGAATGGAACAAAATTGCCCAGATTCTCTACACTGTGCATCGAGGCTGTCTCTGCCACACCAAAGGCTTTTGATTATCTATAGGGCATGTCAAGAGTGTCATTGAATTCTGGTCATTCACTTGGATGAGTGCAGCTCCAACAACATTCAAGAAGCGAAACACTATCCAAGATAAACCACCCACTAGACTAGCAACACCTGAAGCATTTACTCTATCCACATTTCAGTGCAGTATGTGGCATTTACAAAATACTCACAACTTCCAGATGAGCTCAATACCTTTCATGCAAACCTTGAAAGCAAGAACAATAACACACCAACACAAGATCCCCACAGCCCCTGATGCCCTTATGATCACAGTCTCAAATGCCGATATCAGAGAAACCTTCAAGAGGATGAAACGGCTAAACATATCCTTTGCAGGTGGCATACCTGTCCGAGTACTAAAGACCTGCGCAGACCAACTGGCTGGAGTATTCAAGAATATCTTCAAACTCGCACTTCTGTCGTCTGAGGCTCCCAACTGCTTCAAAATGGCCTCTATCATACCTATGCACGAGGAGTACTATGACCTGCCTTGATGACGGACAATAAATAGCATTATTTCGACTATAATTAAGTGTTTTGAGAGATTGGTTATGGCGCAAATCAAATCATGCCTCAGAGATGACTGGGATCCCTTTAATATGACTTTCACCACAACAGATCAACAACAGTGCTATCTCACTGGCACTCAACACTGATCTGGACTACCTGGATAACAGGAACACATATGTCAGGCTATTGTTCATCGTTCAACACTATCATCTCCTCTAAACTAAGTACCAAGCTCCAAAACCTACTTCCACAATACCCTTTGCAACAGGATCCTCACCAGCAGCCCTCAATCAGTGTGGATTGGGAACCACATCTCCTCCTCATTAACCATCAATACAGGTGCATTTCAAGATTGCTTGCTTATCCCCCTGTTCTATTCTCATTACACTGTGACTGTATGGCTAAACCCAGCTCCAGTGCCATCTATAAATTCACCAACTGTTGTTGGCCAAATGAGTGAACGAATGAATAACATTTATTGGCCAAGTATGTATACACAAAGGAATTTGCCTTGGTGCTTTGTTCGCAAAAGGATAAAAACACAATATACTGTACAGCAGACAATTAAAAATAAAACATTATAATTTAATCATGTGAAAATAAAGTACCAAAGTAAAAAGAGGCTACAGACTTTTGGCTGTTGAGTGGAGCTACTGCTCACAGACAAAAATCACATGCCAGTTTTCATTAAAAGATCGGAGCTGGAGAGAGCTAGCAGCTTCAAACTTCTGGGCAGGAACTTCTGGGCAGGAACATCTTAGATGACTTGTACTGGGCCCTGCACATAGATGTGGCCATGAAGAAGGCTCACCGGCATTTCTACTTTCATAGAAGTTCAGCAATTCGGCATGACACCAAATACTCCAACACATTTTGACAGCTGCACCGTAGAAAGTACATTGACTTGTTGCATCACAGCTTGACATGTCAATTCCAACACAAAAGAACACAAGAGATTGCAGAGAGTTTTGAGCTCAGCTCAGTTCATCATGGGCACAACCCTCACATCATCAAAAGCATCTACATGAGCTGTTGCCATATCATCAAGGATCCCCATCATCCATGGCCCTCTTCTCCCTACTACTGTTCGACAGGAAGTACAGAAGCTGGAATTTCCACACCATTCAGTTCAGGAACAGCTTTAGACTTAGACTTTAGAGATACAGTGTGGAAACAGGCTATTCAGCCCACGGAGTTCGCACTGACCACTGATAACGCCGTACACTAACACTATCACTTGGGCCATAGAAAATGGGTGCAGGAGTAAGTACAAACTCCGTACAGACAACACGTGAGGTCAAGAATGAACCATGGACTTTCTAATCATGTATTTTCATGCTAATATCTTGTTTTTTTGTAGAATATATGGACAATTTAAGTTTTTTGGTTGTCTATGCCTGTTTTATGGTCAGAGAGTTATACAGGTATAGTCAAAAGAAGCATCGACTGCAAGCACAGAAATAGGCCCCTTGGCCCACCTTGTCCATGCTGATCAAGTTGGTTCATTTGCCTGCATATGGCCCATAGCCCTCTAAATCTTTCCTATCCATATATGTGTCCAAATGTCTTTTTGAAGTTGTAATTGTATCTGCTTCTTTTGCTTCCTCAGACATCACATTCCAAATGCTGTCTACCTTACAAGTGAAAACATTGTCCGAGGTCCCTTTTAATTCTCTCGCCTCTTACTTAAGCCTATGCTGTCCAATATTTTTAATCCTCTACCCTGGGAAAAAGGCCATGAGCATTCACCTTTACTAGGCTCCTCGTGATCTTGTACACCTTAATAAGGTCACCTCTCAGCCTCCTGCTGCTGCTGCGAGCAAGATTATCATTGTACCTGTACCATACCATGCATGTGCACATGACAATAAACACAACTTGACTTGACCCAACGAGCTTCCTTCTGGAGAGAGAATGGAGTTCTTGGACTTTTTGACTGACACAGTGGCACAACAGATTCACTGTTCCCAGGTTTGACCCTGATCTCTGGTGCCATCTGTGTGGAGTTTGCATACAGGTATATAGTTTCCACTGGGGCCCTGGTATCTGGTCTCCTCCCACATTTCAAAGTCATCCTGGGAGGTTAATTGGCAATCGTTAATTACCTCTGGTGTCAATGGATGATAGAAGATTCAGGGAGGAGTTGATGAGAGAAGAGATTACAAGGAAATAAAATGGGAAATGGAACTGATGGGATAGTTCAGTGGGGAGCCAACATGAACCTGATGAGCTGGATAGTCTCCTTCTGGCAAAGAAAGTAAATCATTTTCCTTCCCTCTTCAGCTGAAAATGCCATTTGGTATCCACATTGGAAACTAGAGAGTAATTAGGTCTATTGATTAAGATATTTCACCAAGAAAGAAATATTATCCTTTGCTGCTAACAATCAAGCTTAATCTCTTTAGTTCAACCTTTTAAAATAAGATATTCAATAATAATATTATTACTTTGTATTCAATAGCAGAATCTTATCAGAAACTCATCTTGATAGCAAATTTAAAATTTGAGAGCTTCCTATTCAATAATCCAGCAATCTTTGTGGTCTCATTATCTTTGAACCCCTGTTGAACATTCAGCAACCAAGACTTATTTAAGTGGATAAGGTCAAATTATCCTAATAACAGCCTAATTTGTTTAAAAAGGTCATGTTTCAGTGATGGTTAAATTCAGATTTTAATTTCATACAGTGTCAAAGTGATTCATCAAAATCTTGTCAGTTCTATGTGCAGAAACATTTTATTCCTTAACTTCAATAAAGAGAATTAAAACGTAAACACCCAATATTTAAGTGCCATTTGTTAAGCAGCACATAATTCACAATTACAGAAGTGCTTCTGGATTCAGGATTGAATTAAATGCTCATGTTACATAAATTGCATTTTGTCATCTATATTTTTCTAATATTAATTTTAAAACTTGCTGATCAGGTCTCACTAGTGCATTTATTTTCAGTTGATTTGTGTAATATAACCTTCAGAATTCCCCTATGACATTAAATTCACTTAGATTTGCTGAATGTAGAAAGGGATTCAAGTAAGTATAGGATGTACAGTATAATTGCACCAGTGCATCTGATAATGCAGTAGGGACATAATATACTCATAAAGTGAACCATATAATGCGTACAATTACATTTTGGTTTGAGTATTCTTGATACAAAATGAGGTATCAGTTTTAAATTGATATTATTAACAAGAAGTTACAGCATACAGGATTCTCTCTCTTTATAGGCAATATTTAAAAAGTGCAAAATAATGTATTAGTGCTCATTAATTATACAAAACAATATTGGAAACCTTCTGGAAAACTGCTAAACTTGGAACTACATTAAAAATTCTTCAAAATTATTTCAAAAGTTTTTACAGTAAGCTAATATGCTTTTAAATTTTCGCTGATGTTAAGAAATATATAGTTGGAACATGATAGAAGGGAGCATCAAACTCCCCAATGAAAGAAAGAAACATACAAGCAGTAAGAATTGACCATGGGACATGCTCCTCTGTGGAAGATATGCCACATTATCAGGCGTACAAGTCTGAATCTCATTACAGAGAGAGGCAGAAAAAGAGAATGAATGACAAAGAATTTCTTGTGTTCCAATGAAGATCAATGATGATGGAGATCTTGCAGCAGAGAATAATTGTGTAGGGTTTGATCGGCTCACAAAAGAAATCTAAAGGAAATGTAGAAAATATATATTTTTTAAATGGAAGAGAATTCTGTAAGTTGTTCCGAGTGTGCTGGATGGAACAAGACACAAGAGTATGGATAATATATTGGTCGGCATGGACTCGATGGGCCGAAAGGCCTTTCACACTGCATCTCTCAACTAAACTAAACTATAGAAAGCATACAGACATTTAACAAATAATACGTTATTGTGGGAAGCAGAAAAGATTCAAACATTTATTAGCTTCTCAAATATTTGGATCTTTTTTCTTACCAATTTCTCCCACAACAGGTACTTACTATGATGAGGTTTCATGTCAATCACCCTCTGGCTATTAATTATATGTAAGCCCTGGCCACCTATTTTACCAAAGGGAGCACTGCAGCAGGGCACCACGCTGATTTCTCTTCCCATTACCGACACACGCTTCCTGGAGGCAACGTGGTAGCAAAATCAGAGATTTTAAAAAAGATTTACACTTACTATTGCGTGCACTGAAGCCAATATTTGCATCTCTGTCAATATTCAGATGAGTGGACATATATGTCAGGTACCTGCTCAGCAAACGTACTGTACAATCAAAGGACTAGGATGGATGTGTAGTTGCACTAAATTACGGTTGTCTCAGAGCAGTTTTATGGCTTAAGTATGTTTTCAATTTTAAGCTGAAATTATAGTTTATTCATGAAAATTAAAGCCACAATCAGCCCTTAAAAGTAATCCTGAGTTAATTGTGAGTGCTACAACACAAATGACTGAGACACTTCCCTGTCCCAATGATTCGTTGCATGATAAACCCCAGCTCGTGCTAACAGAAGAAAAGTAGAAAGCATGCCAGAGATTTTAGCCGGTGTTCCTTCCGCAACGAAGAACGGTTTCATTGGGTAGTCATTGTTGTTTGAGACATCCTGTAGCCTGCTATGGTTATCTACCTGACTACACTTCAACAATAACTAATTGTTTGGAAGAGCTTTAATCTGCTTCTGCCATGCTCGACCATCTATCAAGGGATTATTTTCATTCTGGTGCAGAATGAAGGTTTTGCTGCAGAAGATTAAGTAATTAACAATTCATATTTTTTTCTGTCAAACACAAGGGTCTTTTTGAGACACTAGTCGATTGTCTTTTGTCATATAGGTTTGAAGGAAATGTGCTCTGCTGTGCATGCACCAATACATTGCATTCGCAAAATGATCCAGACAAAACAGAAGTGATTAAACTGGTTGATGAATGGATTAATATTTTATAGCTATGCAATTTCTTTATTTAAATCTTAATTTTCTCAAAATAAACTGATTTTATCACTTCTATTTCGGTCTGATGTGTAATTAAACCAATTCTGTTATAATTCTACTGCCATCACATTAATGACCTTGTAAAACCTTACGATAAACCATACCCTTTCTTAGTTCCACCAATACAGAAACGATGTTGTAATAAATGTGTATTAACTTATTTTGTTATTCCTGAAATCACATCTGGAACATTTATACAACAAACCACCCTACCCATGACAATTAATGGCAGTCTAGGATTTCACCAGGTTTTGCTACATACATATCCAAAGCAAAAACATTTTTATATTCAATCAAATATATATTATTAACTACAGGAGTTCTGACCTTGAGTAGCTAATATTGAATCAGCTCTGGCAGATTTTCCTTTTCACTCAATACCTGTGGTGTTCGATGCTCATTTTGTTTACTGGGCCCATTTTCCTTGCTTCATGTTTTGCAAGTTTGACTTGTTCATTTAAATTACTTTTCCTAGACCTCACAGACCTTAGCTCATTTGACAGACAGTACATTAAATAGATTTAATGTCTATGCCTAGATTCTACAATTTTGCATTAATGCAATGGACACTATTTACCCTGGGTGGTCTAGGTTAACCATTCTACCTGTATGCTTCTTAGTATCTTTTAGATACCTTTTGCTTCTATCACCCTATCAAGCTTCATATTACAGACCATCAGAGTTTGTAGCAAAAAATGGATCTCTTCATCTCGATCAAAGTCCTTAGCTTAGGGATATTTGCTTCTGTAGTGCAATGGAACATTGAATGTATTATTCCATTTCTTGGTCCTCCTGTGATGATTCACAACCAACTCATTTGCTTTTCCAGTGATTCCAATTTCCCAACGAACAAAGCAAACTAAATTGTAGTCCTATAGAAACAAGGAACTGTAGATGCTGGTTTACCAAGGATAGACACAAAATGCTGGAATAACTCAACTAAATCAGTCTGTAGAAGGGTCCTGACATGAAACTTCCCCTAACCATGTTATCCAGAGATGCTACCTAACCTACTGAATTACTCCAGTCTAAAATGATTTTTCGAAGATTGTAATCCTGCCCCTTCATCTCATTACTGACTGGAAGGTAGTAGCATTCTGTTTCCCCTCCTCCAAGAGGAAATAAATGGCTTCTAGTCAGGTACCTCTCCAATACAGCACTGTGAATAAGCAGGGAAAAATATTTAAAAACTGCAGATGCTAGAAATCTGAAATAAACTCAGCAATTCAGGTAGCATCTATGAAAAGTGAAACATTTAACATTTCATAACTAGGAAAGAGAGAAAATAAATTATTTTTTGGGAGGCAGAGAAGGTGGGGGTGGGATGAATAGAACAGAGTGATCATCTCTGAGGGGAGATGACTGTGTTGTAGATAAAATCATATTAATCATCTCGGTCTGCGTAATGTGCTGCTCACGATGTATCTGTGGTCGTACCCAGCAGGCTAGTCTATATACAAAAAAGAAAAAATCTAAGCCAAAATGATAACAGGCAGAAATGGCCAGTTGTGATACTGTAAAAAAGGACAAATGAGTAAAAGTTGGCGAACTCCATAATCTCCGAGGCTGCAATCAGCCCTGATGGAAGATAAAATGTTATTTGAATAGCTTGCAAGGCCCAAGATATCAGGAGGCCACAGAGAGGCAGGTCAGACTGAGAATGGGGTGCGGGAATGGAAGTTGTAGGAAATGGGAAGCTCAGGCTCCTCCTGCATGCGCTCCATAAAATGTTCACCTCATCTGGGTTTAGTACCCCAACATCTTGGAGATCACATTGTGAACACTGAAAAAAGTACCCTTGGGAGGGGGGGTGGGGGGGGGTTGTCTCTCTATTCCATAGTCATGCACACACATTAGACGACTGAACAACATGCCTAGGTCCTCTGCAATCTGCACTTTCTCTGTAACTGAAATGCTCCAACACTGCACTCTGGTATTTTGCTCTGTGTACTACCTGTTGACGTGTATGAATGGATGAATGAATGCATGAATGAATGAGTTTGAGTTGAATGTATTCATATATAATATCAGACTGGATAATATATAATCAAAAGCTTTTCACTGTATCTCGGTCCACAGGACAATAACAAAAAGGCAGTCAGAACCTTTTTCCCAGTGTGGAAATATCCAACACTATAGGGCATGGTTATAGAGTGAGAGGGTGAATGTTTTTTTTAAACACAGATGGTGGTGGGGGCTTGGAAATCACTGCCAGAGGGGTGGTGGAGGCAGATGCGATAGTGGCGTTTAAGAAGCTTTTGGATAGGCGCATGTAAGTGCAGAGAATAGAGGGATATGGATCATTTGCAGGCAAATGAAATCAGTTCAGCTAAACATCATATTCAGCACAAACATTGTAGGCCAAAGAGCCCGTTGCTGTGCTGTACCGTTCTATGTTCTTGAATAGAAATATTAGATTGCAACACCTGGCAATTTTTTTAAATAATTTCATTCTTGGGTGAGAATCGACATCCAATGGGCATTCTCCTAAGGTTAAATTTGCGCTTGGTTGTGCAGACGTGCTTAGAAAGCTGGACAGAGTACAATGCTATGCTGACAGTAAGGTTTCCATCTCATGAATGTACATCAGGTAACAATCAGCTATTAGGACAAAAGCAAAATGGCAGCTTTAGATTGGAAGGATAAAGCAGTGAGTCGAGCTTGCAATGCGTAAACATGAGTAAGGGGGAAAGAGCT
This sequence comes from Amblyraja radiata, assembly GCF_010909765.2. NCBI lineage: Eukaryota > Metazoa > Chordata > Chondrichthyes > Rajiformes > Rajidae > Amblyraja > Amblyraja radiata. Next base: position 28,673,579 of record NC_045964.1, on the reverse strand, counting down.
GGAGCAACATCATCTTCAGAGTAACAACGATGGATGTCAAAAAGAGCATTAATAATACCATGAGTATTTACTAACTACTGACTTACAAGTCTGGCAGACCCCAACCATGTTCCAGTCAAAGGAAACGGTTGACACTGAACTATTCTAAGTTCAAACATTGAAGTAATTCAACACAATTGCAACCTTCTGCAATATTCTTTTTCCAATTTACAAAAGTCTCAAAACAATTACTGAATATATTTTACAACCTTCAGCTTTTCATGTCCAGGGTACAAAAATGATTCATGTTTGACAAATATTAAAATAATTTCTCCAGTCACAAAAATGTCACTCAAAAAAAGTCAGTGATGTCTCAAACTTATATGTGCAAATAATGCAGTTTGTTGATACTTGAAATGGCAACTTCAATTCATGCAGGGCTTTGGTTTAATTCCCAACTCTTCAAAATTTGTTGCCTTCAATGTCTGCGTTTGTGAAGCCTTCTTTATTTAAAATAGTTCTCTTGGGTAAGGGAAAGGGGATAGACACAAGATGCTGGAGTAGCGCAGCAGGTCAGGCAGCATCTCTGGAGAAAAGGATCTGAAGGGTTTGAAGAATGGTTCTGACCCAAAACGTCACCTATTCCTTTTCTCCAGATATGCTGCCTGACCCACTGAGTTACTCCAGCATTTTGTGTCTATCTTTGGTATAAACCAGCACCTGCAGTTCCCTTCTTCACATTTAGGGAAAAGGGAGATTGTCCATGTGTTCAGGTGCTGGTCACTCCATGAGGTTTAAGAATGCAGATGTATAGAGGCTGGGTAAGGACTAGATCAGACCTTGCAGTGGTATTGTTCAGTTAGAAGATCTGCCAACAATCTCACATGAATAACCCCCAAGATATTCAGGGACAAGAGCTTTTATGAAGCTGTAATCCATCCACGTATTGAGTAAACATCAGGAAGTAAAAATATTATTGAGGGAATATAATTCTAAAAGTTGCCATCAAGTTGGATGTCTGAAAACAAAGCATGCTGAGCAAACTGCACTGTTGCTTTTGAAAGGGCAAAGGGCATCTCAAAAGTAAAGTTATTCTTGCTCATTGGAACTTTCAATTCCCCTATGGAAATTCAAACGTCCTTTCCTAATGATCACTTGTATATTATGTTCCAGAAACAGTCTTCGTTTACAATGTTCACAATTTCCCTCGACCCCCAATGCCAATCACATTTCCGAGGAGAAGATAATATTGCAGTTCAGAAAACTATCCTTTCCTGCAAATCCTAACAAGCTCCAACTGGTGGGACTCAGTCCTAACGTCAAGGCCATTCAGTTTACAGTTTTTTCGCATTCTACAAGATGTCCATAAGGTAAACATAGCCCTGTACTAATTTAGAAGTTGTTTCATGCCTGGGGCAACAACCAAGGGTGATGTACTGTGTAAATTCATCAAGACAGTGCAGGGACTTAAGATGGCAAATAAAGTATGTCCCAGGAATGAAGCATCTCCATTGTGATTATATTAAAAATAGCTTATAGAGACAGACACTGTTTGCGGGAAAATAATGCCCAGGCAAGCTCATACTTACTTCTTAAAGTGGAGACAAAATGTTAAATTGTACAAAGAACCACCAAAAAGTATTAAAGATCAGTCGACATGAATCTTAAAATCATATTGATATCTTTTACTATGAAATGAAAATAAGTTGTCGGTATTTACAGGGAAGTAATGGTTCAAAAGACAGCTCCAGTAGTATCTTTAAAAAACATATGAACTAATGCATTAGATACTTTTTCATAGGCTCAATGTCGATGAAAATATCTTCAGTGCAATTGCTATACTTTGAAAATACATTCCAGAAATGCCATAAATCTCCATCCCAAACAAAATCTCTAAGGTTAGAGAGGTACAATAAGTTAGACCAGAAAAAAAAGATTCTAACCAGCAATAGAATGGTTGATGCGCACATCGATTTCCAGCTTCATATATCTTTAATGAGGAGATTAAATACTTGTTTGGGAATCCTAGGCTGGCTTAAGTGGTGCTTGTCAGTACAGCATGTAATGCTGAAGACCCTCTGATATCTCCCCAAGGTGCTGAAGTTAATTTGGGTTTCATTCTACAGTGTTGTTCGAGTCACATGGTGATTTTTCTACAGCCAGTCAACCCATCAGAAAAATACACACAACGGAATTCTCGGGACATTAACCCTTTCCAACAAATGCCAGGGGAATGGCAAATAATGTTTGAAACCTTTGAGCTAAAAGCAGTGAAACTCTTTATTGAAATAAAGGCTTTCAGGCCAAAGAAAACGGTCAAATATCAGTGGACGTCAAAGTTTTCATGTTCTGTCCGATCTTGCTTTTACTAAATCATGGCATTTTGATGTAATGATGCAAGATCATTTATATGTTTTCAAATTTGTGAAAAGCTACAACATATATTCTGACCATACAAATGTGTTGTATTCAATGACTGTCCCTTTAAAATAATATCCTTATTTCTCATTGGTTAAAAAAAAAACGTTTGAGTTGGCACCGAGTATACTGTATTTAAACTCACCCTTCATGTGCATGATAAATTTGTAACCTAAATTAAACTTACAAATGGGTTACATGAAGCACATAATTTTAAAATAGCATCCTCATTTTACCTAGGTAATAACGGGTGTTCAACTGGGCACTGAGTCGGGTTTATTTAAGCTTGTCCTTCATCCAAGTGTGATTTTCATACTTTCCCATCCAGAAGTTTTGAACAAATTCTGTTGTACTGAGCTGAACAAATAGATGGCACACTGAAGCGAGAAATTACTGCAGGGGCCAGACCGATGTTGAGGAGTATCCTTATTTCATGCATTCTTTCTTATATGAGCCAGTTTCATGCTATTACCTTGAAAGAGACAAGAATCTTTAAATCCCCTTTTACTGTTTTTCCAGCAAATTACAGCCATGTGGTTGATTTATTATTACCATACATAGTCATTTTGAAATAATAGTTGGTGAGATGCAAAACCTCATATTAACGAGGACAAGCATTTCCTGCTTTCAGTGGCCACAGCATACATTATCCTGTGCCGCAGCTATCAAATTGCCACGCCTGAAGTAGCCGGTGCTCACAAATTACCCAAAGAGAAAATATTGTTAGCTAGAAATAAATGCTGCAGAGAAAAAAAGTTTAACATTCTGCATTTTAAAATGACTGGAGCCACAAAATGGTTACTTGTTGCTTTGTGAAGATTTGGCTGTGTGTTATTCAAGGATAATTTTTGCAAACCTGAACCCTTACAGTGGCATTACTGGGAAGTACACACACACATATACATACATATATACATACATACATATATCTATATAATTAAAAGTCTCATCTTGACCACTTCCTGTCTGCGCTGTATATTGATTTTAGAAAAAACGCTACCCTTTATCACTGTGATTTTTGGCCATCTTACTCACAGTCCTCTTTCGCTGAGCCAGCCCTGAGGATTTTTCCCATCGATGGAAAACTAAAAAGTTATGAATGTTTAAAAAACCTTGAGATGAGCTGATCGGTCCTCTCACCTGTCAATCACCGCGATGAAGGTAAGGAGCTGACAGTTGAATCTTGTATTCAGCATTGTTGCCAATAATGTGTCCTCCTGACCTATTCGACACTTAAAGCAGAGTTTTCTGTAAATTCACTTTGTGCTTCCCGAGAGGGGGGCAGGACTATAAAACCCCGGATGTCTGGACGTGAGTCAGTCACTCTGCAAGATCGCGAGGGAGAGGCCACGACTGCCATTTTAAGCTGTGAATCAACTGAACTGCGAGTCTGTAATGCACTTGCAATAAATGATTTGTTAGCCCTTAATGAGAATGCCATGAGTTGTTTGGCCTGCTGCCCCTCCTGTGCTTGAAACTGCAATTTATTAGGTCCGACTATGTTCGGAAGGAATAAATGATTTATTAGGTCCGTCTGGGTTTGGAAGGAATAAATGCTTTATTAGGTCCAACTGTGTTTGGAAGGAATAAATGCTTTATTAGGTCCGACTGTGTTTAGTCCAAAAGTCCCGCCCATTTCGTGACTTCCGCTTAGTGGACAGGTTGCGCTGATTGCGTCATTTCCGAAGTGTGTGTGAGTGTAAATGTGTATGCGTGTATGTGTGTGTGAGTGTATGTGTGAGTGTGTGAGTGTATATGTGAGTGTGTGAGTGTATGTGTGAGTGTATGCGTGAGTGTGTGAGCGTGTGTGTGTGTGTGTGTGTGTGTGTGTGTGTGTGTGATTGTGTGAGTGTGTGTGTGTGTGTGTGTATAAGTGTGTGTGTGAGTGAGTGTATGTGTGTGAGTGTATGTGCGTGTGTGAGGTGGAGGGTGTGTGAGTGTGTGTGTGTGTGTGTGTGTGTGTGTGTGTGTGTGTGTGTGTGTGTGTGTGTGTGTGTGTGTGTGTGTGTGTGTGTGTGTGTGTGTGTGTGTGTGTGTGTGTGTGTGTGTGTGTGTGTGTGTATTGGAATTGGTGGAGAGGTGGAATTGGCGGACTAGCCCTCCCATGTGAAGCTGGGACCCAGCGGGTCCCACTTAGTCTAGTGTGTGTTATATATATATAACTAGAAGTCTGATCTTGACCACTTCCTGTTGTTATGTATATTGATTTGGCCATCTTACTCAGAAAATAAAAGTTATTAGTGTTTAAAAAATGTTGAGATTCTCTCTCCTGAAAGCCACGCCCTTTCCGGAGGGACTATAAAACCTGGAAGTGTTATGCCTCAGTCAGCCTCTGCAAGATGACAATAAAGGTATTCAATTCAATTCAAAATTCAATTCAATTCAATTCAAATTCAATTCAATTTAATTCAATTCAATTCAATTCAATTCAATGAGGGATCGAGAGGGTCACGTCTTTCAGTCTGAGCTGTGAATAACACTGAACACATGTCTACTAAACTGTGAGTGGTTTTACTGACCTGTCTGTGCCCTTAATGTGGATTGAAAATATAGCTTGGAAATGCTAAAGCTGTGTTGCCTTTGGTTTGGAAATGCTAAACTGCTAAATGCTATATATCACTAAAGAAAAAATGCTACCATATATATCACTATGAATTTTGGTCATCTTACTCGCAGTTCTCCTCTGCTGCAGCAGACCCGAGGATTTTATTGATCGATGAAAAATAAAAAAGTTATGAATGTTTAAAAAATCTTGAGATCAGCTGATTGGTCCTCTCGCCTGTCAATCGCCATAATAAAGATAACACCCCTTCCGGGGGGGCCAGGAGTATGAAGCCCAGTGGTATGAAATTGCATTTGAATTTGGTGGCCTCCACTCTGCTTGAAATGGTATTAAATTGCATTTGGATTTGGTGGCCTCCACTCTGCTTGAAATGGTATGAAATTGCATTTGGTTTGGTGGCCTGCACTCTGCTTGAAATGGTATGAAAATGCATTTGGATTTGGTGGCCTGCACTCGGCTTAAAATGGTATGAAATTGCATTTGGATTTGGTGGCCTGCACTCTGCTTGAAATTGCATTTGGATTTGGTAGCCTGCACTCTGCTTGAAATGGTATGAAATTGCATTTAGATTTGGTGGCCTGCACTCTTCTTGAAATGGTATGAAATTGCATTTGGAATTGGTGGCCTGTACTCTGCTTGAAATGGAATTTCAAGGAATAGCTGTGAGTGAACTGCCAGCCCACCAGCCCTGAATGACTGAGCTGCCAGCCCACCAGGTCAGAGTGACTGAGCTGCTAGCCCACTAGGCCTGAGTGACTGAGCTGCCAGCCTACCAGGCCTGAGTGACTGAGTGCCAGCCCACCATGCCTGAGTGACAGATGCCAGCCCAAGAATCCATTCGGCCTACAATGTCCATACTAGCCCTCTGGAAACCAGCCCCTTCGGCCGACAACACCCATACTAGCACTCCAGAAAGCCCCCCCCCCTACTGACCACCAATATATAGGAATTGGTAGTGAGGTGGAATATTGCGTTGGGGGACCAGCCCTCCAGTGTGAACATGGGACTCAACGGGTCCCACTTAGTCTAGTGGGACTATAAAACACTGATCTTGGATGTGTATTTATTTTTGTGTGTCTGTGTGTAATCACATCTTCACGAAAAAATGACGCGGTAACGGTAAAACTTTTACATATTCCAGTAGACATTTTTCCCCTGAAGTCCAAAATCACCTTATCTGAAAATGTCATGCTTTATTTCTCGAGTTATTAATGTAAATGTTCAATAATCTGACAAAATTTTGAATTTAAAAACAACTGTCTTTCGCTGATGACGTCACAATGTATCTGCTTGCCCTATTCCTCACGCTGCAAATGACATCATCCCCCCCCCACCCCTCCCTCCTCCCCCCGTTATTCAAAAGACGCAGCCGGAGATGAAATTGGGCCGTCGACTGAAGACCAAAGATCATAGCTGAAGACTGCAGTGGCCCAACTCGCGGTCCTTTGGTCGATGCTCGTTCGCCCTCTCGCCCCCTCGCCCGGGGTCCTCATGTTGGCGCATGGTGGGGAGGTTGCTGCTGTTCTCTGCCTCTGCCCTCTCGCTGCCCTCTGCCTCCTACCCGCTACCTCTGTCCTCTGCCTCTGCCCCTGCCCTCTGCCCTCGCTCTCTCTAACCCCCTCCCTCTCTAGCCGCGCCTGTGAGTTGGGGGCTATGCGTGAGTCGATAGGGCGGGGGATGGGGAAGTAGAAGACCCATGGCACACCTCTTTAATTCTTTACGGGCATATTGAAAACTGTATTCATAAACGTTTTCTGTGGTTGGTACAGAAATTGCATATGGTAAGATTGCATGTGGTAAAATTGCATATTGAAAGTTTCTCACATCTGTCAGTATTCAGGCTTAACTCACAGAGATAGACACAAAATGCTGGAGTAACTCTGGGGGACAGGTAGCATCTCAGGAGAGAAGGAATGGCAGATGTTTCGGGTCGAGACCCTTCTTCAGACTGAAAGGGTTAACATCCAGAGAGTCTTGAGAAATCTTAGCATTTCATTTGTCCATCTACCATCCTTATTTGTGCTTTATAATCTGTCACTATTCTACCTTTGAACTCTAGCTAACGGCTACATATTGTTTTTCCCTTTTTTCCTTTCTATGTAGCTGTTTTGTCAGCATACTGAAGATGCAAGATTGGCAAGTTCTTGTTCTTGGGTTCCTCTTTGGAAGGTCAAGATTTTGCCACACAGAGGAAAGGTCAGAAGACACATGACTTTGGACAAATGTGAACGCATTAGGTAATGATACATACACTATAAGCATTAGTCCAGGTGCAATGCCTCTTGGCTGGAGAACACTGTATAAAAATGGCATCAAATTCCTTCATATGAAAACAAAATGAGCAGAAATACAACTCAAAACTTGATCATTGTTTGATGAAAGACCTGCAGCCCAACAAGAAAAATGTTGACCTTTAATCTATTATACCTAATAGATTAACTAATCTATTATACCTAATAGATTATTCTAACTGTAATTATTCTAATCTATTATAACTAATAATGAGATTCTGCAAAATGTGCTCATTCGCAGCTCAATATCTTGGGATAGAGGGTTTTATCCGAAAAGTGTACCCAAAATCATAGCGATCGGAATATAATTCAAATTGCCAAAACCTCAATTTAAAATCTCCAATAAACTTAATCTCATAGCACATTTGAATACTAGTAATTATTCTTTCTTCTTGACAAAAGCAGTTGTTGATGTCTTCATAAGTGGAAGTCTCCTGGTAAAATTCTATGAATATAACTGAAATTGTATTTCTCACAAGAACTAAGCAATTTTAATAAAAATATCTATTTCTCTGACTGTGAACAACTCATTTTAATCACTATAAATGGCAAATTCATTCATAGGTTTCTGAGAAAATTAGATATTCAACATGGAAAAATAACTTGTAACGCACAGAGTAAATGTAAAGTCCCTGCATTCACCAATAGAGTCAGCAAAAACTAGTAATGTTGACCTGGGAGGAAAGCTCTCGGTATGTGGTTTGGGGTTTAATGCTTAGTGTAGATTTCCCTGACCTTTTGCATTGAGTTGGCAAGTAAAAGAGAAATTATTGAAAGTGTGCACTAGCATTCTGAACTCTTTAGGTTTGGCAAGCTCTAAATTTGTTGGCGTGTGAAATTGTATGTTATACATGAAACTGAAAGAAATTGAGCAAAACACAAATAAAATACGTGAATTTAAAAAAGCTGCACTGTAACAATTAGAAACAAGATTGTACCGAGGAAATAAAATCTATTCTTAAAGAGAAAAGTTAGCTTTTTATAATTAGTTTTTTTATTTGTCCATTTGCGTCGATGGGAGGTGTTATCGCTATATCCTTAAATTGGAGTCTTCAAATGGTTGTTTATTCTGTATTACTGACGGAAACACATTGTGATTTTTCCACGACTGTGCTACTGTTGGTGGGGAAATGTGGAACAGGGAATTGGACTCTAACTGAATATTATAGATTGACAGCTTTGATACTAAGGACTTGAGAAGGATCTTGAGTGGCAAATAGCAGGGCTGCATCACTAACGAGATGGTGCACGAGTGGGACAAAATAATCCCATTTTAAACTACAGTGTGTGGTAGACACATCAAATGGGCATACCATGTAGCTGGAATGGAAGAAGATAAAATATTAAAGACAATTGACAGTTTTGATTCTAAGTACATGGGAAAGTCCTTCAGCATTGAATAGCGGGACCCATCATTAATAAAATAGAGCAAGTGCGGACTAATAGAACCCTGCTGTCAACTGTGTTGTGGTGCCGGCCTTGAAAAGGCCAGGTTACCTAGCTGGAACAGGACAAATAAATACTACTGAGTGCAATGTGGAGGTAGCTATCCAAGAGGAACTGGTGCAGGGGAACCTAGGTGAAATGAATCAAAGGATGAATCCTGATAAGCTTTGGAAGTAGATGACTTGTGTGAATGATGAGAAATCCAACTTATTCCCCACAAAAGAGAAGTTCTTCTTTGTTCCTTGGTGCTAAATGCATGTAAGATTCCCAGCTTAGTCATACTCACCTCTTCACATTCGGTGCCATTGAAGTCAATGAGATGGGCAACAAATGCTGGTTTTGCCAATGCATCCACGTCATGTGTATAAATAAATGCTTTATAAGTGAATGCATGTGGCATAATGGTCTCTGCAGGGCTTCACAGCTCAAAATGTAATCGTATCCTCACTGGATGTTCTCACACGTGAATTCATGAGAGATTTCCAGATAGCATTAAGCAGTACATACCATGGTTGAGTTTAGACCCCTTACCCAGCTGCATAATAGCTGACCACCTCTGGCCCATATCTTCCTTACATGAGATTAACAAAATCACCAATGGCCTGAAAACGATTGCACAATTATTTTCAGTTGCATATCATAGAAAAGACTTACCATGCACTTAGGTTTTACACAAAACTGAAGAATTCATGAAACTGTAGAATATATTTTAATTAAACTATATCAGTAGATAAACATAATAAAGGTCAAATATTATATACTTCATAATGAAGGTACATTTGCTAATGAGTAAATAGCTTTAAAATAGCTTCTGAAGAAAGAACCCGACCCGAAACATCACCTATCCATGTTCACCAGAGATACTGCCTGACCTGCTGAGTTAATCCAACACTTTGTGTCATTTTTAAAATAAACTAGCATCTGCAGTTCCTTGTATCCAGCTTTTAAGTTTGACCAGTTATGACAGTTAAGAATGCAGCATGGTATTTAGAACAATAATACAATCAAATATATGCCTCGTTATGATCACTTTAGTTATACAAACGCAAAGAATCTACACCAACTGTGAAATTGAGTGAAACATGCACTGATTTATTTGTAAGACCCTTTCCTCTTGCTTTTAAGAATTGATTTAAACCCTTTGTCTGATGTAACATTATACAGCAACATGTATCTGCATTATCAGACTTTGTCGTCACCATCGTGAAATTTTCTTTGATACTTAAAAATGGATCATTTAAGGGCCTGTCCCACAAGCTATTTTTTAGTTGACTACAGGCAACTAGGCTGTTGCCACATGGTCGCCGGGGTGTCGCCTGTATGGTGGTAAATAGTCTCCTCAGTCGCCCAAAGAGTCGTAGCGTCTTTCTGGTCGTGCTGGATTTTCAACATGTTGAAATTTTTTTTGAAACAGTCGGTGACAGTGGGTTTGACGCCAATGAGCATAGCTTGACTTCTCCTGATGTAGGTGCTGTCGTAGTTGTCGCCAGGTTAACGTAGGTTGTCGCCGGGTGACGTAGGTTGTCGCCGGTGCTGACTTCGTTTTTTTTGTTGTTGTTAAAGTAATGATTCAATTTCAAATTTTATGTCGAAAGGGGATCCAGTCGCCGGCTTTTCGGCGACTTACTATGACTATGACAGTCGCCTAAAAATAACCTAAGTGGAACGTGCCCTTTAAACTGTTAAAGGCAACATAGAAATGTGAGCTGACCGCACACTTTCCACTTATTAGCACTTCCAAATAATGTGATGAATATGACATTTTAAGCACAGATACTCTTCATTAGACTTTAGAGATACAGCGCAGAAACAGGCCATTCAGCCCAACAGGTACGCCCCGACCAGCAATCACCTCGTACACCAGCACTATTCTACACACTATGTGCAATTTACAATTTTTACTGAAGGCAATTAATTTACAAACATGTACGTCTTTGAAGTGTGGGAGGAAACCGGAGCTCCCGTAGAAACCTCACGCGGTCCCAGACAGAACATACAAACTCTGTACAGACCGCACCGGTAGTCAGGTTTGAAGTATGGATTTGACATTAGTACCCTGATAAAAGCTTGGGGTATTCAGATAAACAGGAGAACTTGCAAGCTTCAGGCAAGACAGCATCAGTATCAGAGGAATACACTCAACAATCCATAATATTTCACTCACTTTGTACGAATTCAATTGTGATTTTTATTCTTTGAGATTATTGTGCTCCTGGTCCCTGGTTGTGAAAGTCTGGGTCATTTCTCGTATAAACCTAATCTCTTGGCATAAGCATGGCCACCATTCACTGCTGACACGCTTTCCCTTTCCCCTCAGGTTTGGCATTTGCACAGAATCACTGCATTATTCCATTATTCCATTATTTCTTGTCATTGCCTCTAAACTCGGGACGACAGATGGCACAATGGGCTAAGCGTTCGGCTGGCAACCGGAAGGTAACCGGTTCGAATCCCGCTTGGAGTGCATACTGTCATTGTGTCCTTGGGCAAGACACTTCACCCACCTTTGCCTGTGTGTGAATGTGTGTGAATGTGTGTGAGTGATTGGTGGTGGTCGGAGGGGCCGTAGGCGCAGAATGGCAGCCACGCTTCCGTCAGTCTGCCCCAGGGCAGCTGTGGCTACAGAAGTAGCTTACCACCACCGAGTGTGACTGAGGAGTGAATGAATAATGCGATGTAAAGCGCCTTGAGTATTAGAAAGGCGTTATATAAATCCCATCCATTATTATTATTATTAAACTCCTTTGAATCTGCCAAAAGATTTGTGATCCACTGAGTAGCTGCCTTTTTCTGTGTCATATTCCGGACATGCCTGTCCTTGACTCCATAATACAGCACCCAGCAAAATGCAGCCTCACCACCTCCTCTGACAACACAAAGTTGAAAAGGCCAATTGAAAATCAGCAAAGTCTGGGAACAGATGGTGGCCCTGCTGAGTTTCTAAACTTGGTGCGGAGAAATTTGTGGCAACGTCACGACCACATCTTGCATATCAGAGCCATGGACAATGTACTAGAGAACCTCAGAGACATGGTATCGTGATGATTTTCAAACATAAGACATTGGTGCCTGAACAAGGAGGTCAGTGCCTTCATCTTCAATAATCTCCTAACCGTGGCCAAAACTCCTTCCCACACCACCGTGTGGATTTGTCCGTCTCGAGCCAGAGTAGACATGGCCTTCACCATACGCTAACTCCAGGAGCAATGGAAGGAACATCACCAGCCACTATGCTTGGCCATTTTTAACCTCAAAAGAGCTTTTGACACCATCTATTGAGAGAGACTCAAAATAGAATAAATTCAATTTCATTTTATAGGTTACTTTTTTTAAAGAGATACAGCACCGAAACAAGCCCTTCAACCCACCATTCCTTGCCGACCAATGATCACGTACACTAACACTATCCTACACACTAGACAATTTTACCAATGCCAATTAACCTACAAATCTCTGCATCTTTGAGGTGTGGGAGGAATACGGGAGAACCCGGTGAAAACCCACATGGTCACAGGGAGAACACAAAATCTCCGTTCAGACAGCACCCATAGTCAGAATCGAACCAGGGTCTCTGTTGCTGCAACACTACCTCTGCGCCACTGTGCCGCCCACATGATGGCGCCCACATGACGCCACCTGATGGCCTGTACGCAGTGATCGTAAGCACCATGTCCACAACCGGTTCAATCTCAGGACAGACTGGTGTCAAGAAAGGCTACATCAGTGCTCCAACACTTTTCACAATCTTTGCTGAAATGCTGTTCCTCACCTCTAACAAGTCTGCTTTGGAGTAAAGCTAATGTATAGAACAAATGGGAGACTGTTCTATCCATGCTGCCTCCAATCCAGAACCAAGGTCATCACAACTTCAGTCGTTGAGCTGTAATATGTGGGTGACATTTGTGCATGCATATATTTGGAGCCAAGTTTAAAGTTATCATCTACTCAGCAGATAAGAGAATGACCGTGCACTTCCATAGAATTAACTTTCCATGCCAACTTGCCCCCACTCTGTAACAGCATTCATCCAACCATAAAGGTTTATGATGAGACCCTGGAAGTACGGATGCTTCCCATTCTCAGGATCCACCTCGTACTGAAGCAGAAATCAGTGATGAAATTCGCCGTTGCCTCCAGTGCACCAACAGAGCCTCTGGCCCGCTGAGGAAAGGAATGCATGAAAATCAAGGTCTTAAACTTTCACAAAAACTAATAAATGTTCAGCCACAGCCTCGTAGTTTCTGTTTGAAGTATATGTCTGCCTATATAAGAAACTCATACAGATTAGCCACATTAATACCACAGCTGTGGGAGCAGGTTAGAAGAGGGTAATTTGCAACAATTGACTCTTGATATTTTAAGACCTCTCCACCATCTACAAGGCACAGGTCAAGAATGCAATGGTACATTCTCTAATCAGCTGTACGAGTCCTGCTCCAGCAACTATCAACAAACGTGATGCCATCCAGGGCAAACTAGCCTACTTCATTGGCACACATCTACCAGCCTAAATTCATTCCTTGGACTATCAGTGCATATTTGGCTGCACCGTACAGGTGGCTGCATTGGGTATCGTTAACAAAATGCACATAAGTAATTCACCCAGACTAGTCCAACAGCATATCCCAAACCCATGATCTCTGACAAAAACAGCAGGTGCATGAGAAAACTACCTTCAGATCACCCCATTGTGACTTGGAAATAAATCCTCATTCCTGCTTTTTCACTGGATCTAACACCTGGAACACAACAGCTCTCCAGGAGTACATTCTCCAGAATTACTGCTCTAATTTATGTCCGTGGCTCACCACCACCTTCACGCACGAAGCAAATAGAGATACACAATAAGCTCTAGCCTTGCTGTCAATGTTCAGATCCTGAAATATATTCAAAACAAAAGAGCTTGCAATAGCATCAGATGTTTGATCATTGCCTTGCAAACCATTTCACAACAAAAAGTTAATTTTATATGTACGCTTTTCAATGTTTAAAAATGTGGTTCAATATTTTAATCTGGGGGTATAGTGTTCACTTTCACTCTACCTGCAGGAATTGTTATTTAATTCCCCAAGGGATAGCTGCTGATTTCATTTCAATGGTTTACCTGCCTGTTATCTCTATACCTTAAGAGTCTGTTGCTGCTTCATTTTGGGAATGGCCGGCAAAAGTACTTGCCTTTCCAGAACTTGCTTATCTCATATTGGTGTAAAGTTTTTGACAAAGGTGCATCATTTATAAAAGGGATGCAGATAATAAAATATAAATTATGAGGAAAAAATTACATTTCTCAACCTAAAGCTAAGGTTTTGGGGTATGAAAGATCGACTCCAGCCCATCTGGCACCTGGACCTATGAATGCAACTAGGTCTCTCCGAGAACACACAAACATAGGACAGGATGAATGAGAGACCTGGACACTCAGGCCAGATTGACATCTTCCGCCATGTACTGCCAGTTATGATGCCTGGAAGCAATTCTATGAGAATATCTGTCCTGCCTACACTAAGGCGCACTTAGTGTATTATTTTTCATTTGAAACGTCCCGTAAATTTTTTTTAAGACTCAGCCTAAGTGATGTTCATTTCCTGCTTTGTTCTTTGTTTCTGGTATAATTTTCATCCATTTTTGAATCATTTTCCTGTCTCTAACTGAAACACAAACCTGTCAACACCAAGCAGCTGATATGCACTTAGATCCTGCATGGAAAACAATTAACTGGCAAAAACATTATGTTCTTGCAAACATTCAAATTTTGCTTGATACAAAGCACATCCCCTCCTGAAAAGGCGTAATCCAGAAGGCCACACAAGTTACACCCACCATGCACCTTCATTTTATGTAACTTGGTTCTTGAGACCTCCCCCAATGGAAACTATATTTTTATTAACTTTCTCTCTAACCTTTCTAATTTGAAAGATCCCAGTCAACTTCCCTCACAATCTCCTCTGTTCCCTGGAGAATAACAACAGCCTCTCCTGGTCTATTCACTTAACAAATATCCCTTATCCCCAGAATAATTTTCATAAAAGTCTTTAGCACCCTCTCCGAGAATATTTACATCTTTCCAAAAGTATAATTCCCAGAACTAGATACATTACTTCAATTCTGGCCAAACCAAACCAAAGTCTTACAGATGTTTGTCATGACTTCCTTGCTCACGTACTCATTGCCCCAGTTTCCATAGCCTTTTATACGATTTTCTCCACTGACTCCACTACTTTCAGTGAACCATAGTTGCACATTTTATGATCTCTCTGCTCCTGTAATTCATTTAGAATGGTGCCTTCCAGTATAAATTACCTCTTTTCATTGTCTCTGCCAAAATATAACGCCTTGCAATTCTCAGTGTAAAATTTCACCTGCCATCTATCTGTCAAAACCACCAGTCTGTCCATCTATACACTTGTCCAAATTATTTCTATGCATTAATAAAATAAATGGCTCAAGTACCAACTGATCAGACACCGGCATTCACTTCAAACTGAAAAAAATGTTTCACTTCTACTCTGTTTTCTGTTACCTCACCAAATTTTTGTCCATGCTGCTAAATCCCTTTTACTCCAAGAACTTAAATCTTGATGACAATCTAACACACAATACCTAATCAACCGCCCTTTGAAAGTCTATATATTAACTGCATCTCCCTCATCAACCCTCCACATTATTTCAACAAATCCATGCTGGTTTTCTTAAATTAATCTGTACTTGAATGTCACTGCTAATTTTGTCCAAGATCATGGTTTCTTGAACTTGCTCCATCATTAAGTTTAAACTGATTGGTTTATAGTAATTTGATTTATAGCTGCTCTCTTTTTCAGCAAGATGTGGGATTTGCAATCTTTGAAACCTCAGGGACCTCCCCCGAATCGAAAAGATGTTTGGAAGACCTCTAACCTCTTAGGCTCCTCACTACCTCAGCACCTCTCAGCAACACAAATGCGTTGCTGTTTAAATGCGTGTATCACACCGCTCATTGCCAGGTGCAGTCACATCTTATAAGTCACAAAAACATTGATGTTTAATTGCTTAGAGGTTAAAACACAAGCACTATGTGACCTGGTCTCTGGGCAATGGTATTGGTATCCAGTAACAATTACAGCGAGAAGTAATTTATGCTGACTTCAGTTTCTAGATACATTTATGTGGTACCAGTTATCTTTAAATCTTGATGACAATCTAACATGCAATACCTTATCAGCTGTCTTTTGCAGAATTACAATCTGCTTAAATTAACCCATCTATAATCATTTCTGTCTTCACCCAGCAGACTGCATTAACAGTAACAACAGCAAAACTATAGAAAAGTTACAAAGGACACACTTAAATAAATCCTGTGAATGACACTGGATGATTGGCATTGTGTTAAATGTTTTATTTGTAATTTTGCACTTTAAAATAATTACGTCAGCTGCTCAAAAAGATGTCCGAAATAAATTTAAACAGTCATGCAAACAGACATCTTTTTTCCAGTCAGGATCTTTCAAGTTAGCTGGTTACCATTACATAGACAACAAATATTATGAAAACACACAAGCAAACGCCCAACAGAATCACTTCAGTTGCTTGCCATGTTTGCCATCTACAAAGGCTATAACTTGGACATGCGACAAAAACCTGTCCATCAAGCTGCGTGCCTGATATTATCAGGCTGAAAAATCAGAGGTAATAAAAGTCAATCAGTGATTGTTTAACTTTACTGCTACTGCCTGAAGCAGGATTACGAAACCTTAATGCATATCTAAAACTCAGCCAAGAATCTCTATCATCTGTGGAGAGATCAGTAAATATCTGACCGAGTGGAAAATTTTAAAAATTCCCTTGGGTATCTTGAATAAATGTGGGTAATTTCAGTTACATTTCCACTCTACTAAATTTCAGTTCCATTAAATGTTTTAATTCATAATTCCACGTTGCTTAAAAGTTGAGTTGTGCCGAGTGGAACACAAAATAAACCAGCCGTTCAGGAACTATTCCTCAGAAACTGCCTGATATATTGCATTTGGAAGGGAAGAATGAGTTAATTGTAGTTAAATTGTTTCATTTAGTACCTTGTTTTTTTTTATTGACTATTTACATTGTAGCTATTACATTAATCTTGAATCAAAATGATACTTAATTGTCTTTATAAATCCTTCATCTATTCTCCAGCTGGCTTTAAAATCTTAATTAGAATCAGAAAAGCATTCATGAATAAATATAAAAAGAATATTGCCAGCTTATTGAAGGGCTGCAGTATTCTATTCATCTTTTAGACAATTGTGAACTAGGAATTAAATTGTCAACACATTGCAATAGTTAAGGACATTTGGCCCATCTGGCTCATGGTGGCTCTTTGTAAAGGAATCCAATCCCCATCTCATTACCCATGGCCCTGGAATTAATTTTCTTCCTAGTGCTTACTCATTCCCGTTGGAGAAGCAAGATTCCAGGCAATAAGTTCTATATCAGAACTACTCAGAATTAGTCTGAAGAACGGTTTCGGCCTGAAAAGTTGCCTATTTTCTTCGCTCCATAGATGCTGCTGCACCCACTGAGTTTCTCCAGCTTTTTTGTGTACCTTCGATTTTCCAGCATCTGCAGTTCCTTCTTAAATACTCAGAATTAGAAGCTTGCTCTTCACATCCATGTTGGGTTTTTTTTTGCTCTACACTTTAGTTTTGTATCTCTGGTTCTTGCAGCATTCACTGCAGGGAATGCATTTCACTCTTTTTACCATCTCTATCCCAGTCATATTCTTAATCTCTATCAAATC
Source organism: Amblyraja radiata (assembly GCF_010909765.2). Lineage (NCBI taxonomy): Eukaryota > Metazoa > Chordata > Chondrichthyes > Rajiformes > Rajidae > Amblyraja > Amblyraja radiata. The sequence goes on along the minus strand of NC_045964.1, from coordinate 28,656,130 downwards.
TCCTTGTACCCTCTTCTTCAATGGAGAACAAGCCTAGTTTTACCAGGTTAACATCAGAGTTGAAGCTCCCACATCCCTGGAACGAGATCTTTAGCAGATCTTTCCTGTACTCTCTCTTAGGCTCTTACATCCTTCCTAAAGTGTGGTGACCAGAATTGAATCAGTTGTTTAAGAAAGAACTGCAGTTGCTGGAAGAATTGAATCAGTGTTCCTTTTACTGGTTCAAAGCATACACTTTATTTCTGTAGCCTCTGCCTCAATTTTGTGAAGTCAAGGGTGTCATCTTTCCCTAATGTTTCCTGAGTACAAGCACACCTAGGTCCCTCTGCATCAGTACGTCTAGAAATAAACTCATAAAAATAGAAAGTTGGCTTCAGCAAAAAGAACTATGAAGTTGCCAGTTCATTATAAAAATCAGCTGATCCAGTTATGTACTTTAGAGAAAGATATTTTGTATCCACCTGGTCTGGGTGAGTTCCTGACCAAATTGTTGGACTCTAAACTGCCCTCTGCTGTGATGGAGAAGCAACGTAGTTGTATTGAATCTATTGGCAGCAAAACAATCAGAAATCCACCTTCACAATGCAATATGTAAGAAGGAACTAAGAGGTTGGTGAAGAAACACATCTGCGCCTTCCTCCCTCGCAACATGGACCCGTTACAATTCACATACCGTCCGAACAGATCCACGGACGATGCGGTCTCCCAGGTTCTGCACACCTCTCTCTCTCTCTCATCTTGACAGCCAGAAGGGGGGGCTACGTGAGGATGCTGTTCATAGACTTCAGTTCAGCCTTCAACACGATAGTCCCCACCAGACTGGCCGAGAAGCTACTGGATTAGCATATGGGTCCTGGACAGGCAGCATTTCTGCAGAGAAGGAATTGGTGACGTTTCGGGTCGAGACCCTTTTTCAGGCTAGTCTGGGTGATGTTTCGGGTTGAGGCCCTTCTTCAGACTGGTCGGGTGACATTTCGAGTCAAGACCCTTCTTCAGACAGGTGGGAGTCTGAACTGGTGGAGACCAGTCTGAAGAAGGGTCTCCAACCGAAACCTCCCTCATTCCTCTCCAGAGATGCTGCTTGGCCCACTGAGTTACTCCAGCTTTTTGTGTCTATTTTCACAATGCAATAAACTGTCTTGAAATCTACGTACAGAAATTGAATGAGAAAAAAAAAATCATGTTCCGACTATCTAAGAACCAGCCTTCTTTAAACTTTTAGACTTTAGACATACAGTGCAGAAACAGGCCCTTCGGCCCACCGAGTCTGTACTGACCAGCGACAGTACACTAACACTAGGGACAAGTTTACAACCTACCAAAGACAATTAACCAAGAAACCTGTAAATCTTTGAAGCGTGGGAGAAAACCGACGCACCCAGAGAAAACCCACGTGGTCACAGAGAGAACACACAAACTCCATACAGACAGCACCCGTAGTCAGGATCGAACCTGGGTCTCTGACACTGTACCACTGTGCCACCCAATAAATAATTGGGGGTCAGCATGTCATTCTTTCTTCCGTTGTTCACAATTGATGTATTAATTGATTAAAAGATATTGCATGGGAACAGACCCTTCAGCCCACCAAGTGCATGTTGACAATCGATCACCCATTAACACTAGTTCTATGTTATCCCACCTTTGCATCCACTCTCTACCCACTCTAGGCAATTTAAAGTGGCCAATTAACCTTCAAACCTGCACATCTATGGGATGTGGGGGGAAACAAGAGCACCTGTAGGAAACCCACATGGTCACAGCTAGAATGTGCAAACTCCACACAGACAGCAACTGAGGTTAGTATTAAACCCAGATCTCTGGCACTATGAGGCAGCAGCTCTACCAACGGTGCCACTGTGCTGACATATGGTATGATGTTGTAGTATTGAAGCTTCTGTTAGACTGACTGCATTCAATTTTATGGGGAACACAAAGAGCCACAGAGAATTCCTGAGATTCACTGACCTGGGGTCCACATGTATGAGATTGATGCCCAGATCTAATTGCCCACTATCTCCCTCATCCCCTTCACTATCTCTGTGTAAGAATAATATTTGCCCTACATCTAGCAATGAATGAATAGAAATATCTTTCTCGATGTCTGGCCCGAACATGATGTCAAGCCCAACTCTTATCTCCCTGTACATAATCCATATCCCTTTATTCCTTGCATCTCCATTTGCCTACCTGAAAATCATTTAAATGCCACTATCGTATCCGCCTCAACCACAATCCCCAACAGTGTGTTGCAGGCGCTCACCTATGTAAAAAACCTCCAGAGAAAACAATCCAAATCTGTTCCAACCTCTCCCTGTCGCTACCACCCCTAATCCAGGCATCATTCTGGTAAACCACCTCAGCACTCTTTCCAAAGCCTCCACATCCTTCCTGTAATGGGGCGACCACAATACTCTAGATGCCGCCCAACCAAAGCCCTGTAAAACAAGCATATCTACTTGGGTTACCACTTTCAGGGTGTCATGGGCTTGGACCCCAACACCCCTCTGTGTATCAATGCTGTGAAGGGTCATGCCATTAATTGTATATTTTCCCCTTACATTTGACCTCCCAAAGCGCCACACCTCACACTTGCTCAGATTAGACCATCTGCCATTTCTCCACCCATTTCTGTTGCTGATCTATGTCCTGCTGTACACTTTGACAGCCTTCCTCACAGTACACGACCCCAGCAATCTTGGTGTCATCTACAAACTTACCAACCAACCCGTCTACATTTACGGCATTTATGCATGTCATGTTAAATTATTAATTTGTTTATAATGTCCGCAAGGAGAACTATGCTAAAGACAGAAAGACAAAACAGTTCAAAATCAATTTGGTTGTCATAAGCAATTGAAACAACCTCAATGCTATCCTAGACCAAGTCCAAACTGATTTATTTAAAATTATTCTTTTTGTTTGGTTGCCAATTGAATGATAAAGACAAAATCTTATCCCAGCCATCCATGTTGCTGATTCAATATGTTTCTATTTTGTCCTGGGCACATCATCCTTTTGTGTCTTAATTCATGTGACGTATGCTTTCTAAATGGCTGCCAAAGAGAAGATTCCTGGAGAAACAGAGGGTGGGGTGGTCTTGTAATTTGTCAAAGAACAATACTGCTGGAATAAAACATAAAAAACTGAAATAAAAATAGAAAATGATGCACCTATTTAGAACATTGAGCAGCTTCCGAGGAGTTCAAAGCAGCATTGCATGCTGATGATTTTCAGCATAAACAAAAAACATTAAGAATGTTTGGATATAACCTGTGGGGTCAAGAAGAAAAGAAATACCAGTGACTGGCCTCCACGAAGTGAATCGAAGAGGCCTTACCTACAAATGCTTATGGAAGGTCAACTTAGGACAGCTGTGCTTGATTTTATTAATTTGCGAAAGGCATAGACATTCGGAGACATTTAAACACTATTAAAATGAATTACCTAATTAAAACTGATTGATATGGTTTGAAATATTTTTAATTAGAATCACATAAAAGCTGCTATAAAAATTAAAACTATTAAACTATAACAAGACTGTTAGAAGGGTAACACATCCCCATTGCCTACTTATCCATAGGCCAACAATCTCTAACAATAAGGGGTGGCACAGTGGCGCAGCGGTAGAGTTGCTGCCTTACAGCACCAGAGATCGATCCTGACTGCGGATGCTGTCTGCAAAGAGTTTGTATGTTCTTCCCGTGACCGTATGGATTTTCCCTGGGTGCTCTGGTTTTCTCCCACACTCCAAAGACCTACGGATTTGTAGGTTAATTGGCTTCAGTAAATACTGTAAATTGTCCCTCGTGTGTAGGATAGTGCTAGTATACGGAGATCACTGGTCAGTGCAGACTCGGTGGGCCAAAGGGCCTGTTTCCAAACTAAACTAAAATAACACCGGCGATTCTAACTGAAGGGCTTGAAGAAAAAAAAACACAGCACACTCCAGCCCAAGTGAAGGAAATGATAGTAGGAGTAGGCTACACAGCCCCTCAAGCCTGCACTCTATTCATAAACATGCTTATTTCCCCCAGGCCTTGTCTCTTCTTCCATGCCAGTCCCCCAGAGCTCTCAATTCCCTGGTTACTCAAAAATGATTCTATTTCCTCTTTAAGCATCCCCAAAGATCCAGCCTCCACATCCCTCCATGGTAGAGAGTTCTAAAGATTCACCACCATCTGTTAACATGGGCTGGTGCCGGTCAGTAATTCGCAAGACTGGGATAGTGGAAGAGAAAGAAAGTGAAGAATCGGGTGGAAAAATAAGTAATAGTATCCTACAGCATGGAAACAGGCCCTTCAGCCCAACTTGCCCACGCAGACCAACATGCCCCATATACACTAGTCCTATACTATAATCACACTACATTATATCAACCTATAAATTGATCTACCTGGAAGCTTGAGACCAAGATTAAAGAATTTGTGGAGAGATTATGAAAGTGAAATATGATTTAGGGCAAAATCAGAATTAGCATTATGTCCATTCAGAATTTTCAACAGTATGTCATTAACTTGAGTTAACATCATTGACCGTTTTTTTAATTTTTGTTTCCATCCTCATGTTAGACTATGGGGTTGAAAGACAGCAATCTCACAAACTATAGCTGCCTAACTTTCAATGTAGTATGTGGAAATATTTTCTTTTCTGCAGTAATTACACTGACCGGATTCAGGAACAGATGTTCATCTGACACAGGATGCTGCTGTGTGCATGCCAGATGGCACTCTAACAAGACGCCATGTCTGAATCATGAAATTTAGTTGACCAACTTTGAAATAACACACAATGGCACTGACTCATAATTATCTTCCTGCTTTATCCTCTTATTCCTTGATTTCATTAGCCTTTTGTAAGATATCCATCTCCTTTACGAAGAAACAATGATTTGGCCTTTGCTGCCTTCTGTGGTGGAGAACTTCACAAGTTCACCAAGTTCGCAGAGTGAAGAAATTATTACCCATCCCAATTTAAATAGACTATCTTGTATCTTCCTTCATCTTCTTGCGTATGGCATGGACAGCCTAAAGTTGTAGGTAAACTTGTTCTATTTGATCTTCTTTGTGCACGTCGGGTTGATTGCATTAGTTGAAACAGGGTGGACCTCTTGATGGTAGCTTGTATCCTGAGGATGAAGTTCATCATTTTGAAAACCAGTGGAAATATCTTTCCTGCATCTAGCCTGCCTAGTTCCATTAGGAATTTATAGGTTTCAATGAGGACCTCTCTCATTCTTCTAAACTGTAGATAATTTACCCAAGCATGTTCATTTATTTTCATACGTCAGTGTTGCCAGTTCTCGAATCGGTCTGGGTGAACTTTTGTCACACTCCCTCCATAACAACAACAATTTTCCTCAGATAAGGAGACTAAAACTTTGCTCAATACTCAGGGTGTAGCTCTACCAAGGTCCTGTACATTTCCAGTAAGGCAACCTTGCTCCTGTACTCAATTCTTTATGCTCGTAAGGCCAACATACCACTTGCTTTCTTGATTGCCAATTCCACCTGCATGCTTGTTTTCATCAGCTTGTGCACAACAAACTAAGGGCTCGCTGCGTGCGACCTGCTTTGCCAATCCATCAACCTTTAGGCAATAATCTACTCTCCTGTTTTTAGCCACTTTAGTGGATAATCCCACATTTTCCCACATTACATGGTATCTGCCATGCATTTGGCCATCAAAGCAATCTACCAAAATCACTCTGGTGCTTCACAGCATCTTCCTCACTACTCAAATTACTCACCCTTAAGTTATATGTTGTCCACAGACTGGGAGATATTAATTTAATTCTCACATTTATATTATTAATAAATTGCGAGCCCAGGCACTGATCCCGGCAGGACCTCACTAGTCAACTGGAAAATAATCCCTTATTTTGAAGTTTTTATCGCCTGCTCTCAGCACATATCACAATCTCATTAAACCCAGTCCTATGAACCTTAATTTTGTACATCACAAATCTCTCAAATCATACCTTGTTGATGTTCAAATATATTTAATCTACTGGCTCTCCCCCATCCATTTTCCGCTACATCCACAAAATATTCCAATTTGTGACTAATAGTAATTGTGACTGATTCTGTCATTGACTTCCAAGTGCTCTGTTATCACATCTTTTAATTTGGCATCTGCCACCTGCTATTAGTACAGGTGTTAGAGGTTATGGGGAGAAAGCAGGAGAATGGGGAGAGATAGACCAGCCATGATTGAATGGTGGAGTATACTTGATGGGCCGAATAGCCTAATTCTACTCCTATTCCTTTTGACCTTATGATCTCCCAAAATTAGATCAATCAGTCTATAATCCTGCACTGGGTATGCGTCTGCTCCCTTCCAACGCATAAGAACTAATACAGTCTAAAGAATGTTGGAAAATCCACTTTCTCCAGGCTCACTTGTTCAGATACTCTGCGATGCCAACTATCAGGCCCTGTACATCAATCTGTCTTCAATCTCATCAATTTCTCAAGCACCACACCCGTTAATACACATTTTCCTCAGTTCCTCCCTTTCACTGTACCCTCGGTTGATTTAACATTTCTGGGACATAATTTGTGATCTTTTTTGTGAAGACTGACCCAAAGAATTTGCGTAATTGGTCCCATGTCTTTGATCTCCATTATAAATGTTCCTTTTCTGACTACATTCGTCTTCAGCAATGATTTTGTCTTCTCATATCTATTGAGGCTTTTATAGTCAAGTTTTATGTTCCTGATGAAGTTAACTATATTCCCCTGCTCAATTAATCCCTCATTCTTTCTTAAGTCTTCTAAACTAGGACGACACAGTGGTGCAGTGGTAGAGTTGCTGCCTCACAATGCCAGTGTCCCGGCTTTGATCCCGATCAAGGGTGCTGTCTGTAGTGAGTTTGGTTACCCTGACTAACTATTTCACGTGAGTTAGCATGTGGAGTGAGCTTGTAAACCATTCTGCTCACATATCAAATGAATTGTTCTGTTCTTTAAAACAAACAATATCCTAAAAGATAGACACAAAATGCTGGAGTAACTCAGCAGTTCAGGCAGTATCCACATTAGTGTTAGCTTACGGGGTGATCGCTAGTTGATGTGGGCTTGATGCACCGAAGGGCCTGTTTCAACACTGTATCTCAAGTCTAAAGAGAAGGCAATCTCCCGAGTGTCCAAAATAACATGATACAGGAGTGTAAAATAAGAAATTCCTGAGCTTGTTGGAAGCGAATGGCGTGCTGACGAAATCTCGTGCCACATAAAGCAAAAAAGATCTTGCCTAAAAGCTGTTAAAAACTGGTAACTCTCTTTAATCTGAAGCCATAAAAAACAGCTGAAAGGTTTGAGATTGGGGAACGGAGATACAAGTAGTTAAGACAATATATGCGCACATTATTTCATTAAAGACTTTAATCTTGCTTTGCAACTTTGATTCCTTTTTTGGATTGCACCTTATCCAATGAGTTTGTATGTTGAAAGAGTTCAGTTAAAATTTTGAGAACATAAAAACTGACATTTGGACTTGAAATGCCACGTTTCTGTGTTGGTGGAAAACCCATTGGAGAAAGCTGGAGATTTTCATCCATCGCAAGGTACTGGTAGAGACTCAGTCCACAGTCAAAGATTCATAATGAAGGCCAAAGCACCAAACCATGCTGGAGAGGCCAGTTAAAATCAGTGATTATTATTGAAATGGCCATTCATTTTATAGCAATTAAGTTGCTGAGAAGTCACATTTTGAAACCCCTCCATAAGAACATAAACAAAGGAAAGCCATTTTTGGCCCCTCTAGTTCCTTCCACCATTCAATAAGTTCACAGCTGCTCAACTTTTCATAGCTATTCAACTTTTTTCAAATCCACTCTCTCATCCACTTCCTCAGAGCCCTGGATTCTCTTATCAATTAAGAATCTATTCATCACAGCTTTGAATTTACTCAAAGACACAACCCCGCTAAAGCAAGTTCCATGCAACATTGTGTGAGAAGAAATGCTTCCTCATCTCAGTTTGCAATGGGCACTCCCTAATTCCATGAAAGAAATGTCATCCCACCGTTTATCCTATTAAATTGCCCCCAGAAATCTAATAGAGTAGTAAGTTGACCCCTCATTCTTCTGAACTTCAATAAGTATAGATGCGACTTGTTCACCTTTCCCTCCAAACATAAACCTTCCATATCCAAGATAATCTGAGTGGATCATTCTGAGATGTCTACAGTGATACCTTTACATGAATAAGATGACCAAAAACTCTGCATTGCACTCAAGCTGTGCTCTCGTGTAGTTGTAGTCAGTCTGTCCTACTTTTGTACTCCAATCTCTTTGAAATAAAAGCATTCCCAATTACCTGCTAGCGTTTTGTTTCACATTCAAGGATACCCAAATCCTTAGATCCTGGTGGTTTCTGCAGTCTTCTCCATTTAAATTATAATCTATTTTATTATTCTTCATTCCAAAGTGAACAACTTCTAATTTTCCTATTCACGTAATCTAGCCAAATCTCTTTGTCCACTGTTTGCAAGCTCTTCATTTTGGTATTGATTGGCCACATGCTTGGCTATAGTACATTTGCTTCCTTTAAATCATTACAAGATATGTGGTGTGATCCCAGTACTGAACCCGAAGCAGCACAAGGGCAGTAGGCTGTTCATCCTGAAAATGGCCCCTATATCCACGTTTTCTACTCTTCAGCTAATCCTCTGTTTCTGCTGATACATTATCCCCAAACACCATGAGTTCATCTGTAGCAATGTAACCTTTTGATTGGGAACCTAGCCAAATTCCTTTTGAAAATCCAAACATGTTACATTTACTACTGATGCATCTTTCAAGTCTGGCCAATATCCCCTCATGGCACTCAAATTTGTCAGACCTGATTTTCCCTTCATGAATCAACGCTGTCTCCTCATGATCTGGTTACAACTGTTAAATGCTCCGCTGGTTTTCTTATTAATTATTAATCAATTATTAGCAATATCAGGCATTCGGCCAACAAGCCCAAGTTGCCCACTTTTTGCTTGCAGACACTTTTGATGTAAGGGTATTTAACTGGAGGCATTTCAATCCTTTGGTTCCTCTCCAGATTGTAATGAGTTTTGGAAAATCACAGCGATTACGTCTACCATCTCCAAGGCCAGTTCTTTTAGAATCCTAGGATACAAACCATCAGATCCAGAGAACCTTTCAACCTTTAGCCCCAACCTTTAAATTTCCCTCATTCTAATTCTCTATCAATAACGGTTATATTTAATTACCCCCTATAAATCTTTGCATAAAGGGCATGTCCATAATGTTTTCTACCTTAAAAACTGGTGCAAAATATCTGTATAAATTCTCTGCCATTTCCTTGTGTTCAGAACTATTGCCCCAGCCTTAGTCTCGGTGACCCAAGTTTACTGACATCATCTTGCTTTTTCTTGCACTTAAACAGGTTCTTATTGTCATTAAAAAAAATCTCAGCTAGTTTGCCTGTTTATTTTCCCCTTGATTTGTTTTAGTTCACCTGGAATTTATCATAATATTCAGACTTACCACTAATTTTGATCTCCGCTTCGTACCCTCCTTAACATTGGTTGATCCACTCCCCGCCTACCTTTTCTTCATCATTATGATTTTTTTTTATGATTCTCAAATATTCTTAAAATATCTATCACTGCTTATCTATTATCCTGCTAATCAATTTGCCCATTCCACTTGGGCAAACCCTTTCTCCATTTCTTTGTCATTTTCTTTACTCAAATTTCAGATAAAAATTATCAAAACTAACAACATTACACCAGCATTGTGTCAGTATTGCCATCATCCGCCCACTGTTTTACCATAATTTGAGAAGAACCCGGGAGAAATTCACAAAATAGATATCACTCCAAGGAAGCAAAGATTATAACCTTGTATCAACATTGCTCGGTCACAGCGAGAGATTGGAAAGCTTGCAAGGATGAGCCAAGCTTGTGTGTCCAGGGTTGTTAAGTAAGGGTCCGAAACCGGTTCATTGTCGACCAAGAGGACGAGCAGGTGCGGCCGCAAAAGCAAGACGACTCAGAGAGATGAAAGTTACTGATTCGGGAAAGTAAGGAGGTTCTGAGAAAGACAAGTGATACAATGAGAAAAGATTTGAAGGCAGCAGGAGTCCAATAAGCTCAAGCTCAATCATGTGCTGACACCTCATTGAAGTCAGTCCTATAGCCAGAAGACCTGTGAAGAAGCAACTGCGAAGTGGGCATTAAAATGTAAAGATTTGACACACGATGACTGGAGAAAGGTGTTATTTAGTGACAAAAGCCTTTTCCTGGTTCAGGGCCAATGTAGCCAACATGATTTGAGATAAGACAGTGAACCGTTAAGTAAATGCCACATTGACTAGTTTGTAAAACATCCTGAAAAGGTGATGTTGTGGGGTTGTTGCAGCTATTACAGCGTTGGTTCACTTCACCCAGTTAATGGTATGATGGGATCTCTGCAATATATCAACGTATTGCAGAGAAGAGATAGTGAAGATTTTTCCAGATGGATCTTGGATATTCTATCAAAGACCTTGCACCATGCCACATATCAAAGATAGTGACCTAACCATATAACCATATAACAATTACAGCACGGAAACAGGCCATCTCGACCCGTCTAGTCCGTGCCGAACACATAATCTCCCCTAGTCCCATATACCTGCGCTCAGACCATAACCCTCCATTCCTTTCCCATCCATATAACTATCCAATTTATTTTTAAAAGATAAGTGTCCTGGTAACTCACCTGGCCTGAACCTGATTGAGAATTTGTGGTCAATTATCAAGAAGACACTGAAAGGAAAGGACAGCACTTCGAGACTCAGCTCAGGGGCTATAATTCATGATTCATTGTGGTATTGAGATGAAAAAATTCTCGGAAACTGTTAGAATCTGGTTGATTCCATGCCAAATCATGAAAAATACTTGATAAAGAACACTGGTAGACATATGTGTAAGAAGGAACTGCAGATGCTGGTTTAAACCGAAGATATGCACAAAAATCTGGAGTAACTCAGCGGGACAGGCAGCATCTCTGGAGAGATGGGATGGGTGACGTTTCAGGTCGAGACCCTTCCTCAGACTCATAATGTACTAAAGACATAATGGTGCAATGATAATGAATAAAAGCTAGCCCTGTAACTGCTGTTATATCCGAGTGTATGTTTTATTTATTTAATTTACACAAGAATGTAATTCCTGCTGCAAGCAGAAAATAAAATCCAATGGCATGTGCAATCCATGCAGTGTTTTAAGCTTCAAAAAGCTTGAAAATTTGAAATTAAGTTGGTGATTTCGTTTTCTTATTTATTCAGCCAGTGGATATGAAATTGAAGCATTTATTGTCCATTTTCTTTTTTACCCCCACCCCCCCCCCCCCCCCAACTAAATAGTTTGTTGGATTATTAGTGAGGCCAGATGAGAGTTAACCGTTTAGTTTAGACATACAGTGTGAAAACAGGCCCTTTGGCCCACCAAGTCCACACTGACCCGAGATCATCTATTTGCACTAGTTCTATCCTTCACACTGGGGACAATTTACAGAAGCCAATTAACCTACAAGCATGCACGTCTTTGGGATGTGGGGGGAAACCGGAGGAAACCCATGCAGTCACAGAAAGAACATGCAAACTCTGCGCAGGCAGCAGCTAAGGACAGGATCGAACTCTGGTCTCGGGCGCTGCGAGGCACCAACTTTACCGCTGCACCACTGTGCCGTCCCTGATTCTGATGTTCTGATCGATTCAGAGTTCGATGGAGGGTAGATTGAGTTAGGACAGGAGATTTCCTACCCTGATAGGAATGAGTAAACCAGATGATGAAATAATCTTGAAATAATGTAATCCAATAATATTGTTTTTATTAAAGCAATGTCAGAATTAATGATCAGCTTTAATGCCCCTCAATTCATGCACAAAGTCTTGTAGGATATGGCATAAGAGTTGGTGGTCTTGATATCACTAAGTCCAGATGTTCCTCATTCTCCGACATTACATATAACGCACAATCATATTCAATCTTTCAAACTGAGATTGAATGCAAGCAAATCAAACATATATTGATTGCTGCTTTTGTGTGGGACCAAGTCACAAGGAAAAGTGCAGGAGCACAGTTGGAAACATTTAAGTCAAATCATTTTGCAGCATATAATAAAAAGGAATTGAGTGGCAGCGGTTGGCTACATCCCATTTAACAGATTTTCAAGACAAACTTCACCCACTATTTCGCCCAAGGCTAAAGGCAAAAGTTGCTCTGACAGACTGGACAAATTTTGCTTCACTCTGCATGCCTGTGGAGTATAGATCGCTGTAGTCATTCGAGCAGCAAGAGCAAACACTGCAAGACTAATGAGTCAACTGAGCCTCAACAGATCATTTTGGAGTGAAGAGGAAACAGAAGTTTTGAGAATAGCAAACAGTCGATACCAGCGTCCTTATCTCCCCATAGAACGCCAATCTATAAATGGATTATCGTCCCCTAATTTAGCACACACCACACAACTCCAAGAATAAACGAGACTAAAAATAGCTCTGTTCTCTCAAATAGTCATTGTTTTAATGCCTATGGGATTTGTTTTTCCAAAAGGAACAGTCCCGTGGGTAACAATTACAACACTTCCTCCATGCCCACATTTATCCCAATGCTTTCCCAACATACAAGAGTCAGAACTCTGTCTTCAAACAATAAAAAAAGTAGCAAATGTTAAAATGAGCCAAGTGTTCCCATTATTAAAAGGTCGCTCTGTTTTCAGCTTTTTTTCCCCCCCCAAAAAACAGATGTTCTTATTTTATGGTATAAAAAAGTGTTGCAACTTAACTGAGGCGACTCAGCACACAGCTGCAGGTAAGTTGGAACTGTGCCAGTTCCTCAGCCTGCCCAAATAACATAATAACCTCAGGCTCCAGAAATATGATATTCCTGATTTTCATCAGTCAGGGAGAGGAGTGGAGCTGTATGGTGGGGAGGGAAATTGGGGGGGGGGGGGGGGGGGGGGGGGGGGGGGGGGGAGAGAGGGTGAATAGTTAAGGGTTATGCAAAGCTGCTCATTCAAGCCTGCTGCCTGAATTGACACAGGGTTCCCTGCCTTTTCCAAGTTATGACCATTAGGTGGAATTAGAGCTTATTCACGCAGTTATTGCAAATTTGCACAATCTCTGTTCGTTATGAACATTAACAATTGCACCTTTCCTATCAAATTTGGAGCAAATGGCAGCTCTCAGTTTTGTATGCACTCTACAGTCAAAGGCTTTCTTTTCCTGTTTGCCTGAGATCATTGCTGTGATATTTAACTTTCTTTCCCCCTCCCCTCCCGCAAACCCCCATCTCTTAGGATCAAACTTGGAGCCGAATAAAAACTTCAATTCATGTCCATCCAAGCTTTGTGGAATATATCTCATAAAAGTAAGAGGCTTTAAAGAAAAGGATTTTTGTCATCAAAACCACAATAATTATCTGTCAAAGTTAATTACTGTTTGCTGAGCAAAGCATCCAGGACCAAGTGACAGTGAAGGGTTGCCTTTAGGGTTCGTAATGTAGCTAAGTGTAATCTGGGACTAAAATATCCATGCTTTTAGAGTAGCTTTCTTAAACCCCAAAAAGATAATCAACAAGATCTTGTAAAAAAAATACTCATCCCTACCCAAAAGAAGAGATTCCTCTTTCCAACTTCAGAAAACTAAAGATGCACTAAATAAGAAGTAACATGTAGAAGTAAAGTGACCTGAATATCTAAAGCACAACAGCACACTGCAATTTGGTCACTTCCACAAAGCTTTAAATGAAACTGGCAACTAACACTATTAACAATTTAAACAAAACAAAGGCAAGTTACTCATCCTAACCTCTCATTCCCTTGTTGAGTGTCCACTATTGTGGATTTATGATTGTTGGCATGTTTTCCTATATTAAAAGCCATTTATAAATTCAAATTGTATTAACGTAAACAGCTAGCTTACCAAAAATAAACTTTAAAAATAACTAAATAAATTTGGCTTTCCTTTATGAAAATCAATTATTATTATTAAGTGACAACCTGTAGTAACATAAACAACTTGATGTGTCATCAGTCTCAGTAACAGTTCAAACTGCAGCAATATTATCACTGATAATGATATTCATTTTCCCCTTAATCCTTCTTAAAATATATAATTAAACCACATGCATTTTAATTTTCCACATACGCACACACATTGTGGTGGCATTTTGTCACCTATTAAACCATCACAAATGCATTGGGTATGGGTGCATCCATCCATCATTTTTCGGTACCTAAACAGGAAACCATTTTCAACAGCACATTGTCCTTTTGGATTGTCATACACCATGGTAGTATCTCCATGGGGCATTGGGGACAGAAATTATTACCTGAGTAAACTTATTTCTCTATCAAGAATACATTACCTGCATTGCTCTATACATTTGGAAACACGGGCAAACGTTGAGGATTTTATTTCAACCACTCACAAAACTTGATTCATTTCATTTATCACTTTTCCTCTGTGAAGCCGAGATCATTATCTCTACTCATTTAGCAAGGTAAAGCAAATAGTTTTAAAATTACTTTTACCTAATTTAAGGACTACAGCTGCTTAAAGCTCTCATTTTAGTCTCCAGGCACCTCATTTTAACTTTGAGTTTTTTTTATGATGGAATGTAGCCATTTATGTGACCTTTTGTTCCTCCCTCAGAGGAAGACTGGTGACAGGTAGATTTATTAAGAGTTTGTTATTGTAAATTCCAGATCTTGCGATTATCTCAGATTGAACTTCTGGAGCTTTTTCTGACATTCTGGTATTAGTTTAAATATATTTTAATGTTTGTTCTCACCTTTCTTTGACCCTGTTATAAATACGTCTCACATGGCAAATGCCAAGTAAATTTTCATTGAATATAGTTTTCTTAGTAATGTAAAATTTAACTGTGGAAGCACTTCATCAGACTCATTGCTGGAATTCCAGAAAAAAAAAAGAAATTTTCTCCAAAGAAATCGCAGGAGAGTTGAATGTTTGCAAACCATTATATGGCCCAAGTTAATATTGCTACTTCACCTGTGGTATTGATTTCTTTTGACTCAAATATTTATTTTCTTTTAATTTCAACTGAAAGCTGGAGATGCAAATGTATTTGAAATAGAACTTCAATAGACTTATCATATACTGGCAAAATAGAAAATACTCAGTTACTGCTGTCATTGTGTAGATTTTTGCTCGAGAAGGCCTGGAACCCTTCAATATTTGGAGTGGAACCTCACAAATAATCAATGAACATCAAACATCTGTTGATCATAATGGAATTGTACTCGACACACCCTTTTGAATTATAACCACTGTACATTTTAAATCTCAGCGAAATAATACTTATCCTATTTCTCCAATCTCAATTCCTATTAAACTTCTAATATCATAATCAACCTTTTTTTCTGAGTTAACAGAAATCAATCAACTTTCTTCTTGAATAACCAAGATTTCAAAACATTAATTATCACTTTTCGAAGCTACATTTACTTTGAAGCTGTTGGTGAGGGCTTTCAATGGCATCCTACTTTCAGTTCATTATATAATTTTTCTTACATTTCAAGATAATAATGAAAAGTAAATAGGCTCTAGATACACTGCCATTTTCAGATATCACCATTATCAACTCCAGCATCAATATTTACATTTGTTGCATTTAAATGAGGTTCAGCATTTGTGTCTTTGGAATCAAATCCCTCTTCATAAGTTGAACATAAAATTCGAGGTTGAATCCCTTGCGGAGTTGAGGGAATACTGCAGTGCCATAAGTGTTACATAAACCAGGGCCCTTGCCTAATTTAAGAATACAACGACACATTTCAAAGGTGGTGGCAGCACCCGGGTAATATATTTGAGTGATATATTGCTGTCATGTTAATGGGGTGGGCACTGGGGCATGAGTGTGCAGCCTGAAGAATGGTCTCAACCTGAAACCTATCCCTGTTCTCCAGAGTTGCTGCCTGACCCGCTGAGTTAAGGGCCTGTCCCACTTGGGCGTCATTTGCGCGTCATTTACGCGACATCCTAAAAATTGGTTGGCGCGTCATGATGCGCTCGTGGCGCGTGGTGAGGCGTGGTGGCGTATGCTGTGACCCGTGGTAATGCGCGATGCTTCCCTATCGCCCCAGGTTTTTGGAATGTTCAAAATCCTCGCGCGGCACCTGCGTGACGTATTCCTTGCGCATGCTGACGTACTGATGGCGTACGCTAACGTACTGATGGCATACGCTGACGTACTGATGGCGTGCGTGTAGTGCAGGGTGACACATGGTTACGCATGGTGATGCACAAACATTGCCTATGCTAATTTATTATGCGTCACCGTGCGTCAACGTCCGTAACCATGTGTCGCCGCGTACGCCATTGGCGCGCCATTTCCGCGTCATTTGAGCGCCGCACCACATGCTCACCCGTGTATAAAGCGCGCCGAGTTCTGAAATTTTTTCACTGGGAAAATCCTTGCCACGGAGATCATACTAAAATAACAGTACAGTACGAACGACATCGCAATGGGTCCCAAAAGTAGCAGGGTCCTCAAGAAAAAAGCACGCGACTGTCGTACTGCTAGACGATTTTCACGTGACAGTCACTACCGGCCTGTCGCGTAAGTGACTCGCAAATTACGGCCAAATGGGGCAGGCCCTTTACTCTAACACTTTGTGTCCTTCAGTGCAGAATCAACCCTGGCCACAAAATGGCTGACAAATCTAACAGCCACTCTTCCAGCTGATAAACTATTTAAGATCTACAAACAACATCCAGTAAATAATTAAAGCAGTTGAGAACTGTTAATTCAAAAATTTAAAAAGGCTAAATTACTCAACACTGTGCCTATATTGTGATAGGTACACAAAATTGCTGGAGGAACTCAGCGGGTGCAGCAGCATCTATGGAGCGAAGGAAATAGGCGACGTTTCGGGCCGAAACCCTTCTTCAGACCTTACCTATATTGTGATAGACAGGTGTGAGTGTTATGGAATTTCTCCACGTTCAAACTCAGCCAATGGAGTGCATTGGGGGAATACTGAGAGAGAAGCCAGAACATTTTGAATTTCCATGTTTGAGGAACATACTTTTGCAGCTCAGATCACACTTGTGAAAGCTTAGTGTGGCCGACGTGGTATCATGCTTTCATTACAAAATGACTACACCTCAAGTTCCTTCACTGGTGTAAATGTTTAGTGATCGATGTTGCAAATGGCGTTACATCAATGCCGGTCATTTTTTTCCTTTCTGTTCGGGGGAGAATTGAACACTAGATATAAGGATAATGCCAACATTTTTGGTGATTTTCAGAAATACACAAAGAATGTTTTTTAAATTCAAGAGGGCGATGTACCTGAATTGACATACTTTTAATATATTTAGTAAATTCAAATCCCATTTGATTAAATGTAGGATTTGCCCTTTAATTCTTTGAACTGCATTCCCTTTTCCAGAAAGCTGGTTTCACTTATAAACAAGACATTTTTTTCACTGCTGTGTAAGCATTTCAGTGATCTAAGGTCACCTTGCACCCTTTTTGTCCTGCAGTCTATATAGTTAATCACCCATTAATGACCAACAGTCCATAGCAAACATCTCAGAGAACACGTTAGAATAAGATGATGTTTTATGCTACTTTGTTTTTAGCACAGATGTGTACTTCAAACATTGTTAGCGAATGAAAGTACTCTATATGTTGCAAAAATTGACTTTTCTTTGGTTAAAAAAAACGAATGTTTCCACCCTGAGTATATGTTGGAGTAGTCAATGACAATTAGAAAGGAATCTAAGGTAAGGGCTAATTTGATAAGTACAAAGAATATGAAAATATTATGGACACTTATAACTTCCCCTTAATAACATATCTCTCCACCTTCCTCCAATTCCTGACCCACAAACCAACTATATTCAATTTATTGGGTTTACAATACAATCAAATCTGTGATCAGGGAGTAGACCCGGGAAACCAATTTGTTTTAAGGAATATGTCATCATGCCATTCTCAAATAAAGAAAGATATATTGCTTAAAATGTCAGTAAAAAGATACATTACATAACAAAGTGGTAGATTTCTCCCTAAAATTATTTTTAAAAGTCGTCCGGGCAATTATGATGAATGCAATCAGGATTTTCTGTTGAGCATAATATGATTAATGGAAGGTCTCTGCCGTTTCAGACATGTTGGATCAAACCATACAAGCATTCTACATTTTTTCCCAAGGCTGTTATAGGAAGTAATTATTGGGTGAAGGTAATCTAGTAAATATTATAGATTTAGGCTTGGCATTTGATAAAACAGCTTAATGGGACTGTAGCATAGGTAATTGAATGGCAAACTAGACAAATGAAAACCAAAAGTTTGGCTATATGCGAGGGACCAACAGTTAAATTTCAGGAGTATCAATTCTATCAACATTAAAACAAAAGCTCAAAAGGCAGGAATGGGCCATTCAGTTCCTCATTACTATTCCATTATTCATTGTTTCAGCACCACTGACCTGCACTAATCCCACACCCTTTGATGTCTAAATGAATTGTCATTATTGAATAGACCCAGTGACTGAGGTGGCATCGTCCTCTTGGTTGAAAAATTCACCAACATACGCGTGAAGAAACTTTTCATCTCCCTCCCGACTGGCCAACACCTTATTCTGAGACCTGGTTCTGGAAACTCCAGCCAAGGCAAACATCATCCCTGCATCACATGGGAATTGACTTGGGGAGCAATAAAAACTGGTGAAAATGTTTATGAGAAGGCAGGCAATGAGAAGATGGTGAGGTGGGAGAAGACTACATTGGAGTTTTGGGAGGGGGGGGGGGTGTTGGGAAAGGTTGGAGGCAAGTTCGGGGTGGGCCAAGAAAAGGACAGGGAGGGGGGACCTGAAGAAAAAGTCATTGGAGGCTAGAAAGAATTAAGGGGACAAGGAGGATGGGGAGAAGATTGTGAAGGGAAGAAAGCAGAGAGGCGCTGAGGCGTAGTTCTGGGAGACAGTTACCGAGGGGCATTGTGGGATTAGAAAGAAGGATGAACAAGTGAGACAGTATACCATGGAAGGCAGCTGCGAGATGCTCAATGCGACAGTAGAAGATGAATGAGAGAAACTGGAAAAGATCTAAGGCCTAGATAGAGCGGAAGTGGAGAGGATGTTACCAGAAGTGGTAGAGTCCAGGACCAGAGGGCACAGCCTCTGAATAAATGAATATACCTCTAGAATGGAGATGAGGAGGAATTTATTTAGCCAGTGTGGTGAATGTGGAGAATTCATTGTCAGAGGCAGATGTGGTGGCCAAGTCTTTGGGTATTTTTAAAGCAGAGATAGATAGGTTCTTGTAAGGGCATTTTTAAGGGCATCACAGGTTATGGCGAGAATAGGGATGAGGGATTTTTGTCTCAATATAAAATATATTTTATCAGCATCGTATGATCCAGACTCTTCTTTCTATTTCATACATTGGAATAATTTCTATACCTTAGCACATTTCCTATGGAAAGCCAGGCTGGGGAATTAACTGTTTGGCCATGTGTCAGTAGTATGAGCCCCCGGTAACCTTAACTGTAAGGCATTGCCATGTCGCTGCGACAACCAGGAAACTGTTGCTGGTGAAATTGACCATCATTGGATCCTTCCCCAGCCAGCAGGTAGTAAAATGAGCAAATGGTAGAAGGGGCTTAAAGTTTACTTGCGCAGCCCAGAAAAGCATGCTGCTCCTCCTTGCCTTATAAGAGAACAATGCATCCTTCAGAGATTCTCCATTCTCTGACTTGTTTCAGGTTGCCACAAAAGCCACTCACACCTGAGCTAAAAGCACAGTTGTCCTCACCGATTCCTGATTGGAGAAAAGCAAGCAGGAAATCAGTAGATAACCCATACAGGTCATTTCAGCTGCCCACTGGAAAGTGGGGTTGAAATTGACTCCCCATCCATCTACTTATGGTTTAAAATCTTACAACATCCATGTTCTCCAGAGATGCTGCCTAACCCGCTGAGTTATTCCAGCATTTTGTGTCTTTCTTTGGTAAACCAGCATCTGCAGCTCATTGTTATTGCGTTATTATTTACTGATCTGTTCTGCTTTTTTTTTGGAATCTGGGGCCTTTCCTCACTTACCCTGTGTTTTCTCCAGTATTGTGCAAACTTTATTACTTCACGTGTTATTGGCATTGACCTTCAACCTCGCATTCACTAAGTCATTGATACAGTTTTCTATATCCCGGAAGAGGACTCCATTCCCAGAATCCTGACATCACTTTAAATTTGCAAATGAGAATGTAGCCAGCAATATAACATTGAAATAAATAATTTAAAACTTCCTCAATCTTACACCGGTTTCTCTATTAATCCCAAGACGGTGATCACAATTTACTTCTCGCTGCTCTCAGATGCTCCTTTTGGCATTGTGCTTCCCCAAGCAGCAGTTCTGCAAGGACAAATTAGGACAACTGTGAAGAGTCTCGCCAAGAACTGCACGATGCTTCCATATTAGGATATCTCACTGCTCGGCGATCTTGAAAACGTGGTGCAACAATTGAAGAAATACAATTCAGTGTCATTCTTTGTTTATGTTACAGCATTCCTTCACAAGCTTCACAGAAAAGCTACAATCTATGTTTCACGCAGCACACAACACAGTGCATCACTATTACACTCCAGTAAACATGGTAGGTCAACTCAAATGAGAAAGGAAAGCAAAAAAAAGCACTGACATTTTCAGATAAAATTACCCGCGAAATAGCAGTAAAGCTGTAATGATTAAATTACAAGTAAATCTAAAAAAAAAAAAAAAATCAAAAAAAGGAAATACATCAGGAGTAGATATTTAATGGACTTCCTTTCTTCATGTTCAACGGGGTTTAAATGCATGCAGGGCTAATTTTAGAGCAACCATTAACACAATTGTGGAAAATTCCCGTTTGAGCTAAATTAGCACATGTTATTCATGTTGAAACTTTTTTTTAAATGTAAACATAAACCATGCAAGCACGCAACGTTGATCACAAACACTGAAACACCACTTTTAATTGGTTATAGGAAATATTATTCAATACATCAATATTGTGGAACTATTTGGCTTTAAAGAAAATGCAGAAACCCTATATGATGGACTACTTTTACTAATTAAAATCATGATGAATTGATCACAAGATTTTTGAATTATTTTTGATTCAAAAAGTTAGTTTTAAAAAGGGCATATAGTTTTTACATGAACAATTAGAACAACATTTGGTGATTACCCCCTTGATTTAATCAAGTGGTAATAGGATGATAAACCAAGATTCTTTATGCAACATTAAGTTGCTTTCTTAGTTTACTAATTATGAAAGTAAATGGAAATGGTCAACAAGTACATGAAAAGAACAATGTTGATTTTTCCATCTAATCTATTTCCAAGATGGTCTTTAATGTATTAGGTTTTCATTTAACAAAACCAATCATACTATAACTTCCATTCACAGTAATAAAAATCAAAGAGCCTCACCTGTAATAAAATAGTAAGTACCTACCGAACTAAAACTTGCAAATTATTTAAAAATGAAAATACTGTCACTCAATTTAAATCATATTGTTGGATTCATGTACAAATATAATCAAATATAATCACATCAATGAGGAACAAACCAACGAAGAGTACAGTAACTTGCATGACCCAAGGGGCTTTTAGAAGGTGGATGTTTTAATTGGGCCATAGTTTTTCTTATGGTCCCCATCTCTGATAAGCATCAGTTAAAATCTAAGATACAGCTCACATATCCAGAGCCTAGTCAAGCAGAAGCACAATGTTGTGTGCTGCCTGGGGTTTAATTTCTTTTACTATACTTAATTTGCTGCCAGATGCAATAAACAAGTTATGGCCTCTGGGAAATGGCAGCTCACTCATTATCTGAATTACATGGTTAGCTTTTTATCCCAACAGAACTTCAGTACAATCTGGGAGGTTTATGATTGGCAGGTGAGGCTCTTTGAATAGTTCCCTTTGTAATGGAATTCATTTTGATTGGGACACAACTGGATGGCAGGTCCGTCTGAGATGTGAGCGCAACGAGGAAAGAAGTATGGGAATCTACTAGGACGTGAAGCAGTCTTGGTGCTGAAGGCGAGCCGCAGCAGGAAGTAATGATTCTCCACGGATCAACTTCAAGGGACTTGTCGCTAACTTACAGAGATAAATTTCTTTTTATGTGCAAAATAACTTTCTACTGCACCAAATGCTTTTAAAATTGTGTACAGAGTATCAAGAGGCAAATAGAAGCAATATCATTTGGTATTTTTTGTATCAGAACCAATGTTTTGCCTCCCAAAGGCATGACGTGTAGTTATATTAGTCTGTGTTGTAAGTGGGAGGAATGAGAGGGTCAGGCCGACGAGGTAATATAACTCACCTCCACCCTGACCTAGTTGGTTGAACTAGGACTCAGTGGAGAATTAATACTACTTTAGAAAACATTTCCCTGTGCATTTTGAGTCACTTTCATTTGAATTAGTTTGGTGCTAAATATCTGACATATGAAAATTATGCAATCTAAAACAAGGTAAACCACAGTAAATAGGAATGAAGCCGTCTACATGCTGCACCCAAGGTAGAAAATGTGATATCAGCAGCAGAGGAGATTCAATGTTCATTCTTTATACCTTTGGTGTTGTATTTATTAGGTTAATTTTAGATGGTGACTATAGAATCCAAACAAAGGGAAGTTTTATGGAATACTAAATACAGGAGTTATTAATCATGTTGTGCCATCACAATTCTATAATAAAACATATACGTTAGCTTTGGGGAAAAAATAGCATTTTCCTCTTTGTACCCATATTCACACAACAATATGAATTTATTATTGTTTTAAAGCTTGACAGAATGGAATTGCTGTCATAACACATGCTACATGCTCCAACAGTATGAAATGTATACACCTCGATATGACAGATTGCAGAATGAGAATGTTATATGGAACAGAGTGACAGAATCTTTAATGGAGCTTAGAAAAAAATCATGAAGCCGTAAAACTTATACAACAAGCAAAAAAACAGATATATGAAGTTTAATTTTAGTTTTGTTTGGTGTCAGCAAGTTGTCTTCAGCTGTGTCACTGACAAATCCCCCCACGGAGCATAAAAATTATCTCACATATGTAATGACAAGTAACGTGACATTCAGCAAAAATGATGGAATTAACTGCAATACAACTTGAGGTGAGTACAAATGGTTAAGTAAGATATAGTATTCAATGAAGGCTCACTTTCTGTTAAATGCACAAACTTGATCCCTTTAAAAATTTTCTCCAAACCCACTTATTTGACCCAGATTTTGGTTACCCCGCTAGCCACCCCTGCCTGGTTCTGCATTATATTGATAGGGCTTGTCAGAAAGGGACTTATCAGTGATGACTACGTTTATCAACAAGGACTACGATTAATAACCATCCCCATTAAGCTATCAGTTTTGCAATTTGCTCTGATTTATATGTCAAATTTAATTGAAAATATAGTCTCCATCTTGTACTCTAGGATGAATTCTGTAAAACCTCTGATATTCCTGCAAAAATGGTGGTTTCTAATGCAAAACATGCACAATCATAGGCTGTGTTGTACAAGGCAACATCTCTTCCACACGTCTTCTCTTTTTGCTTTACATAAAAACACAGGTATGTAGGTGCCAAGCCAGAAAGGATATACTGACAGCATTTGATTTCAGGCTTAGCCAAATAGTTTTGCAAAGCTTTTAAAAGGTGTGCACATATAGTCAGCCACCTTTACATACATTGTATTAGTCAAGTGTGAACCTACGGTGATGCTCAGCTTAAATTTAACAAAGGCCAGACTTTTGCTTTGTTATTTTCACCAAAACTGCCTGCATAATTTAAGCTTTGGAAACTAGTATTCAAAATCAAACTCCAGTATTGCTTGCTATTAAACTAGCTTGCAAATGGGAGTCACATTTTAATTATATTTTGTAAACAGCAGGCTACAAATGTGATACGAGAACAAAAATACATCACCCACTATTTCACAGATGCAATACTTAAGTACGTTTCACATTAACACCACCTCCTGTATTCTTAACACCTTGCTACTTGCCACCAGCAGAGCAACACTTTTCAAACAAATTGTACTCCTGGATTAGAGATGTCAACAAGGTGGACACTTTAAGTTACATTATTCCATAAAACATGAGCAGAGATTAGTTTTATTAGAGGAAATATCTCAATATACTTTGTTCAATAGACTATGAGTAACAGAAGGTATCAACAGTCCCCAGATATGTAAGATTTCTGATTTAAAAAAAGTGCTGGAGTAACTCAGCGGGCCAGGCAA
Source organism: Amblyraja radiata (assembly GCF_010909765.2). NCBI lineage: Eukaryota > Metazoa > Chordata > Chondrichthyes > Rajiformes > Rajidae > Amblyraja > Amblyraja radiata. The sequence continues at coordinate 28,631,847 of NC_045964.1, read as the reverse complement.
TATCCATGGAGAACATTGAAAGGCGACATTTCAGGTTGGGACCATTCTTCATGCAAATTGTGGTGGTGGTGGGGGGCGTGGAGAAAGCTGGAAACGTTTGGGGAAAGATAAAGTCAAACAAGTAATAGGTGATGGGGTTTTTTTGATTGGTAGAGGATTGGACAAAGGCCAGATATTAAAAGACAAAAAGTGTGAGATAAAGATAGAAGAGACACAAATTGTGAAGGCAGAGAAAGGAACATAGATGGAAATGGACTGGGGGAGGTGTGGGTGGGGGAAGGGATTCAGGTGGGGCACAGGGAAAAGAGGACAAAAGTGGGGGGGGGGGGGGGGAAGGTGGTTGTAAAAATTGGAGACTTCAATGTCCATGCCATTAGGTTGTAAGCTATCAAAGCGGAATATGAGGTGCTATTCCTCTAGTTTGTATGTGGCCTTACTCTGTCAACAGAAGAGGCCGAGGACAGCAAGGGCATTATGAGAATGGAAAGGGGAGTGAAAATGGCTTGCAACCGGGAAATTCTGCAGACCCAAATGTTCGGCAAAAAGGTCACATAGTCTACGCTGGGTCTCGCTGATGTAAAGGAGGCCACATTGGGAACACTGAATGCAGTAGATGAGGTCTAAGGATGTGCACATTTACCTCTGTCTCACCTGGAAGGACGGCCGATGTCACTGGATGGATACATGGGAGGGGGTAGAGCGATAGGCATTCCATCTCCTCCGGTTGCTGGGGAAAGTACCTGGAGAGGGGATGGCTTGGGAGGGAATGGATGAGTGGACCAAGGAGTTGAGGAGGGAGTATACTATGCAGAAGGTGGAAAGGGATGGGGATGGCAAGGCGTGACTGGTGGTGGGATCAGGTTGAAGGTGCCGGAAATGGCTGAGAATGATGGGGTAAAAGATCAGGTCCAGGGAAACTCTATCCTTGTTCGGTCTGGGTGGCGGAGGAGTGAGAGCGGAGGAGGGATATAGATGACATGCGGCTAAGGTGATCCAACTACGACAGCAGGAGGGAAACCACGTTTACTATAGAAAGAAGACCTCAGATGTCCGAGAAAGAAAAGGCTCATCATGGAAGCAGATGTAGTTGGGGACAGAGAGATTGAGAATAGGGGATGGCATCTATGCAAGAGGCAGGGTGGGAGGACGTGTAGTCCAATAACTGTGGGAGTAGGTGGATTTGTAGTCAATGACAGTTGTGATGGAGACAGAGAAATCAAGAAAGAGGAGAGAGATGCCAGAGTTAGTCCGTGAATTTGTGGGCAGAGTGGAAATTAGTGGTAAAGTTAATGAAATCAACAAGTTCAGCACGGGTGCAGGCGGCAGCCCCAATGCAGTCATCAATGTAGTGGAGAAAGAGTTGGGGGATGGTACCAATGTACATTTGGAACAAAGACTGTTCAATGCAACTAACAAAAAGGCAGGCATAGCTGGTGCCCATGCGAGTGACCGTGACGAAACATTTAACTTGAAGTAAGTGAGCGGAGTCAAAAGAGAAGTTGTTGAGGGTGAGGACAAGTTCCGCCAGGCAGAGGAGAGTGTTAGTAGAGGGAAACTGATTGGGAGTTCCATTTCTGAATTAGAATGTCCCACATCCAATGGCCAGTTTCGATAACCTTAAAGTATTAATGGATGTTACATTGTTTGATAAAGTATTTTACAATTGTCAATAGAAGGGGTTGCCATGTCAGTTTCTAAAGTAAATCTTTTAATGATTTCCCCCTGCAAACAGTTATTTTTGAAGAACAATTGTTTTTTGAAGCAAGTAGCTGCCGACCCTATTCCATAACTTTCCCACCTTGAAAATGTTTTCAAAGATTTATGGGAGAAATTCCTGAAGTTGAATTTCAATAAATCAGGTCTTCCATAACTCATGTATGCAAGAGCTTCCTTTGTCCAAAAACTCACTGTGAAAGAATCCTAAATTCATTACCAAACTTTCAGAGATTATTTACCATTAAAACTCTTTTGGGCCAAGAGAATGCAATAAATAATGAGCTGTTTTAGTAATGATGACAAATTACTTGGAAACCTTAGCTTGGCTTACAATTGAATTGGAATTTTGGTTTTATATTTAGCTGGGGATTCCAAGGTATGAGCATTTACTCTACCTACAGTTGCAGGCTTTACTCAATGATAGGATATTCATAATCATATGTTGTAAATGACAGATTCTTAAAAAAAATAATTGTATTAAATTGTTCTCAAATAAAACACAGGATTGAAATGTGATACTAATTAAGAGGACGACAATTCTTGCCACATATAATAACACTAAACATTTTACATGCATGAGCTGCTTCAAATTAACAGCATTTTAAAAACAAAATGCTAATGAATGTTTAATCTATTACTTACTCGATTGAGTCAGATTTATACATAACAAACGCGAAAAACCACATAGAAATGTTAATCAATCAGCAAATACTTCATTCAAATATCCTATATAGAAAACCATTCAGAAATTCAATCCTCTGAAACATTTTTTTTCAAAACAATATTCCCACATGTAATCAAGGGAAACTATTGAAACAACTACAGCCACATTGGTGGATAACATTTAAGGCACCACAGACCACTCCATATATTCCCATTTCAAATATCCCAATGGACACACATAAACAGTAGAGTATATTTGATCTTTAACTTTTCTGCCTATATGTGCCCGACTGAGGAAGAAAAAAAAATCCCACTAAATCAAATGCAATTGATTCAAACAATCCAAATCAGTCTGAAGAAGGGTCTTGACCCGAAATGTCACCCATTCCTTCTCTCCAGAGATGCTGCCTGTCCTGCTGAGTTACTCCAGCATTTTCTGTCTACCTTCAATTTAAACCAGCATCTGCAGTTCTTTCCTACACAATCCAAATTCAAATGTCTAAAATGAGCCTGTGACATTATAAACCAATCAATTAATTCAATAGTTTGGCCATTACCATTGCATGGACTAAGTTTCAGTCTGTTCATGTCACAATAAATATATTTCAGGGTCCCTTTTTAAGTTTCTATTGCACTGTACAAAGCTATTTTCTCATAAATCTAATTTTTCAGAATTGTAAGAATAATCCAAAAACATTTTTTTTTAACTGAATTACCAACTGTTATTTGTGAATACAGAGAGCAAAAAAATCAGCTGGAGGCACCTTAGAGTTTAAAAACAATAGATATTTCATAATATTCGCTGAGAGAATATCTTCAGCAGCAAATTGTAACATCATGTGCAATCACAATTTAATGTTGACCATCCTCAATAAAATTTGTATTCAATTATTGTAAAGTAAATGATTGAAATGTAAAACTACTTCCGAATAACCCGTTTCTTGTCATAAACACAACAATTTCATGCATGAAGACAGACACAGCATACTGGAGTAACTCAGTGAGTCAGGCAGCATCTCTGGGGGAAAAAAGGAACAGGTGACGTTTCAGATCGAGACCCTTCTTCAGACGGAGGGTCAGGAGAAAGGGGAACAAGAGATATATACAGTGCTTAGGACAATGGATGGAAGATATGCAGAAAGCAACAATAATCAAGTAAATGTGGAACCCACAATGGTCCATTGACTCAATAACAAAGCAGGAATCACTGACTTGCTTTAGTCACCAAAAGTAGTCAGATAAAACATTTTTTCCCCTCCAATCTGCCTAATATTCTTTGCTGATAAAATCTGGCTTTATGCCTTTCCAGATTATCAGGCTCTTGATGGGTAGGAGTATGCAATACACAACTCGCTGCATGAGTAGTCTGTTCCTTTAATTATTTCCAAGTTTCAATGCTTCCAGTCTGGAGTTGGTCAGAGAAGTCTTGTTAAATGTGAAAGAAACATGCTTTGGAATGCTTAAAATATAAACAAAAAAAATGCTGGAAATAGTAGTTCAGAGAACAGAAAGAAAAGCAGTTAACATTTCAGGTCAATGAACTTCCATCATGAAGAATTTCCCGTATATGTTATTTAATTTGAGAATCCCACAGTTGATAGTTGATTTCTTTCATGTATTAATATTAATCCTGCAGATTATTTTCAATTAAAGATGATTATATGCATTGATGATAAAGCTCACGTGATAGTAAGTTTTGATGTTATTAATAAATTGCTATCATTAAATCTATAAAAGCAATTATTTGCGAGGAAAAAAAATCTATTTCTCATTCATCTTGGCCAAAAATAAAAAAATATATATTTACATATTAGTGAAAGGATGTGGTTGGTGTATTAACAGGCATTCATATGTTTGTTTAATTTTTGATTGAAATCTTACCAACTTCAAATCTGTCCCAAATAGATGTATCAAATATTTTGCCTCTGAGCATTTGTGAACAAGTTAGAGTTTTTTTGCAGCTGATTATTTTGCTTCGTTGTTTTCACTAGATGATCTACTTTAAATCATTGCCATAGAGACATGGGTTATGAGTTTGCGATAATTATTGTAATAGTTCCTGGATTCTGACACAATCCATCTGCATTCACAGGATTAAGTGCTTTTTAAATAATTTAATCCCTTATGAAGTGAGTAGCACCTCCATCACTTGATGCAGGTGTGGAAGTCACCTACCAATTGTCACTCTGTTGTTATTAAGAATGATTGCGGACTTCAATGGATGTGAAGGTAGTTGACTCCTGAATGACAACAGTCTGTTACGATTGAGTGAAAAGGAAGCAAAATGACCAAGCCGAGGTGTGCGTGTGGGAGGAGGGGTTGTCATCAGGTTGCAGAACAATGTTGGTCTCAGCCTCGGCCCTGGCCTTCAGTCTGTACAGACATTGCTGTGCCTGAGATAATATTGGGCCTAGAAATTCATTCACATGCAGAAACTTCCATGAAGATGCTCAGCAGGGAATCTGTGCTGCTTTGTCTCTCTGCCAATAGTGTGCAATATTCATGTTCATAAGATAGGAGCAGAAGTAGGCCATTTGGCCCATCGAGTCTACTCCATCGGTAGACAAAAAATGCTAGAGAAACTCAGCGGGTGAGGCAGCATCTATGGAGGGAAGGAATTGGTGATGTTTCGGGTCGAGACCCTTCTTCAGTCTGCTCCACCATTCATTTATGGCTGATCTAAGTTCCCCCTTCAACTCCATTATCCTGCCTTCTCCCCATAACTCTTGAGACTCTTACCAATCAGGTATTTGTCAACCTCCGCATTAAAAATTATCCAATGACTTGGCATCCACAGCCGTCTGCACGGACGTTCTCCCCACTGAAACATATTAACTATGAATATTTCAGAAGTCCTTCAAGACAGCTGAAACCAATCAGCAGGTAACCGAGGGGGGAGGAAACAGCCAAGAGTGAGAGACAATAAACATATATGATATTTATTGTCATATATCCAAAAAACGTAAATAATGAAATTCTTACTTACAACAGCTCAACAGATATGTAAACATAGTACTCTGTAAAACACAAAAAACAAAATAGTTCAGTAGATATATTTAAAAAAACAATAGTGCCAAGACAAAAAAATAATGCCGCCAAGTCTATGCAATTCGGAGCTTATTTAGTGAAATTACCAGAAAGATCAATGCCTGCAGCAAAGACCCAATATCTTGGTCCTAAAGCCACAAAAAGTTTAATGACTTTGCAGCATGGTCAGCATTTCTGGAATAAATCTCACAAGCCAACATATGCATCACTACATAGAGACATTGCAAACCAACACATACACATAGAACTATTTAACTACAATAAGAGATCACGTACACACAGTCTATGAGTCATCTAGCACCTAAACAAAAGAAGGTGGTAAATAACTGGAAGGGAATTGACAATCTACAACCAAGTCATGGTCAGTCACTTGGAGGAAATGGTGCAGGTAATCAGGCATTCAACTCCCACCATCTCTGAAGTTCAGATTTATTTTCAAGTGCAGCCCACCTTGTGACTGTTTATTGCATGTATAGAAACTAATTCCACTTCACTTGGACTTTAAATGTTCATAATTCGCACTATAAGGTCCCCAATACATTTTTTGACCAATCTATAGTAAAATTCAATTACATCATGCACAAAATGTCTCTGCTAGGATATATTGTATTTTCATATCTATCTATCTATCTATCTATCTATCTATCTATCTATCTATCTATCTATCTATCTATCTATCTATCTATCTATCTATCTATCTATCTATCTATCTATCTATCTATCTATCTATCTATCTATCTATCTATCTATCTATCTATCTATCTATCTATCTATCTATCTATCTAGTTCACTCCAACTTGGGGTTGAGTGGTGCCATCTGCTTCATGATGTCATGCCATTCTCTTCAGTCCTTAGCTAGCTGGATAGCTCTGACCAGAGAGTTCATATAAATTCACGCAATTTAACAGTGTCAATATGACAATGAAATTCTACTATCAGCATACAAAATGAGCGCAAATTTCTGTAGAGACCATCTTTCATTACTATTTATCTTCACATTGTTAGATATACAACAAACAGCCATAACTATGTTATTTGTTGTACATAGAACAAAAATAGTTTCAGATAGTTTGCATGCATGACAATGCCAGTATTGGAATCCTGTTTGTGACAAACAAGTAACACAATCTTGGTAATGACACATAAACAAACACTTGAGCGAGTCAGAAAATTGATGTCCCAGATATTTTACATTCACCCAAGCAAACCGACACACAGTTTGGCTTACTACCTTATCCTAAAAATGGCATCTCATCTGTGCTGTGCAAGAAATGGAGCATCCGTTCTGCTTGCAGATTCTCAGTCTTACAGCAAGGAACCTTATTGTGTAAAAATCATTTTTAAGAGAGCACATCTGTTTTTTTCCAAAACACTCCTGATCTAGGGAGTAATTAACACTATTTCACTGAACAGAGGGGAGAAAGGAACAGAAAGGTGAAAAACTTAAAATCAAAATTACTGCACTTAGGAGGCTTTGACATCAGGGAAATAATTTTGGAAGATAGACACAAAAAGCTGAAGTAACTCAGCGGCACAGGCAGTATCTCTGGAGAGAAGAAATTGGTGACTTTCGGGTCGAGAGAAAGATAGGCGAAGAATGTTTGCAACCACCTCTAACGTGGGAGCAAAAGAAATAAGTAAAAGAAAGAAAGGATGTATGATGGGACATGAATATAGGACATTGCGTAGTTGGGAAGAAATGATAGAGGGAGAAGAATACTGAAGACAAAAGGAGCAGGTTGCAGACTGTCATGCTGGCAAGAAATTAGACATGTCATCCAAAATAGAGACAGTCAGAACTGAGATACCCAAAATAAAAATAATATAGATTTAAGTTTTGACGGCACTCGTGGAATAGTAAATAGAAACATTCTTTGGAGGTGAAATAAAAGGTCATGGTGATGAATTTAAGGTGGAGAGAAACTGACTTCAGTGAACAATTTGACACAACTTCACACAAAGACTTAGATGGAGTTGGAAGTGTAGACAATGATGGGGTCAATGCCCATCATTTGTGGAAGATACAGAGCATGACATGATTTTTCCTCGATACCATGCAGGAGTTTTCCCATAGCAATAAAACAGAAGTAAGCAATTTGAATCAACTGGAGTGTGTAATGGTTTAATCTTTCATACAAACAGACATACCAAATCCCAGTTTAGAAGCAGGAAAGGGGAGGAACAGCCCTGAAGATATTGGAAGGTGGGGTTAAATATTACAAATCCCCATATAATCTCATGGGTTCAGAAACTAGGACCAAGGAGTAGAAGGGAAGAACTAACATAGGGTCCAGTGGATTCACCACCCTAGCTCTGGAGAAGAGAGGAGAGTAGCATTATGGAAATCAGACAGCAGGGTGGCGAGGGAGGTGCTGGAGATTGGTAGGCAGAGGGCAGGGTCGATCTAAGCAAAGGAACAGACTGGAGCCATGCTTCATTCACCTTTGATATTCTCTTGGTAACTTAAATATTGAATGCTTTCCGTATATATAGTGGGTGGAAGTAATGTCGAAGGAAGGATGGGTGATCCTTTAAGATGTATAAAGTCAACTGAAACGGCTGCAAGTCCCCATAATTCTGTGCTCCTGTTCGAAAGGCTTAGTTTAAACTTTGTTCTCTCCTGCTGCTTTAATGAAAACATTCTTGGCATTGCTAATTTATTAGCAGCAAAATGTAGGCTTGATTTGTACAGTAATCCTTCCTCCCATTCGTTATACAAGCTCAAACTAGGCTCCAAATTTAAGGCTGATTACATAATTGCCCTGTGTGTGGGCCAATCACATCATTAAAGCTCAGTAATAACTTGCAATGTAGCACCTTACCTGCAAGCTTTTAAGCTACAAAACCACAGGGGATAAAAGGATAGGAAACAGACGAGAGAATATTTTTTAAAGTGCCAAGGCATATAAAGTTTGTTGAAAGTTCTTACAGATTTTGAAATCACCACCCCCCACTCACCCTGCCCCCGGGAAAAAAGACACAACTTGTAGCTAATAGGCAATTGATCAAAATAATGCCTTGAACCTGCTGGCGACGTTTAGCTCATTAACCGTAAACCTCAGCGTACATTAGCAGCAGGCAGTTGTCTGAACAATTGGCAAATGTGGTAGATGTTAGCATTTGACTTTTGGAGCCTCAAACATCTGCAGATGGTGGAATCTAGAGCAAAAAAAAACAGCTGGAGGAACTCTGTGGGCCAGGGCCAACCGTGGACAGTCAGTGTTTATGGGTCAAGCATTTGTTTAGGAATTAACTTCTTTTCAGGGACATTGATTTCCAAATTCAAAATGTAAGTGAAATAAGTGAAACATAATATTAGCTGCCAGGTTATTTGCATCCCTGCTCTCACAGCTCAATTGCTTAAAACTGAAATGTAACAAACAATATGAATATAATAAAAGAAACATGAATTGAATAATTGCCCCACGACAGCTCATCTTGGAATCTCTTCCTGGTTTCAAGTCCCGTCTATCTGTTCTCATCCCATTAATAATGGGAATAAAGGACAGAAGTAAAAGAGTGTTTGTTTGGACATTCAATCCTTCATAGAGAAATGTTTACTTTTAATTTAGCGGGATTCAGCATCAGTTGCTCGACCTGCCATGCATCTTAACCAATAAATCTTTATCTTTGCCGAATGCCTACAGTTGTTGGTTTTCTTACTGAAGCATTAGATGCACATATAACCAATGAGCCGGGGGCTACTGGGTAGAAGCAAACTCCCAACTGTTAGTGTAACACCAATAAGGGATACAAAACTGCAGTTAAAGCAGTCCATTTGAATGACTACTGAATGAATAAACACAGCGAGACAAGCTCAGACCACTCCATTTATTGCCCAATTCAGGTCAGGAGAAGGCCTTGATAGTGGTGCACTATTCATGCAGATCTGACATGACATTAAAGTAGTACAATCCAGATCCTACTAGTACAGAACTTGTCTTTATTTTAATTAAACTAAACACTACAGGCCTCATATAATAGTAGTAATAAATTAGCTGGATAAATAAATTATAACTCTGGCAACTTAAATGTAAATCTCAAAATATTTTGGGCAATTTTGTTAAGTCATTTTTGAGATGCGGCCATTGCTGGCAAGGCCATCATTTATTGACTAGCCTTGTAAAAACCTATTCAAACTTTATTTTCAATTTTACGAACGAATAAAAATAACTCTCTTTGCACTGCTTGGCCTATAAATCTGCATTACGAGTTCAACATTTTCAGTTTGTTATTTTAATTACCTATCTAAAGCTAAACCCAATTTTGCTTGTGTTTCACTGAAAAAGAAATCTGTGTCCCATAAATTGTTTTAGTCCAGTCAAGTTTGCCAAAATGCAAGTCAGAAATATAGATTGCCTGGTAACGCCAGTTAAGTATATCTGGAAAGACTTGGCTTGAATTAGCTTTCTGTTGACACGATTATTTTATTTTCCACTAGAGGATGCATTTTACCAACATGTACAAACTTTTTTGAACAGGAAAACTGCCAAACAAGTCTTCAAACACAGTTTCTTGTCGGTGAGCCAAGAATTCACAGAGGCATCTGGAGACGAATCCTTCATCTTAACCATACAATCTTTCTATTGAGATGAAGGACAGATATTGACTCGAGGAACAGGAGAACTAAAAAGGTACATAACATTTTAATTACTCCCCAAAATACATATCATTAATCTTTTAGTCAGAAACAGGTGAGTTGATCATGGGGAACAAGAATATGGCGGACCAATTGAATAACTACTTTGGTTCCGTCTTCACTAAGGAAGACATAAATAATCTGCCGGAAGTAGCAGGGGACCGCGGGTCAAAGGAGTTGGAGGAATTGAGTGAAATCCAGGTTAGCCGGGAAGTGGTGTTGGGTAAATTGAATGGATTAAAGGCCGATAAATCCCCAGGGCCAGATAGGCTGCATCCCAGAGTACTTAAGGAAGTAGCTCCAGAAATAGTGGATGCATTAGTAATAATCTTTCAAAACTCTTTAGATTCTGGAGTAGTTCCTGAGGATTGGCGGATAGCAAACGTAACCCCACTTTTTAAGAAGGGAGGGAGAGAGAAAACGGGGAATTACAGACCAGTTAGTCTAACATCGGTAGTGGGGAAACTGCTAGAGTCAGTTATTAAAGATGGGATAGCAGCACATTTGGAAAGTGGTGAAATCATTGGACAAAGTCAGCATGGATTTACAAAAGGTAAATCATGTCTGACGAATCTTATAGAATTTTTCGAGGATGTAACTAATAGCGTGGATAGGGGAGAACCAGTGGATGTGGTGTATCTGGACTTCCAGAAGGCTTTCGACAAGGTCCCGCATAAGAGATTAGTATACAAACTTAAAGCACATGGCATTGGGGGTTCAGTATTGATGTGGATAGAGAACTGGCTGGCAAACAGGAAGCAAAGAGTAGGAGTAAACTGGTCCTTTTCACAATGGCAGGCAGTGACTAGTGGGGTACCGCAAGGCTCAGTGCTGGGACCCCAGCTATTTACAATATATATTAATGATCTGGATGAGGGAATTGAAGGTAATATCTCCAAGTTTGCGGATGACACTAAGCTGGGGGGCAGTGTTAGCTGTGAGGAGGATGCTAGGAGACTGCAAGGTGACTTGGATAGGCTGGGTGAGTGGGCAAATGTTTGGCAGATGCAGTATAATGTGGATAAATGTGAGGTTATCCATTTTGGTGGCAAAAACAGGAAAGCAGACTATTATCTAAATGGTGGCCGACTAGGAAAAGGGGAGATGCAGCGAGACCTGGGTGTCATGGTACACCAGTCATTGAAAGTAGGCATGCAGGTGCAGCAGGCAGTGAAGAAAGCGAATGGTATGTTAGCTTTCATAGCAAAAGGATTTGAGTATAGGAGCAGGGAGGTTCTACTGCAGTTGTACAGGGTCTTGGTGAGACCACACCTGGAGTATTGCGTACAGTTTTGGTCTCCAAATCTGAGGAAGGACATTATTGCCATAGAGGGAGTGCAGAGAAGGTTCACCAGACTGATTCCTGGGATGTCAGGACTGTCTTATGAAGAAAGACTGGATAGACTTGGTTTATACTCTCTAGAATTTAGGAGATTGAGAGGGGATCTTATAGAAACTTACAAAATTCTTAAGGGGTTGGGCAGGCTAGATGCAGGAAGATTGCTCCCGATGTTGGGGAAGTCCAGGACAAGGGGTCACAGCTTATGGATAAGGGGGAAATCCTTTAAAACCGAGATGAGAAGAACTTTTTTCACACAGAGAGTGGTGAATCTCTGGAACTCTCTGCCACAGAGGGTAGTCGAGGCCAGTTCATTGGCTATATTTAAGAGGGAGTTAGATGTGGCCCTTGTGGCTAAGGGGATCAGAGGGTATGGAGAGAAGGCAGGTACGGGATACTGAGTTGGATGATCAGCCATGATCATATTGAATGGCGGTGCAGGCTCGAAGGGCCGAATGGCCTACTCCTGCACCTAATTTCTATGTTTCTATGTTTCTAAAACATAAAGAACCTTTAGGTACACTGACAAAGTTAACTGAATAAACAGAACAAAAGCATTTTATTCCATAATGGCACAGAATAATATTGGAACATGGGCAGCTGGGAAGAGCAAAAACTGATCTGTTTTAACGTTACACTTTTATAGTAAAATGTGTTGGATGCGACTGCCTACAAATTTTCGGCAGCTGCTGTTTGTCATCACCTATGAATATGAGGGTCCTGGTTGATTTACTTTAACCAGCTTTGTTTACATTCTAGCTTTCTTGAAATCACAATGATTTTTTGACTCTTAGCAGTTTATACACACAGGTGTTAGTCAGTACAGTGACCATCTGTCTGGTCCATTATATTGCTTTTAACGGCATTGCGCATGTAATGCATCTTCAAAAACACGATTATAAGATCTTAATCATTTATCAAAAAGCAACAGTGCACTGTGGCTTTTTCCAATGGTGCTTTCAACATCTCTGTGACATGCACCCTACAAAATGCTGAAAATAAAAACAGGAAATCCACAAATAAGTGTTCTCGATATGTGCGCTGTTTGGTTTAATAATAATGGGAGACAACCAAAATGGCTTCAAACGTCACAACATCATTTCTTAAATCCTGAGAACTAAGAATGAGAAGGAGATTACTGAATTTCTTAACCTGTAAATCAGTGGCATTGGTAGCGTGGCTTTAATCTGACAGAGCTATTCTTGAGAATATGTGCCAAAACATGAATTTTGCAGATCATATTATGCTGTTTTTTCCCCAGTGATTTACTGGAAGTATTCCATCCGTTCAAGCATTGCCAGCTACACAGTCTAAATGTTCTCACACAATGGTATTCATTGGGCAATATTGGGCTGATGCTGAGAAAGAGCCCAACGCACAAAAAGTAGTATGACTTTTGATGATGATGATGATGATACTTTATTGTCACATGTACCCATGTACGGTGAAATTTTTTGTTTCGCATACAATCTAGTAAAATCATACGATAGATAAGCAGAATCATGGACAAGTACAAAAGTACAACAATTGTAGTGTAATAGTAGACTTCACCGAGGTAGTACACAAAGAGTCACCACGTTTTTGGTGCCAAAGTTTTTAAGAAAACAATCTTATCTTGGCCTTAAAGGCCCGTTGCCCTGGTAGCACCGATCCTCCCCTTCATCTGCCGCCATCTTGAAATACATATATTCTATATTGAGTCTGCAATTCAGTGACAACTATGATTGACGGTGACAATTTTAAAAAAATTTCCATCATTACAAATATTTGTCATGTCTTATAGCTGGACACAGCATATCAAGATATTCCATGCCAGTGATGAATATATTGCCATAAATATAAAAGATACACTGCCTCATTATGGCTGGCAGAATTATCTGTGAGTTTCTAAAAAAGCCAGCCTGCCCATTCTCTGGATATAGAGTGTGAAAAATTAACACAATGCCCATTAGCAAAGCTATTTGCCCAAACCTGTGTATATCCACTGGGTACTTCAAGCTCAACATTTTCTTATATTTAACACTCTGCTCTTAAAGGATGAAGGAATAATCTAATTATTCCACTCAATATGTTTAGTTTTTGACCTTATCCAACTTTGGATGAATACACATAGTTCCTCTGCCTCTGGGGACATTAGGAAGGACGTGCTCAGATGTGGAGTATGACAGATGAAATAACCTTAAAATATTCAGTACCTCCAGCATTGTTGGCTTTCAAGAAACTGAATCACAAACCACAGATTGTTAATTCTGTCTCAAGGTCTCTATTTTCAGTGGAGGGATAATCAGTTAATCAAATCTTACAAAACTTCAACTGCCCATCTGATAAACATTAAGGGGGGGGGAAAGGTTGTTTATTATGTTTGAGACTTTATCAAAGATTTCAGATCTGTGGTTTATGCACTTGAGGTGATGACAGCATTGTTGGCACTTTAACAAACCATCACATTGACTTACAGTTGGCACATGATGTTTAATAGCCAGCCTCAAAAGTGGTTTAAGGCATTCAATAGAAAATCACAACACATATTAATTGTTTTAAATATATTATTGTTTCCTAGTTAATTACACTGATTCCATACACAGTTCTGCATAGTTTAGTATAACCATGGCTGCAGTGATACTATTTGCAAAACTGACCCGAGTCTGAGCCTCATAAACCAATGCAATAAAGTGAAGCAAAATGAAGAACAGCTGACCAAGTCATTACTAAATTGCTATATAATTTCTTTCACATGATTTCCTTTATGCTCTGATCAGCAGAGTAACAAGCCTGTAGAAACATTTAAACTGACTGCCAAACTTGTGATAAAGATTATAAAAAGAATTATTACAATTAGCTATGAGTACTAATGCATGAAACCAAAATGCCTGGTTTTATGCTGTAAAGTGCTTTCTCCCTTCTCACCCCCACCCCCACACTCTTTCATATCACCATACCCACACACCTGTTTCCTAGTTGAAAATTATGTTGTACAAGTGTGCTCACTACCGTTATGTAAACCTGAAATAGAACATTTCAAGGCGTAATTATAGCAAATGAATAGTCAGCACTGCAATTTCCTCATCATTGAGGAGTGTTCCTTCCTTACTGCACTGTGTTTAACACTGTATGACTATGAAGATTTGCATTTGTCCAGCTATATTTGTTGCAAGCTCACTTAGTTTGATACTTTCCTAATGGCCCTTGACAAGAGCATTACAGTATTCAATCCCAGGTTAATGAATATTTTCATATACAGACCACAATGACTCAGAATTTCCATCTTGTTAATTGTGATGAGTTTACGCCAAAGTCTGTCAAACATTTTCTTCCTTTATTAACCACAAATCACTATTAGAAGGGAATTATTTTTAAATTAAGATCTGGTGTGGTTGAAAGTAATTGAACATAAGTAATAAGAATCAACAATTGTTCGTTCAAAGAAGGTCCATATTGGACAAAATCACCACAATTTGTTTTATTTTCTGTTTCTATCCATTTCTTCTCCCCGCTGGGCTTGGTCTCTCCTCCTTTCCTGAACCACAGATGATCTCTATGCTGCAGATTAGTCACAGGCTTTGTTGACCCACAGAACTCCAGTCCTAGACATGGCATGATAGCCATTATGTTAGATTGGTGGATGAGCAGAACAATCACTTGGCTTTAACCAGTCATCCCCATTGCAGCTACACAAAAATGCTGGAGAAACTCAGCGGGTGCAGCAGCATCTATGGAGCGAAGGAAATAGGCAACGTTTCGGGCCGAAACCCTTCTTCAGACCTTCAATTTTCCAGCATCTGTAGTTCCTTCTTAAACATCCCCATTGCAGCATTTGGCGTCTCAAAACTGAATGTTAAAGATCCATTGCTCTCTTAATTAGCATTTAATTAATATAAACATTTATTTTGACAATTTAGTTTTAACTGAACTGAGTAATTATGTTATTTTCAACTATAATATTATTTGGAACTATAGGTAACCTGGTTCGCTCTTCCATCCACACCCATCCCTCCCCCTTCCCTGGCACTTTTCCCAGCAACCGTAGGAGATAAAACACTTCTCCCCCCTTTACCACCATCCAGGGATCTAAACAGCCCCTCCAAGTGAGGCAGAGATTCACCTGCATCTTCTCCAACCGTGTCTATTGCATTCAGTCCTCTCCATGTGACTTCCTCAACACGGAGAGATTAAACACAGTCATCCGAATCTCCCGGTTGCCAATCATTTTAACTCCCTTACCCATTCCCACACTGACCTGTTTGACCTCAGCCTTCTCCAGGGTGAGACCAAATGCAAAGTAAAGGAACAGGACCTCATATTCTTTCTGGGTAGTCAACAACCCAATAGCATAAACAATGAAATCTCAAATTTCAGGGAACTCATACCCTCCCTGACCCTTTCCTTCTCCACCTGTATACTCTTTTCGCACACACCCTGCTTCCCACCTCACCTCCCAGCCCTCTTTCATTCTGTTTCTCTTCTTCCTGCCCTCTCTTCTTCACCACTGCTCACCCCTCCTCAACTTCTGTTGTTCCCAACTGCCATCATCCCTCATCAGTTCCATTCTTCACCTTTTTTACCTATTAGCTTCCAAAATCTGCTGCCTTTTGTTTTCCACATAACCTCCCAGTCTCTCTTGTTATCTCCATCCTTTCCTCTCCCACCTGACTGTTTTCAGCCAATCACCCCCCCCCCCCCCTCACCTGTATCACCTATCATTGCCAGCTCTTGTCCCACCTCTCCCCCCAGTTATTTATTCTCCACAGATGCTGCCTGACCCATTGAGATCCTCCAGTTGCTTTCCTTGTTTAGGCCATTATGTCCATTCTGTTAAAAAGAACTACCAAGCCTAATCCTTTCTTCAAACACTTTGCTCAGAATTCTGCCAGTCATTGCACTTCAAATGCATCAAGTGCATTTTAAATGTGATGAAAGCCTCTTTTCAGATGAGTTCCAGACCCCATCCAGTCTGGATGAAACCATATTTCCTCACTATTCCTCAAATCCTCTAAAATTAGTTTGAATACTTCTTATTCAACCAGCCTAGCCCCCTCATCATTTTAAACACTTCAATTAAGTTTCTCCTCAGCCACCTCTTCTCCAAAGGAAATATCCCAGATCCATGGGAGCATTTAACAGGCTTTTAGATATACGTACTCAGGTAATGGAGGGATATGGATCATGCGCAAGCAGGGGAGATTAGTTTAACCTGCATCATGTTCAACACGGACATTGTGAACCAAATGACCTGTTCCGTGCTATACTGTTCTACCCTATCCAACATCTCCTCAAGGATTACATTTTCCACTTATTGATAGAATGCAGTGCAATCACATATTTCCTGTGATGTAGTGAGGTGTAAACAGTTCTCAGTTTAACCAGTAAGACGTGTAGCTGTGTGTCCTCTCAACTCATTTATTCCCAGTTTATGAAGGAAAGATTCCTGTCTACATTTTTGATGACTTTTATCAACTTATCTTTCTACCTGTAAGGATTTATGGACATACCCTCCATATCACTTTGTCCTTCCAAAATACTTATCATCCCCCATTAATTGTGTGTTCCCTTGCCTTGCAGCATCTCTCCAAATGCAGTAAAGTGCACTTCTCCAGATTGTATTCCGTTCTGTGGAACATAACAGGGCGGCAAACAAATCATTATGGTCACAAAATACCTGCTTATATCTCAGTGTTTGTAGAAACAGAATCAGAGATCTGTGATTTGTGGCTAAATTCATTTGAAAGTTTTGAACTAGTTACTAAGCTGCATTTATAATTCCCGTGGTATTGCTGTGCCATTTCATTATGAACTTTAAAACAGAATAGCACAGATGAATTAACCCTGTAAAATCTACTTTTTTTTGCATAGAGCTTTTGTTTCAGCCAAAATAAATACAAGTACACCCCAGACTGTAAAGTACAAACAACCGTATAATGGTTTGTGGCCAAAGTTTCATTTCAGACCCCTCAACATTATATTTTGTTTTCTACAAGAAGGTTATATTGCATTCTAAGTTCTTTCAGGACAGTGATAGGTTTCTTGTCAGTTTACTTCAAGTTTACCTGTCAAATACTGCAGATGGTACGAGAGTACAACCAATCTAGTTATTTACATATACTCGTAAGACAGAAACTGGAAACCAGTGTAAAGAATGCTAAGGGCCAAGTGATTCATGAGAATTTGCAATCAAGCCATTAGTCAAAATCAATCATCCTAAATAGAGTAAAAAGAAAGTCAAATGGCTCAAATGCAGTCATGTGAAACTATAGTGCTGGCAATATAATAGGATGCTGTTATAGGTAACTGGTCAAGCACTAAGAATCTTTTTATAAATTATGTATAGGCAATTTATCAAACATTGCATATTGATTATACGCAAATGCATAAGTATGATCACTTAGCAATGCCAGGCAGTACCTGTCCTAATGAAAGAAATAATACCTGAGCAAAATGCCATTCAACATCTTACTAACACTGAAACGAATACTGCCAATTTCATACTTTGTCTGTAGATCCATTTTTATTGTGACTGCTGCTGCCTGATCATTGCTTCGAGAAAGAATAAATATGCCTAATTTTGTTAAAATTCTACTGCTTGAAAATTTACACTTGTGAGTTGTATGTGTTGAGAAGCAAAAGACAAAATTATTAATTTTTGGTACTATATGGAAGCCTGATGGGCCTGTCCCACTTAGGCGATTTTTCAGGCGACTGCCGTCGACTGTCAAGTTGCCGGCAGTCGCCTGAAAAACTGGCAACTGGAACGGCGACTGTCAGAGTGGAACACACATCGCTTCCTTCACCAGCCCATTATGCAGGCAGGGGACAGGGCAAGTGGGGGGACCGCTGTCTGAGTGAAATTCAGACGGGTGCAATGCCAAGGTGATACAGGCACACACCGCGATGAACAGGAAGGTTGGTGCTGTCCTTTAAAAGCAGGGGGTGGGGGAAGAGGGGAGAGAGGGGGGAGAGAGGAGAGAGGGGGGGGGAGAGAGGGGAGAGAGGGGAGAGAGGGGAGAGAGGGGATAGAGGGGAGAGAGGGGAGAGAAGGGAGAGAGGGGAGAGAGGGGAGAGAGGGGAGAGAAGGCCGGAGAAGGAGTGGAGCCAGAGATACATGACTGTGAAGCTCGGTGGACATTTAACATTTACCGGTCGGTTATCCTTGGTTCCAAAAACTACTGCTTTCTTTTTTTTCCCAATGAGCCAATGAAATACAACCTACGAGAACCTTTGAGAACCTTCGACCTCCTTGCAACCCACTAGGACCTCCTGGTGACCCACCTACGGCACGAGAATTCTCGCTACTCTCCATGGCTGCTTCATTCTGGTCGCCGCTAATTTTTCACCATGTTGAAAGATTTGCGGTGACCATAATGAGGCCGTGACTAGTTCCCAGGATGCGGGAACTCCTCACGACCATGAAGGCGACTCCCCGGCAACCAGCCGCGGACATGTGGTGACCATGTGGCGACTGCATAGTCTCCTGCGGTCGCCTAAAAAGTCACCTAAGTGGGACAGGCCCATTACTTTTACAGATTGTTTCAAGCAATTATTCAATACAGCAACTGTGTAGACTGATTCACAGAAGCAATGTGTCAAAGAACAATTCCATTAAAATGAATATAAATGGCCCACAATACCTTTTTATGATATTGCATTATTTATTTTTGGGATATAAAAACATTTGGAAAACCAAATACCATGGGTTCCATTAATTAAATATATTTCCTTCTGTACATAATTTACAATGTAGGGAAATGTCAATAATCATTACAAAAAATCAGGTGATGGCAATTTAACTTTTATTTATAATCTACCGACATCAAAGAAGATTGGGGATTATCTATGTTTTCAAATGTAAATAGTGTCATTATTCATGATGATAATTTTTACTTCATATATTTTGAATTTGTACAAATAATTTCAGTACAATTATGTAATATATTCTGATTAAAAAAAGATCTTCTTATTTGTTTGGAGACTGTTTACCATTATTTCACTAATACTACCCTTTGAAAAGGTTAAATTAACATTCTGTTTTGCTTTAAAGTTAATTCAGCCTCATAGTTTATTATATATATTTTGTCTGTTTCCAAATATATTATGTAATTTGCAGGTAAAACGGGGTTTAATTGGAAGGAGTCTTAAATGCTCAAAATAGATATCTAACAGCTTTCTGGAAATTAATAGTTTTATAGTTAACAATGCATTTGAAAATATATCATTCGTATTTGAATCCAACACCTGTACATACTTTTGACTAAATATTTCTAATTTGCTATGCATCTAAAGTTTGGTCTGTTTCCAATGCAAACCCCTTTACACATAAATAGACATTTATACTTTTCGACTGGTAAATTGGTGAAACACTGGGTTATAATGTTCAGGACTCAGTATCTCCTGAACGGATGGAGAAATTACAGCACACAGACAAAGAATGAAATATTATCTGCAATGGATAAATGTGGGTGTAAATCACGTACAGAAGTAGAAATAAAGGGAAAGAAAGATTGGATTAAGATATCCAAACAAAAAACTAAATAAGCATTATTTTGAAATCTCTCACTAAAACCTGAAGGAAAGAGAGTTTTCAGTTGCAATAGCTAATTTTCATTTCGGAAATTGTTGTTTTTCCGCAAAAACATTCATTATATTGTAAAAGGGATGTTAAATTGGAAAAACCATACTGTTCTGAATCAGCTTCAGCTCACATCTAAAGGAGATGGATCCATGCCGTTCAATGCATTTGATGTGTCAGTCAGTGAGACCATGTTCTGAAGACCCACGTTGCATGGCACGTATTGGATGCAAATATATTTCAATTTCACCACTTAACTATGCATTTTGTCATGCAAGTTAAACCCCATTTTTAATTACAACAAAGCATTATGCCTCAATGGACCTATTCTACAATAATGATATGATCTGCTTTGAGGAAAAAAAGTGGTATTCTATTAATAGAGAGCTATATTCAAATAGGTCCATCCTTTAAAATACACAAAATCGTATTTTTGCAGACAGCCACATCATGAGGTTAATACAGATAACAAATGTCATCAATTTATTGCTTTGGATGATAGTTTTGTTAATCAAACATAGATGCAACATAGTCTTTACATGTATGATACCTTTAAGTGTGTTGGCTTCTTGGATTTATTATGTATTTAGCAGATGTCCTTCCCATGAATGTGGTTTCTTATGGACATAGTTTTCTGATGTTAGTCTGCAGATTAATTTTCAAAACCAAAATAATGATGCCCTATCAATAATTTCCTTGGCACTGACAGCCATCCTTTGAGTTAAAGGTTCATGAAAATAATAACTACCACAATTCAAATTGTACATACAATAAATTGAAATAGATTCAAGAGATTGCTTTCAAAGAGAGAGCTAAATAGGGCTCTTAAAGATAGCGGAGTCAGGGGTTATGGGGAGAAGGCAGGAACGGTATACTGATTGTGGATGATCAGTCATGATCACATTGAATGGCGGTGCTGGCTCGAAAGGCCGAATGGCCTACTCCTGCACCTATTGTCTATTGTCTATTGTAATCTACTTTCAGGGATTCAGTTGATGTTTATGACTTGCTTGAGCTTCAGTCTTAAACTTTCTGTTATCAACGAATCTTCAATAAGATCATATCCTTCAAATCACTTCTAAGTAACAATTATTTCACATATCACATGAAATACCAGTCATGTGGAGAGATTTAAAAAAAAATAATGACTGCACCTGAATATTTAACCTTTGATATCAGAATATCTAGTTCACTATAATTTGTATTTTGAACTGCTTTCAAATATTCCTTCCTCAATTTTCTCTTGAAGGATTATAACTGTTGATGTCTTTTATTAATCCAGCAGCCTTTACGACCTGACACATTTTACACGAATATTGTCGCTTTCTCCCTTGATATGACAGTAATCTGTTTCATTGAGTAAATTTTGCTCCTGAATAATGGGGTTGGATTTCTAGGTCATTGCTGTGGAGTATTTACTTATTAATAGTTTGATAGCCATATACATAAAAGTTATCATGTAAAGCCGTGAACATGTCTGTACATTTAATGAAGCAATGATGAGAGGAAGCTTAGCCATGGCAAGAAAAGAGGCTTAACCTCTGTAAGCCAAAGTGACAAATGTATACATCATCTAAGCGGTCAGAATCAAATTGTAACAAACAGAAGTAAATGGGTTAACACTAGAATAAATGAAGAGCCTTTTTCTATCATTCATCCAACATCACTTTAAATCAGTCATTTACTGATTATCTTTGTAGCCAGTCTAAGCAACCACTTCCACACACATATCCATAAAACTTTGCAACTAAGCAGAAATTCTCCCTTTTGAGTGGCCACGAAAAGAAAAACGTGATAAAGTTTGTATGGTGCGATCTTGGCATAGCTAAGAAATGGGCATAAAAGTATTACATGCCTGTGTTTTTTTTAATGTCCTAGGGACACTGATCAGTATAAATTACCTGTGACATCTCATTAATCCTCTTTTTCCTCACAAACGCATAATTAATGATAACATCGACAATAATATACAAATTAGGTAACTGATGGTTTATGGTGTTAGTTTTGATTAACATCACAAACCAAAAAATGACAGTAATGTAATGCATATCCCAAAAGGCAACAAGCACTTTGACCTAAAACATACATTTTTTTCACAATCCCAATGATTAATCCTCTTCGGGATTAACAGAAGACAAAACACTGGCCAGTGGCAGTGGCATTTCTGCCTTGTCTCTGTAAAACAAACTGCCGGGATTATATTTGTTTAATGGGATGAATCCTAAACTATATAAAAGCCCCTCTTGGTTTCCGCTATTCTTATTTTCTTGTTATCCAAATGACTGATAAATAGAGTACCAAAAATGGGTTATTGCTGTTTCAATTCTTCCTGCAACTAATCTTAAAACTGTATTAAAAGATAATGACATAATTACATGTCATTGGAAAGTACTGCAGTTCTGTATGTTCTCAACTTCGGAAACATACAGAGTCCTCCATAATGTTTGGGACTAAGACCTATCATTTATTTATTTGCCTCTGTACTCCACAATTTGAGATTTGTAATAGAAAAAATCACATGTGGTTACAGTGCACATTGTCAGATTTTCATAAAGGCCATTTTTATACATTTTGCTTTCACCATGTAGAAATTACAGCAGTGTTTATACATAACCCCCCATTTCAGGACACCATAATGTTTGGGACACAGCAATGTCATGCAAATGAAAGTAGTCATCTTTAGTATTTTGTTGCATATCATTTGCATGCAATGACTGCTTGAAGTCTGCGATTCATGGACATCACCAGTTGCTGGGTGTCTTCTCTGGTGATGCTCTGCCAGGCCTGTATTGCAGCCATCTTTAGCTTATGCTTGTTTTGGGGGATAGTCCCCATCAGTTTTCTCTTCAACATATAAAAGGCATGCTCAATTGGGTTCAGATCAGGTGATTGACTTGGCCACTCAAGAATTAACCATTTTTTAGCTTTGAATAACTCCTTTGTTGCTTTAGAAGTATGTTTGGGATCATTGTCTTGCTGTAGAATGAACCGCCGGCCAATGAGTTTTGAGGCATTTGTTTGAACTTGAGTTTTGAGGCATTTGTTTGAGAAGATAGGATGTGTCTATACACTTCAGAATTCATTATACTACTACCATCAGCAGTGGTATCATCAATGAAGGTAAGTGAGCCAGTACCTTCAGCAGTCATACATGCCCAGGCCATAACACCCCCACCACCATGTTTCACAGATGAGGTGGTATGTGGACAGTGGTCATTGACAAATCCATACCTGAAGAGTGTTTCTGATCTGTCGAACAGATGTTTGGGGAATGTTCTTTATTATAGAGAGAATTCTTCTGTCATCAGCTGTGGAGGTCTTCCTTGGCCTGCCAGTCCCTTTGCGATTAGTAAGCTCACCAGTGCTCTCTTTCTTCTTAATGGTGTTCCAAACAGTTAATTTTGGTAAGCCTAAGGTTTGGCTGATGTCTCTAACACTTTATTCTTGTTTCTCAGACTCACAATGGCTTCTTTGACTTTCACTGGCACAACTTTGGTCCTCATGTTGAGAAACAGCAATAATAGTTTCCAAAGGTGATGGAAAGACTGGAGGAAAGACTACAGTGCCCTCCATAATGTTTGGGACAAAACAAGTGTAAGCTAAAGATGGCGGCAATACAGGCCTGGCAGAGCATCACCAGAGAAGACACCCAGCAACTGGTGATGTCCATGAATCGCAGACTTCAAGCAGTCATTGCATGCAAATGATATGCAACAAAGAACTAAACATAACTACTTTCATTTACATGACATTGCTGTGTCGCAAACATTATGGTGCCTTAAATGAGGGACCATGTATAAACACAGCTGTAATTTCTACATGGTGAAAGCAAAATGTTTAAAATGGCCTTTTTTTTAAAATCTGACAATGTGCACTTTAACCACATGTGATTTTTTTCTATTACAAATCTCAAATTGCGGCGTACAGAGGCAAATAAATAAATGATGGGTCTTTGTCCAAAACATTATGGAAGGCACTGTATTAGTTTCTCAAGGTTTCTCTTGGCTCAGATACATTTCATCCAAAAGCAATGCCCTAAAACAGGTCTCATCACATTCCTACTTCATATCCTGTACTTGCACAGCTCAGACCAGGATCACTTTACTAATCTTAAATGGTAAATGTTATTTGATGTCCCTCAGTGCCTGTAATTCCCCTCTCTAACAGGTCCAGCAGTAAATCTAGACCTCACTACAGTCAATTAAATGGTACACTTGAACAGTAAAAAGTATATACTTTGCTTTACTCCCAGGACAAATATTGAGTATATAATGTATTTTTACTCGATTTTTCATCATACATTAACACGTTAAAGCACAAGAGAATGGCACAAACTGACAGAAGTTGAATTAACCCAATTCTAAATGTGCTGCTGTGATCACTAAGAGAACAGATTTTATTTCCACATTCCACAGTATTCCATTTACTTTGAGAAATGTACGCACACCATTTACACAAGGTGGTTGCCTCCCCCCCCCCCCCCCTCCTCCTCAGAGTTATCTACTGTAACTCTCTGGTAAAGGTACATGTCCTGAACTACTTGTATTGTAGGTTATAACAAATTAGGTTTTGTTTTTAGACCAAACATAACAGCATGACTTTTGAAGTGTGAGTGGTTGTCAAAGTGAATTTTTACAATCTATAAAAACAAGATGAAAAGGTTTATTTATAAAAGGAAACTGAGAATTCAGATCGATTCAGGTAGTCTTTATCAGTGTGCTCCAGTGATCAGTAGCTGCTTCAGTACACAAGTACATATTCATTTCACTGTTATGCTTTAATAGGCAATATCCATATACCAAACATAAACAGTATGATGAAATCATTACACAGACAAAAAGGGCTGGTAAATCCAACTACAATGAGAGTGGTTGGGCAACTGCTTAATACATCAAAGAGTTTCTACTGTAACTGTATTTGCATCTGGGATTTTTTTGCACACTAGATCTCTTAAATCAATGCATTGTAAAGGTAAAGCAGGTGAATAAACTTTACCACATTGGTGTGGTTGCATTCATGCTCCAAAAAATTTGCATGCCCCAGAGAGTAATCCAAGTCCACTAATACAAATTCTGATCTGAAATTGTGATTGGCGTTTATTTTTCTATATTTGACATATGTCAAACACAGCAATAAAGACTAATAAGAATTTATTGCATTTCTCTAATACACGAGATCTGGCCGAAGCAGACAATCCTAGAGTATTACAATAGTACTGGCAATAAGTCTATTTTAGTGAATCCATATTCAACTTCCATTGAAACTAATTATTAGAATCATTACAAAATACAAGACCAAATCTAGACATTTAATCCTATGATCGAGATTGATATTTCAGTGCAGGTTAGAGGATGTGCTGGATTGTTGGAGGGTGCCATTTTGTGATTAATGGTGAATTAAGGCCCTGATGATGTGTTGTGGGTAAATAAAAATCTTATGGCAGTATTTGAAGATTAACCTAATACCAACGCCAAAATTTATCATTCATCCAACATCACCAAAAATAGACACTTCTGTGCTGATTTTCAGGGGTCAGGCAGCATCTCTGGAGAACATGGATAGGATAAGAAGTCAATAAACTAGAAAAATACTTTCAAAATAAAGCATCAGATGCAATTTTGTTGGGATATTCTAGTGATATGAAAGATCAAACATAAATGTAAATTCATTCTTTTAGTTTTGAACCGTGGCAAAAATAGATTAGCTAGAAACACAAAATGAAATATTTTTAAGTTTCTCAATCTGGAATACTTCCCTGAGACTCCTGCCAAGAAATGTAATGTGTACTATTTTGAGCATGCTAGGTGAACTCCATGCTTGAAAATCCTATCAGCATTCATTATTTTATTCACTTATCAAAAATGGTCTCATCAGCAAAGATCCAGGAATTTGCATCCCTTTAATACCAACAAAGATAAAGGGACAACATTGGAGACTAAACAAAGTGAGGTAGGTCAATTTTTAGGCACTTCACCTTCTCAAAATAGTCTTCAGATGCATCTAATTACATGCCATGTTATTGTAAAATTCTTTATTGATGTTCCCTTGTTCTGGCACATATGAAATTTGCAGTCACCACAGTATCATTTATGACAAAAAATACCATGACTGTTGTCAGGAGCTATTTGATTCTTTTCTGCTGCAATAACTGAGAACTTAACTCAAGTTTTGATTTTCCATCAGTTTAAGGCTCACTTCACAAATAGCTGAGTCTACATATGTGCATCCTTTATAAATAAGTTCTCAGTATGCCTTGGCATATATCCCACTGGCCGCACTGCTACTTTCTCCTTTACATTGCGATTGCTTGGTTGCTGTGTTACATACAGATTTTGTGATGTATGTCTTTTTGCCCATCCCTAGCTATTGCAAATGGCAGGGTTTCCCTGTAAATCTTGTCTTTTTATTTGTATGTGTCCAGCTGAACAAGACTGCATGTGTTTGAGTTTGTACATAGCTCATCTGGGTATTTGTTCCCAAGGGAGGTTTTGCCTTTCTTCGGGGCTGTGCTGTGGGTGGTTTAGCCATCACTTCCTATTCTGGAAGCAGCTAGTACACACATAACTAATGATTTAATTTTCATTTTGTTTAGTTTTGTTGATTTTTCCATCAGATAGCTTGAAACAAAACTTTTGTGTATAATTTCAAAAAGTAACATTTATTGTTCAAGAAGTGGGTAAAATTGTTGCTGCCTTCCATGCAAATAAAGTTGTATAAGCAGGTTATGATGAAAGCAACGCCTTGTGAACAATTTAAATCATGTGGAAATCACTACTGATTTCTGAAGCTGGCAGCACTGTTGCTAGATACAAAACGTTTGAGTTCCTGTTCATTTTTTCTTTTCATTCTCAGGAAGGCATCGGGTTTTGTAGCCCTGGCAATGAATATCATGCAAGTTAATATTCTTCCTCTGTGATCCTATGTAAAGTATCAATAGGCTATTCAATTGCAGGGGATCTCTGTTCAATCCTGTCTTCAGCTTAGGTTTAAAATGAACACACACCATGCAATGATTACAACCAGGAATCCTCGTTAAATTTGGTATTGGTTTTGACTTTAATATTTTACGCGCATGAGAAAAATGATAATGTTTCCAAGGGGTTTTCTGCTAAATGAAGACCCATCTTTCAAAGTCATTATAAATATATTGAATTCACTTCCACCATTTTTTCAAGTTGATTTTCACTCAGATCAAGTTTAGGTTGGCCAAAAGAAAGTTCAATCAAACCCCTTTATCAATTATTGTCATAAAACTTGCCAACTTAAACTTAAATCTTTAAATTTGGTCAGGTTGGTGATGAAACATAAAATTTAATTTGCGATACAAGAACAGTTCATGTTATTGTACTAGGTTTCACCCTGTACAAAGTTATGGATTATTTTAAAAAGTCTTCAGCATTTCTTACTTTTACAATTTTTATTTCCAAAACCATTCAAATTGCAAGTATTAAAATATAATAATTCTATTTTGCTAATACATAACTAACGGCAGCAATCACACTGACTTGCCCCTGTAATGGAGAGGCACAAGGTAACAGTTAGAAGGGATGAATATAATGGTTTTTTAAAATTTAATACAATACTGTAAGCTTTTCAGAACAAGAAACCATATATTATATCTTTAAAGTAATTTGACTGACCAATGCTTGTGATTCAGTAAGTCTGCCTTGAAAAGGTATCACTAGGGGGCAGTAACACGTCATGTACCTAAAGCCTAAGGCAGCAGTGCAGATCAGAACAAAGGGTTTTTTTCCCTCTCAGAAACTGTGAGCTCAGAGAATAATATTAATTGTATCTATGAATTATGTTTAGAATTCTTTTCTGCTGATCAGTATAATGTTAGAAATTGCGCAAAAGCATAAGTAAATCTTGTGCATCTTTTTTATTGCAATTACTGAGTATCAATGTTAATAATTTCATTATCAAGCCATTTTATATTATTTGGACATAATTGTATCATCTACTTCAAACTTTGTTTTCCATTCTTAAAATGTTCACTAGAGTTTGCACATTCCTTCTAAATTATTTCTGAAATATTCATGCTTTCTCATATGCAATGATTGATTGTAAACTCATGTGATGTTGGGAAGAACAAAGTAGATTTTTTCATTTGACTTTTGTGTCTTCTTGTATCATTTTAGTTATTTACAACAACATATGTTGAATATGAATGATATATGCCAGATGGAAAAAATCTCTCTTCCATAAAATACAACTTTAATTTCTCAGCTGGTGCCAATGTTTTGCTAGTAACTTCTTCAGATGCAAGTTGCTGGAAAAAACATGATACAGTATGTTACCACAATAAGCACAAATGTATTTATAAGAGCAATTTTATTTCTTTGCAATTCAAAATGATGACTAAAAAAAAAATTGAGTTCAATATTTTAGACTGATACTTTGAAATGGTTAGTAATGTAAATCATTTTAATTTTTATATTTCTTGAACCCAGATTCTTTTAAATATTTTGCTAATCAATATTAATCTTAAATGATCTATTCTTTTTTCTATTTATCTGCAAAGAGTGTAAATTGTGAAATAATTCTGCTGCATCCAATTATCAGTAGCTTCGAAACAAGGGATTTATTCATTTACTTCAGTGGAGAAATGAAAGGTAGTCTTGGGTTGACGTTATTGTCAAGTGTATTTACAAAGTTAGCATTACAAAAACAGCTGAAATTACTATTAAATACTTTGTGAAACTCAAACATAGTAATTAAAGAGAAAGTGCAGTGGTAAAATGGGATTTATACCTTGATTAGCCTTGCTTTTTATCTGTCATCTTGATTCTTTGGCAACAAAAAAGTTGCTGATAATGCTCACGGGAGGGTTTATGGCAGTTCACATCAGGTCAAGGTTTCAACCTGCCATCAGTTTCTTCAGACTGCAAGAGCAAACCATAGCAGAGATTAGTTTGCGCCTAACTCCTTTTTGAAGGATTTTCGGTTTACATTTTAATCATTCACTGTCTACCCGTTCCCAAAAAAAGAGAGCAGTGCAGAGTGCAAGGGCTTGAACCAGTGCATTCACATTTATATTTCGTGTTTTACTGTTCACTCTAGCAAAAAGAATGAAAAATAGTTTGGTATAGGCCAGCATATTAGTGGTAGGTGCTATTTAAGGCATAAAATATGATTGGGATAAAATATCAAGCATGAAATCTTTAATGCTTTTTATGTACACTGGACATGTGATAAATCCTTTTTTTCTATGTTGTGGGGGTCAGGGAGGGGCGGGTGAATGTTGATGCAGCATGCCCCAAACTGTTCTTTATTTCTGCAACCTATATTTCAATTTTTTCTCTAACAATGCAATGACGGTTCTGTAAAGATTGCATATAAAATAAATTTGGGCAGATTCGAGCCTGAATTGACAATCGCACTCAGAGAGGGAAAAATGACGCATGATATTCTGGTCCCATTCTGATGCCTAGTCATTGGACTGATCTGAGATTAACTTGACACTTTACAAAATAAACTGTGCATTTGGACTTTGTGCTCCGGAATAAATGTTTTGATACAAGTACTAAATACAAATAAACAGAAGGGTGTTCCATATTTCAAAATATTCTTGATAAGCACAAAATGATTTCCTATGCACTCAACTTTATAACAACTTAATAACTTCAGGTGTTTTAAAGCCAACAAAAGCATGTTAAACATCAATGTTTCCATGTTATAAGGTTTTACTTAAATCTAAATGTTAAAATAAGTTATCCAAGCTTTTTAAATGCTGAGTGACAATGTAATTAGATTATTGAAATTGCACTGTACATCTGGACAGAATTAACAAGTGTCACATAAAAATAAAGATTGTGAAGAGAATTTCTGCAAGAATAATGAATGTGGAAGATGTTCTAATCTACAGCAACTTCCCTTTGATCAGAAAACTAACAAAAACTGAACATTTGTTTGGTTAGCAATAGAATGGACATTTGTAGAGTTAGTTATAAAAATAACTTGCAGTGGAATACAACTGGCCTGATCTCAATGATGAAATTATAAGATTGGATCAATTTACTGGACTTCTATGGTCTTAACACCATGAAAAGGAATTTTAAATTGATTGTGCAAAGAATATGCCTGATGATTCAGATATCTTCTCTCATTCAACATTTTGTTGAGCAAGATTCATTCAAAGTTTGCTAGAAATACACTTAATATACCAACCACAAAAACTGTTTCGCAATTTCATTTGCTTCTATTTCCCTTAAAAAGGTTAATTACTTTGTGCAATAATCATTTTGAGTTGACATAGCCACTAGTATTGGTTAGCATAGCCCAGATTTAATCCACAGCAGAGCTTTGAAAAATATTAGAAACAAGAGAAGTCTTCTTGTCTGGGTTAGAAATAACCCAAGTACCAGGGTTAAAATATATAACATCTAGCTCACTGTACTATAGAGGAAGCTGTTTTTTAATGTTTATGGGAAATAGTCTCTTCTTCTAACTGTATGCATAGAAATTGTATTTTAAGAAAACCAGGTTGCAGTTATACGACCTCAGTTAATCATCACAAAACAAAAAATTCAAATGCAATTTGATAATGAGCACCGTGCCTCCAGGATATTAGAAATTGATAGCAAATTCAGAATGTGGTATGTTTGTAGGCAAAAGCAATCAGAGAAATTCATGACTCAATAAATCTAGACTTATTAAAAATGCAGTTTTGGAATTTATTTATATTCAATGTGCAATATGCACATCACATCTTGCTTACAAACATATTGAGGTATTCAAACATATTGATTCTGAGCAGCTTATGGTGCCTTTGGAATCTAATTATCAATTTGCTTCACAAACAGTGAGAACTCCAGCATAACATTATGTTGATTGCAGACAATGATGTGAAATTGAATTCCTACTTTCCAGCTGTTAGATAGGGTAAGAGGTTAATTTTGAGTCGGGAAAGCCATATTAAAAACCACTGTTTAAACCCATGTACTGTGTGGACTGTTTTACTTCATTCAAATGAAACCAACTATACATTAATTCATACTCAGTGAAGGGTGTCCCAAACATTGTCAACTTTAACACGATGCAGAATGTAACTATATCTTTCAAAGGCATGTGAAAACTTGCATTGCAACACTTTGCATCTCTTAAAATGTTCCGTTTGAAAGCAAACAAATTAGTATTATATTAAATGATTTTGGGAAAGAAACAATATGATTATAGAGCTGATATCTAAATGATTGGTTTCAAAAAGGATATAAACACCAGTGATGTTAAAGGATGCCTCAATCTAAACTTGAGCAACATTTTATTATTCTTTGTTTTCACAGGGGCTACTTTATTTTGTACACTTTACACCTCTGTCTCTTGAGTTTTACAGGATGACTTGATTGACATTATTTTTAAAACTAGAAAGCGGGACAATGATATAGCTCTCCTCCTAAATACAGCATGTGCCATAACTTGAGTCATGCAAATTACACTTGTGCTTTTGGATGACTAAGATTAATGACACTACACCAAGGTCTTTGTTTCTCTATTTGGCTGTTTAGTGTGAAATACAATCCTAAAACATTATCTATCATCTATTAATCCCAGAATTGTGTTCACAACATGCAACACACATTGTTTAGGGCAATTTACAACAGTAACATACTGAGCACAATTGCATTTAATTACTTAGATTCTAATTACATTCACCAAAGACTAATAAAATAAATGAGACAAGTGGCTCTTTAAAAAAAGCTTCTGCAATACACATGTGCTGTCTTTGACTGGGAAAGTGATGTCACTGATGGATTTATGAAGGCTACCACTTCTTGAAGCAATTTAGAAATTAAATTCTGCTTACATTTACTGAATTTAAAAATATGAGATGGAACAATGCACAACCACTAGCATGAACAATCTTAATTCTTAAACATATAATTAAAAAAAAATCAAATCAACTTACATCAAACCGCAATTTTAGAATCAAAACATTAATGCTTGCACAAAGAAAGGTTACAGAAACCATTAAACATTTGCATAAATAAATCAAGTATTACAGTTAAGTTGCATGAGGCTTTAATTGTTCTGTTTTAAAACCAAAAAAATCCTTTGTGTAAAAAAGCAATTTATTTCAACCATTGCCCTGGCTAAGCAGAAACAAAATGAACAAGAATATATTCAACTCTGCATTAACAAAGTGGTTTTGTAGAAAACTAAATCCAGGTGGCAGAACCAAGTTACTGCATCAGTCACATCTCCCCACAGATTGCATTCAAAACTCAATGATAAAAGTACCCTGTGCTTGTGCACCAAGATGCTCGCAAATGATTGACCTCCTTTGCCAGATATTTTATGAAGTTATAAGAGTAGGTGGCAATGGCCTTTCTCCCATTAATTAGAAGGACATTCAAAGGGGGTCAAATGGACCCACTTGGCATTTTAAAACCATTTAAAAACCATTTTAAAACAATGCCCTGCCCTCGAAAATTGGTGAGGCATGATTTCTGATGCACAAAGCCATGCTGACTATCCCTAATTAGTCCCTGCCTTTCCAAATGCAGGTAGATCTTGTCGCTGAGAATCCCCCCAGGAACTTTTCCACCACTGATGTTGTAGTGTGGCTTGTGTCTGCAGCTCTTCTTCAAGAAAAGCATAACATTAGCTACCCTCCAGTCTTTCCGTGCCTCACAAATGGCAAACACTGATTCAAATATCTCTACCAGGTCCCCTGAAATTTCTTGCCAACATTCCCACAATGTCCAAGAATACATTTTACTTCAAAGACTCCAAAGATCCATTTGCTCCAAAGATGCTGCCAGACCTGCTGCACATTGTGCTATGTCCTAAAACATACATGGACATGCTCCAGGGAGTTATCCATCTTTATGCACTTTAAGACTGGCACAACCCTTCTTTTTGAAATGCAGATATATTTCAAGGTATCACTATTCCCAAAATGCTATCTTTACAGTTCCCTCCACAAATGCTGCCGAACCCACTGAGTTTCTCCAGCACTGATTTTTGCTCAAAATTCCAGCATCTGTGGTTTCTTGTGTTCTTTCTGTGAGTTTCCTCGCTTCCATAACCTTCTCCACAGTAACTTCAAGTAATCACTCCAAAGTTTTTCACAGAATCATAGAATTGTTACAGTACAAAAGGAGACCATTCTGCCAATCAAGTGCATGCTGGCTCAATGTAGATCATTCGGTCCCATTCCCCAAAGTCTTGCATATTATTCTCTTTCAAGTGTTAATACAATTCTCTCTAGAATTCATGATTGATTCTGTTTCCATCAGATTCTATCAGACAGCAAATTCTAAATCATGCCTACAAGTGGTGCAATAAAAATGCTTCTCACATATCCATTGTATTTTAATACAAAAGTTTAAATCTTTAAACATAGATCCTTGAATGGGAGCAATCCTCTCAGTATTATTTTCTCATGTTTTTGTAGTCAAAGGCACTCCTCATAATTTTCTTCTTTATTTGTCTATCCAACAAAGTCTACTATAGGCTGGCACAAGAGACATCACTTTAAGTGGTGATAACTGGATCACCAGTGAGAGGCCATGACATGGCTGCTCTTGATGCCCCCACCTCCCCATTTTGCAATTACACTGTTATTTGCAGAATTATGTGCACTGAAATCACTTTGCCATATCCCATAAAATGGTATTCTGTTTTAATCTCTATGCTTTTATAAGAAGAGGGGCCTCATACTCAACATCCATATGATACAAATCTTGTACAAAGTAAAACAGAAATAACCATATAATAACCATATAACAATTACAGCACGGAAACAGGCTATCTCGACCCTTCTAGTCCGTGCCGAACACGTATTCTCCCCTAGTCCCATATACCTGCGCTCAGACCATAACCCTCCATTCCTTTCCCGTCCATATAACTATCCAATTTATTTTTAAATGATAAAAACGAACCTGCCTCCACCACCTTCACTGGAAGCTCATTCCACACAGCCACCACTCTCTGAGTAAAGAAGTTCCCCCTCATGTTACCCCTAAACTTCTGTCCCTTAATTCTCAAGTCATGTCCCCTTGTTTGAATCTTCCCTACTCTCAGTGGGAAAAGCTTATCCACGTCAACTCTGTCTATCCCTCTCATCATTTTAAAGACCTCTATCAAGTCCCCCCTTAACCTTCTGCGCTCCAAAGAATAAAGCCCTAACTTGTTCAACCTTTCTCTGTAACTTAGTTGCTGAAACCCAGGCAACATTCTAGTAAATCTCCGCTGTACTCTCTCTATTTTGTTGACATCCTTCCTATAATTAGGCGACCAAAATTGTACCCCATACTCCAGAATTGGCCTCACCAATGCCTTGTACAATTTTAACATTACATCCCAACTTCTATACTCAATGCTCTGATTTATAAAGGCCAGCACACCAAAAGCTTTCTTTACCACCCTATCTACATGAGATTCCACTTTCAGGGAACTGTGCACAGTTATTCCCAGATCCCTCTGTTCACCTGCATTCTTCAATTCCCTACCATTTACCATGTACGTCCTATTTTGATTTGTCCTGCCAAGATGTAGCACCTCACACTTATCAGCATTAAACTCCATCTGCCATCTTTCAGTCCACTCTTCCAACTGGCATAAATCTCTCTGTAGACTTTGAAAATCTACTTCATTATCCACAACCCCACCTATCTTAGTATCATCTGCATACTTACTAATCCAATTTACCACACCATCATCCAGATCATTGATGTACATGACAAACAACAGTGGACCCAACACAGATCCCTGTGGCACCCCACTAGTCACTGGCCTCCAACCTGACAAACAACCATCCACCATTACTCTCTGGCATCTCCCATTCAGCCACTGTTGAATCCATCTTGCTACTCCACCATTAATACCCAACCATTGAACCTTCTTAACCAACCTTCCATGAGGAACCTTGTCAAAGGCCTTACTGAAGTCCATATATACAAATATAAGCTCAAATACTTGATAAATACATAAGCATTATTTGAATAATAACCCACCTTGTCATGCGGATGCAGACTGCAAGGCTAGATTTAGGTTTATTGTCACATATAGTGAAAAGCTTTGTTATGCATGCTATCCAAGCAGATCAGATAATAATGTACATTAATACAATTAAGTCAAACTCAAGTACATTACGTTGCACAAAGGGGAAGAATCAGAGTGCAGAATATAGTTCTCAGCATTGAAGTGCACAACTATATTCAAGGTTCTTGATCCAGATTCAAGAACAGCTTCTTCTCCTCTGTTATTAGGCTTATAAACATCTTGCTGACATTGAAGAAGAGATTGTTGCCCTCACACCATGTTACTAGGTTATCGATCTCC
This sequence comes from Amblyraja radiata, assembly GCF_010909765.2. NCBI lineage: Eukaryota > Metazoa > Chordata > Chondrichthyes > Rajiformes > Rajidae > Amblyraja > Amblyraja radiata. Next base: position 28,596,594 of record NC_045964.1, on the reverse strand, counting down.
TTCCTTTACTCTGTCTCGTCATTGTTCGTGATCCAGACTCCAACTGTGATGTCATCAGTTCCATATAAATGTTCAATGTCTGCGATGAGGTAGATGTAAATTGGGCAGTATGCTAGGTTATGGAAGAACCGTTCAGAAGTCTGATAACAGAGAGGAATAAGCTGTTCCCAACTCTGGTGCTGCATGCTTTTAAGCTTTTTGTACCTTTTGCCCAATGGGAACAAGGTGAAGAAGAAATGACCTGGGTGGGGCAAGTCTTTAATCATGTTGGCTGCTTTACTGAGGCAATGTAAATTGTAGATTCAAGCAATGAAGATGGAATGGGCTACATCTCCAACTCTCCATTTTCTTGCGGTCTTGGGCAGACATGTTCCCAAACCAAGCTATGATGCAACATTACAGCACTGCTTTCTATGGTGCATCTGTGGACGTTCATAGGAGTCTTTGGAGTCATGCTGAATTTTCTCAGTCTCCTAAGGAAGAAGAGGCATTCTTGGCAGTCGTATCAATGTGGTTGGCCCTTGACAGATCATTGGTAATATCAACAAGGAACTTGAAGCACTCAACCATTTTCACTTCGACACCACCAATAAGAGCCTGTACTCCACCATGCTTTCGAAAGTCGATAACCAATTGCTTCGTCTTGCTGACATGGATTGAGGCGTTGTTGCCCTGGCACCATGTTACTTAGTTCAATATCGCCTTCCTACACTCTGTCTCATCATTGTTCATGATTCACCCCCACCACAGTTGTGTCATCTGCAAACTTGTAGATGGAGTTAAGGGTCTGTCCCACTTGGGCGACCTAATCCACGAGTTCTGGCAAGTTTGCCCTCGACTCATACTCGCAGCATGGTCGACACGAGGTCGTAGGAGGTCTTTGTAACTCTCCTTCGTGCTCGAGAGTAGACCCCGTGCACTCTAGGCCTCAGCTAGGTAGCGGCATAATTTTCAACATGTTGAAAAATGCCCGCGAGTAAAGAAAGGTTGCCATGGAAAAAATCGATTATTTTTTACTCGTAGATTTAGTCGTAGTATGTCGTAGTAGGTCATCATGTTAGTCGTAGGTAATCGAGGGTAGTCAAAGGTAATCAAAGGTAGTCAAAGGTAATCGTAGATAGTCTTCATCATAGTCGAAGGGAGGTCGACGGGAGGTGGAAGGAGATAGAAGGAGGTCTTCTTCACTCTCCACTATTCGGTGTCCAATTTTCCCAAAGTTAGTCGTATCTGGTTGTAGCTAGTCGAAGCTAGTCTTCAATATAGTTGAAGGAGGTTGAAGGAGGTCTTCTACATAGTCGAAAGGTCTTCAACATGACATTTTTTCAAACTCTCCTAAACTCTTCTAAAGTCGCCAATTAGGTCGCCCAAGTGGGACAGCCCCTTAATCAAATTTGGCCCATGCCATCACGATTGTATAGGAATATAGTGGGGCACTGAGAACACATCCTTGCATGGTAATAGTGTTGAGAATTATTGTTTAGGCGATGTCACCTATCCTCACTGAGTGTAGTTTGTGGGTAAGAAAGTAGAGGATCCAGTGGCAGAGGGAGTTGCTGATTCCAGGAATTTGGAGATGAGTTTGGATGAGATTATGGTGTCAATAACTAGGAATCTAATGTAGGATCCTTGTGGTTCAGGTGTTGCAGAGATAAGTTTAAGGCCAGGGAAATGGTATCTATTGTGAACCCGTTGTGGCGGTAAGCAAACTGCACTAGATCAAGGCTGGCTGTGAGGCTGGAGTTAATATGTGCAATCACCAGTCTCTCAAAGCACTTTATGATAGTGGATGTCAGAGCCACTGGATACAGTAGTTGTCATGAATCATTATTTTCTTTGGCATTGCCTTTGTCCAACCAAGGAAAAAGATGCTGAAGATCAAGAACACAACCCTGGCACAAAACCCATGGTCTACTCTGGACCCGTGATCCCTGCCCTCCCTCATCTTCTGAGACTTGGATGATCTACATAATGATAATAATAATCTGATGACCTGGAGGCACTGGAAGGATGCCATCAGCCCACAAAGTTCTCCACAATCACTGGAAAGATAATAGATAAAGAAAGTCCTCTCTCAGGCTAACATCACTGAGTCCACTAATTACATTCAGATGGTCTACTGGACAGGCCAAATCATTTGCAGACCTGGCACCAGATTCCCAACAAAGACACCTCATTTTCAGCTCTATCATAGCAATTGATCACTAGGCAGACAGAGGTAAAGAATCAAAGATCTTTTAGTCTTCTTGAAAAAAGTCAACATTCCAAATGACCACTCAGAGTGGAATAGGATCATTCATGATTGCATTGAGAAACTCTTTGCAAAGCACACAGAATCCCTAGGTAAATGGCAGAAGAAGCTCATCATCTCATCAACACATCACTTGCTGGTCCCATCAGGCACTGCCCATCTTCCCGATACCAGCATGGAAACAAGCCCTCCTGCCCACCGGGTCCTTGCCACCCAACGATCACCTGTACACTAGATCTATGTTATCCCAGTTTTGCATCCTACACACTAGGTCAATTTGCAGAAGCCATTTAATCTCCAAACCCATATGTCTTTGGAATGTGGAAGGAAACCACAGCACCCAGAGAAAACGCATGCAGTCACAGGGAGAACGTTCAAAGTCCCTACAGACAACAACTGTAGTCAGGATCGAAACCTGTTCTTTGAAGTTGAAAGGCCGCAAATCCACCGCTGCGTCACTGTGCTGCCCTGCAGTAATTTATCTATCTATCTATCCACTAAAATCATGATTAATAAGCTAAAGTGCCCTTCAAAGAGTTAATAGAATTGAAAAGTACAGAAATTTGACGGAGCTAGAAGATAAAGATAATGGAAGCCAATTGTTTGAAGTGCTTCTGCTTGGTTGCCACTTTCAAGGGTGATGTACTTCTTAATGCTTAATTCAACAAGGAAACCTTTCAAAGCTTTTCTGACTAGACATTGGAAGTTACGTAAGCGTTGATGAAAATTTATCAATCTAAAACTTTATCTGTTTCTCTCTCCACCAATACTGCTGAAATTGATTATTTCCAGCATTTTTTGTTTTAATTTTGTGTTAGAGAATCAAGGAAATCAGAAAGTAGACAAAAATGCTGAAGAAACTCAGCGGGTGGGGCAGCATCTATGGAGCGAAGGAACCCCCCCCCTACCGACATAGATGCTGTCTCACCCGCTGAGTTTCTCCAGCATTTTTAAATACCTTCGATTTTTCCAGCATCTGCAGTTCTTTCTTAAACAAGGAAATCAGAAATATATTTGTGGCAAAGTGGTGAATTAAATTAAATAACATATATTCCAAAACCTGCCTGTTCATCCCCATTTGAGATTTCCTCCTTTGAGACAAATTGAAGCTTCTAACGATTCCTTTGAACCAGCTTAAAATAAAACTCAAATCAGCTGAAAAGATTCAAGAGATAGGCAGCTACTGCAGAAAAAAATAAGAATCAGCAATATTCTTTTGTAGAGCAGAAGATGTTCTAACTCAAGTTATTGTATATTTTCTGTAATTGATACACATACTATCATCACAAGCAAATGGCTAGGGCCTTCCGAAATACTGGATGATGTCATACATAGCTTTCATTGTTTTGTAAACCAGAAACTCCACTTCTTTGCTTATCAAGTTTTGCTTTCAATGCCCCCATTGCCAATTATATTATCTTGTCACACTTCATCAAGGAATGCCCATCTGTCTTTCTCATCCAAAGTTACATTTCACCCTTTGGCCTTCTTTTGTGCATGTCACAAAGGGGGATATTCAGATGCAGGGACTATCTTTGTAAATTTGTTACATCATGGAACCATATTTAAGAGGCTTTTAGTGATATAAATTCATTGCCTACATAAGTCAAGAGTCAAGAGTGTTTTATTGTCATATGTCCCAGATAGGACAATGAAATTCTTGCTTGCTGCAGCACAACAGAATATGTAAACATAGCACATAATAAAGAGTAAAAAAGTTCAGTGTGTGTATACACATGCACACATGCTCACTAAATAACAAATATAGTGCAATCATAATGATAGTCTGTTGCAGTTCAGAGCTTATTTGTTGTCGTGTTAAATTGCCTGAACCTGGACGTTACAGTTTTCAGGCTCCTGTACCTTCTTCCCGATAGCAATGGTGAAATGAGTGTGTGGCCTGGATGGTGTGGGTCTTTGATGATATTGGCTGCCTTTTTGAGGCAGCGACTTCAATAGATCCCTTCGATGGTGGGGAGGTTAGAGCCGGTGATGGACTGGGCAGTGGTCACAACTTTTTGCAGTCTTTTCCGCTCCTGGACGTTCAAGTTGCCTAACCAGGCCACGATGCAACCAGTCAGCATGCTCTCTACTGTGCACCTGTAGAAGTTAAGGAGAATCCTCTTTGACATGCTGAATCTCCGTAATCTTCTCAGGAAGTAGAGTCGCTGATGTGCCTTCTTTATAATTGCATCAGTGTGCTGGGTCCAGGAAAGATCTTCGGAAATATGCATGCCCAGGAATTTGAAGTTTTTGACCTTCTCCACCATCGTCCCATTGATGTGAACAGGATTGTGGGTCCTCATCCTTCCCCTACCAAAGTTCACAATCAGTTCCTTGGTTTTATTGATGAGAGCCAGGTTGTTGTGCTGGCACCATTTGGTCAATTGGTCAATCTCACTTCTATACTCTGACTCATCACCATCTGGGATTCGTCCAATAACTGTGGTGTCGTTGGCGAACTTGATGATGGAGTTTGCACTATGTCTGGCTAAGCAATCATAATAATAATAATAATAATAAATGTTATTTAATGGGCGCCTTTCAGACATCTCAAGGACACCTTACATAGTAATCGGAATAACATATAATCGGAATATAACAAGTAATAAAGACATCACAGAGACACAAATTAAAAACAGAATTCAATCCAAAAACAGAAAATCAAAAACACAGTGTGAAGAGAGAGCAGCGGCAGCCAAAGCGCGCCAGCGTCCACTCTCTCTTCACGGCAGCCATCTTGGACACAGACCCACAGGACTACAATTAGACAAAAAAATCATCCCCCCACAGTGGATAGCACTGTGGAGGAAGGCACAATGTCCAGTCCCCACCCCATGTTCACCCCAAAGTCAGGCCTATTGAGGCCACCGCAATTGCCTCTACGGAGGCCCGATGTCCCTGGCCGTTCTCACCGGGTGGTCTTGCCCAGGCATCGGGAGAGTCCTTTCGGCGGCTGGGCCACCTGGAACGGCCGCTTCCTGGTTGGAGCCCGCGGCTGCCGAAGCCGACAAGGCCGCGCCGGTTTGGAGCTCCCAGGCTCCCGATGAAAAAGTCGGCGCCGCCTCTCCGCACTGCCACCTCGCCGCACTGCCGCCTCTCCGCACGCCGCCTCTCCGCTCCGCAGACCCGCAGCCCGGAGATGTTGCTCTCGGCGGTTCAGCTCGCCAGAGCTCCAGCGCGGCGACCCAGGCAAGGCATCGCCCGCTCCACTCCGCTCCGCTCCAGCACTCCAACACTGTGCCGCCGCCGAGGCCGAGGTGCTGGGCGGTCCCCGCCAGGAAACGGCGCTCCAAGCCCGCTGGTAGGCCACGAGGACGGGTCGACGGACAGCCTGGAGAAAAGGCTGCCACACCGACCAGGTAGGGACCGAAAAATATATAGTTACACCTACCCCCACATTAAAAAGACCATATCCCCTACAAACAAAAAAAGTACGCGGGTATAGAGTGAGTAAAGCAGGGGGCTGAGCATGCACCCTTGAGGTGCTCCCGTATTGATTGTTACAGAGGATGAAGTGTTTCTGCCAATTCAAACTGACTGTGATCTGTGGATGAGGAAGTCGAGGATCCAATTGCAGAGGGATGCGCAGAGACTCAGTTCCGTGAGCTTAGTAACCAGCATTTTAAATAGTATTACAACACAATAATGTAAAATAGTATTACAACACAATAAAACAAAACAGAACCCACCACCATAGTACAAGACAAACAAATAGACGAAGTAAACTATTAAACAACAATATTACAATCCTTGTCCAGGATACATTCAACCCCCCCTCAGTGCCCAACGGTCCCGGAATTCCCCAGAGTGCCCGTGGACAGCGCGTAGTCCCTTTCTAGTACCACCCGGGCGCAGACGTGACCCCGGAAAAGGGGCATGCAGCTGGCTCGGGCAGAGCCCTCTTCCGCCTGCTGCCGTGACTCGTGGATGACCAGCTTGGCCAGGCCCAGGAGCAACCCTACCAGGACATCTTCAGCCCACCCATTCCCCTATGCCCAGGGTGTCCAAAGATGAGGATGGTGGGTGAAAAATGCAGCCAGAAGCCAAGGAACAGCCCCTTTCGGTATTGGAACAGGGGGCTGCAGCCTCACAAAAGTGGCAGGCGAGAGAAACAGATTGCAGGGAACTCCTCAGTGCAACACCTTCCACCCCAGGTCCCCAATGTAGAGGGGGAGAATCCCAGCATAGAGGGACCCGTACAGGGCTCCCGGGAAGGATTGCAATGCCTGGATCTGATGAATACCTCCGGCTGAGCGGGGGTTTGCTCAACCACAAGTACGCCACACGTTTGAGCCCCCCGACACCCGGTGGGGCGGGACAAGGGCCGGCTGCTCTCATGCCCGGGCTATCGCCCTCTGCCGGCGGAGGGGGGGCCCGGTTGACGGCAACCAGGTTCCAGACTCTCAACAAAGTCCCTGTAGAAGGCGGGCATCCCCAGCAGGACGGCACGGCTGACGCCCACCATTGGGATCCGCGTGCCGCCTTGACGGCAGCAGCCCCGTTGGAAAAAGTGCGTCGCCAGCATGTGCTACCTGGGAGGACACCCTGAGTACAGGTACCTCTGCAGGGTCCTGAGGGGGAAAGTCGCCAACTTGATGCGAATGCACACCAGCGACTGACCGCCCTCCTCGATCGGAAGACTCAGGACTGCTGCAGAGACCCAGTGCTTTCCGTTGCCTATGAAGAAGTCCACCAACTTCTTCTGGATGATACCAGCAAAGGTGGCTGATGGGGCCAATGTGTACCAGAGCATGGAGGCCACGAGTTGGTTAATGACCAACACCCTGCCCCCGGTAGGAAAGCACTCTGAAGAGACCCGACCAGTGCCCCAGCCGGGCAACGACTTTCATCTCCAGCTCCTGCCAGTTCACCAGCCAGGTCTCCACAACGAGACTCAGATAGACTCCCAAGTAGAGGAGGTGCGTTGTACTCCACATGAAATACCTCATCTCCTCCGGGAGGAAGTCCACCTGGCAACCAGCTTTTTTTAATATCAAAAAATGTATTCAATTATTAAAAAATAATATTTACACTGCACTAAAACAAACCAGAACCCACCACCATAATACAATACAAACAAATATCCTAAATAAACTACTATACAACTATGTTACAATCCTTATTGAGGATGCATTCAACCCCCTGCGGTGCCCAGCGGTCCCGGAAATCCCCCAGGGTGCCCGTGGACAGGGCGTAGTCCCTTTCTAACCCCACCCGGGCGCGGACGTAACCCCAGAAAAGGGGCAGGCAGCCGGCTCGGGCAGAGCTCTCCATCGCTTGGCGCCGTGACTTGGCGCGATGGCCAGCTTGTCCAGGCCCAGGAGCAACCCAACCAGGACATCTTCAGCCCTACCCTCTCCCCTACGCACAGGGTGTCCAAAGATGAGGATGGTGGGTGGAAAATGCAGCCAGAAGCCAAGGAGCAGCCCCTTTATGTATTGAAACAGTGGCTGCAGCCTCACACACTCCATATACACATGGTACACAGACTCTTCCAGCCTGCAAAAGTAGCAGGCGGCTGGCGAGTCTGTGAACTGCGAGAGAAACAGGTTGTAGGGAACTCCTCGGTGCAATACCCGCCACCCCAGGTCCCCAATGTAGAGGGGGAGAATCCCTACATAGAGGGACCCCCACCGGGGGCCCCCCTTGCGATCGGAAGGCAACACCGACCGCCACTTGGTGTCCGGACGGTGGACCAGGGCGAGGAGGAGCCCGTACAGGACACGCCTCCCTGCGTCTCGGAGGGAGGTGAAGGGTGTCGAGGAAAGGCGGCTCAAGTTGTGTGGGTCCAGCTCCCGGGAAGGATTACGGCACCTGGGTCCGACGAATACTTCCGGCTGAGCGGCGGTTTGGTCAACCGCAAGTACTCCACATGTTTGAGCTCCCCCGACACCCGGTGGGGCGGGACTAAGGCCGGCTGCTCTCACGCTCGGGCCGTCGCCGTCCGCCGGCGGAGGGAGGGCCCAGTCGACGGCAACCAGGTTCCAGACTCTCAACAAGTCCCTGTAGAAGTCGGGCATCCCCAGCAGGACGGCACGGCTGACGTCCACCATCGGGATCCGCGTACCTTCTTGAAAGCAGCGGCTTCGTTGGAAAAAGTGCGTCGCCAGCATGTGCCACCTGGGAGTACACCCTGAATACAAGTATCTCTGCGGGGTCCTGAGGCGGAGAACTGCCAACTTGGTGCGAATTTTGTTAATTTTTTTAAAGATCAGATTGCTTTTTTCTTCTTAACATATTTTACTGAAGAAATATCCAATGGTGTAGTCTGGGATGCTTTTAAGGCATATATTCGTGGACAAATTATTTCATACTCCGCGGAATTAAAAAAACAAACTCAAATGAAATACGTCTATTGGCTGATGAGATTAAAGAAATTGATAAAAAATATTCAAAAGCTCCTAGTCTAGAGCTCTATAATAATAGTTGAACTTCAATTGAGACATGATTTGTTATTAGTATCACCGATTGAGAATCAGTTACTTAAAACCAAAAGTCAATTTTATATGCATGGCGAAAAATCTGGTAAATTACTCACTAATCAGTTGAAACCAGTGTCAGCCAAATGTCAGATTACTAAAGTGAGTAAACGGGATGGTACATTGACTGTAGACCATGTTGAAATTAATAAATCCTTTCAGGAATTCTATACCTCCCTATACCAATCAGAATTTCCTACTGATTCCAATATAATGCATGAGTTTTTAAAGAAACTGAACTTGACAAATTTACCACATAATGAGTCTCTGTTGTTAGACGAACCCATCACGGAGGAAGAAATACAGAAAACAATCCTTTTGATGAATTCTGGTAAAGCTCCTGGTTTAGATGGGTTTACATTGGAATTTTAAAAGTATTTCTCAAGTTTACTGTCTCCCTGGCTATGCAAGGTTTTTAAAGAAGCCTTTTTAATGAATAGATTACCACAATCCTTTTATGAAGCATCTATTTCTTTAATTCTTAAAAAAGACAAAGATCCTATTGAAGGGACATCATATAGATCTAAATGTAGATTACAAAATTATTTCCAAACTATTAGCTATGAGATTGGAAAATATTTTACCACAAATTATTTCTGAAGATCAGACAGGTTTTATTTTAAATCGTTACCCATACTTTAATATTAGGAGATTAATGAATATTGTATATACAACGTCAAATAAAACTTCAGAATGTGTCATTTCACTTGATGCTGAGAAGGCGTTTGATAGGGTAGAATGGGAATACTTATTCAATACACTTGAAAAATTAAGATTGGTCCAAAATATCATATACCTCAGGCTTCTGTACTTACCAATAATCAGATCCCCTTTTTTCAGGCACTTTCGAGCTACTGGACAGGGCTGTTCTTTAAGTCCTTTACTGTTTGATATCGCTTTGGAACCTTTGGCCACCGCTATTAGGGAATCCCCAAATATTTCTGATATTGTCCGTGGGAATAAGACACATAAGCTATCTCTTTATGCAGATGATCTATTATTATTCATTTCTAACCCTGAGAAATCTATTCCGGCAATAGTAGCTCTACTTAATCAATTTAGTCGTTTTTCTGGTTATAAACTAAATCTTAGTAAGAGTGAGGTTTTTCCATTAAACAATCTAGTTTCGAATTATGGACAGTTTCCATTTAGATTGACTACCGAATGTTTTACTTATTTAGGCATTAAGATTACCAAGAAACACAAGGATTTATTTAAAGCCAATTTTACGCCTTTAATTGACCATATCAAACAACAGTTCACTAAATGGTCACCAATGTCCTTATCCCTAATAGGCCAAATCAATGCTATTAAAATGTTTATCTTACATAAATTTTTATATTTATTTCAGACGATACCAATTTTTATTCCAAAATCTTTCTTTGATATCATTGACTCCAAAATTTCCTTATATATATGGCAGAATAAAAATTCCAGACTAAGAAAAAAATACTTACAGAAATCAAAAAAAGATAGTGGTTTGGCACTGCCGAACCTTAGATTTTACTATTGGGCAGTTAATGCTCACTATTTAACGTTTTGGACAAAAGATTTAGAAGAGATCCAATGTCCAGGATGGATAAATCTTGAACGTGATTCTATGCAAGGGCTATCATTGGCTTCTATTCTAGGGGCCTCGTTAGCTTTTACAATTACGAGATTGAATAAATATACGACTAACCCCATATTAAGACATACACTTCGAATATGGTTTCAATTTCGTAAGTTTTTTGGATTGAATGGTTTTATTTTATCGAGTCCTATCATATCTAATTTTTCCTTCCAACCTTCTAGCACTGATCAAGCCTTTCTGTTATGGAAGAAGAAGGGATTAGTAGCTTTTCATGATTTGTTTTCGGATGGTTATTTTACGTCTTTTGAACAACTCTCCAATAAATATAATTTACCTAACTCACAATTTTTTAGATATTTACAAATTAGACATTTTTTGAGGGCTACTCTACACTTTTTTTCCATTACCACATCAAACCGATATTTTGGATTTTTTTTTACATTTGAACCCTTAGCAGAAGGGCTTAATAACGACTATTTATGAGTTGATTTTGAAATTAAAAAAATATACATTTGATAAAATTTAGAATGACTGGGAAAGAGAACTTAAAATGTCTTTATCTAAAGAGAAATGAGAGAGGATTCTTCAATTAGTTAATACTTCCTCAATGTGTGCAAGACACGCTTTGATACAATTCAAGGTGGTTCACAGAGCTCATATGTCAAAAGATAAGTTAGCTCGTTTTTATGGTCATATATATTTTACCTGTGACAGATGTAATTCTGAAGTGGCCTCATTGACTCATATGTTTTGGTCCTGCCCACTTTTGGAAAAATATTGGAAAGACATTTTTGATACTATTTCTGTAGTTTTAGGTATTGATTTACAACCTCATCCTATTACTGCAATTTTTGGGCTACCAATGTTAGATTCTATTCATCTGTCCTGTTCCGCGTATCGGATGATTGCTTTTACCACATTGATTGCTAGATGGACCACACTCCATTGGTACTCTGAAACGATATCATGTTTAAATTTAGAAATAATTAGGAGTGACATTGTTGAACCCTTGGTTAAATTTGATAGGACTTGGCGAAGATTTATTCAACATTTTTATACGACATAAACTGTCCCCTGTCCAACTGTTATAATAAATTTTTTTACCGTTATACGGTGGAACTAACTTGACGACAAACAGGATCTTTTGAACCTCTGCAGCCCAGATTCTGTTTTGCTTAGTTTAGGGGGGTTTTGTTTTTTTGTTTTTTCTCTTTTTCTCTTTTTGTTTTTATACATATAAGTTCTCTTTTAAACACTTAACTATATTTACATAGAGACCGGGAGGTCTATATTCAATGTGTATTTTGGCACTGGACTCATATTTAGGTTATACCTGCCATTAATGTAACCCTGATCCCCATGTATCAATATCACTGTTATGTTTATCATTACTTTTTTGTTGTTTTGTTTTTGCTTTTGAAAAAAGCTAATAAAAAGATTTTAAAAGAAAGAAAGAATGCACACCAGCGACTGACCGCCCTCTTCGATAGGGAGACTCAGGACCGCTGCAGAGACCCAGTGCTTTCCGTTGCCCCAGAAGAAGTCCACCAACTTCTTCTGGATGATCCCAGCAAAGGTGGCTGATGGGACCAATGTGGTCAATCTCTACCAGAGCATGGAGGCCACGAGTTGGTTAAAGACCAACACCCTGAACCAGTTGGAAAGCACTCTGAGGAGACCCGACCAGCGTCCCAGCCGGGTGACGACTTTCATATCCAGCTCCTGCCAGTTCGCCAGCCAGGTCTCCGCAATGGGATTCAGGTAGACTCCCAAGTAGAGGAGGTGCGTGGTGCTCCACGTGAAAGACCTCATCTCCCCTGGGAGGAAGTCCACCTGGTAACCAGCTTTTTTTTATTTTATTTTTTTACATTAAAAAAAAATTATACTACAATAAAACAAACCAGAACCCACCACCATAATACAATACAAACATGTATCCATAATAAACTACTATACAACTATGATACAATCCTTATTGAGGATACATTCAACACCCTGTGGAGCCCAGCAGTCCCGGAACTCCCTCAGGGTGCCCGCAGACAGGGCGTATTCCCTTTCTAATCCCACCCGGGCACGGACGTAACCCCGGAAAAGGGGCAGGCAGCTGGCTCGGGTAGAGCCCTTCACCGTCTGGCGCCGTGACTCGCGGATGGCCAGCTTGGCCAGGCCCAGGAGCAACCCAACCAGGACATCTTCAGCCCTACCCTCTCCCCTACGCACAGGGTGTCCAAAGATGAGGATGGTGGGTGAAAAATGCAGCCAGAAGGCAAGGAGCAGCCCCTTTAGGTATTGAAACAGTGGCTGCAGCCTCACACACTCCATGTACACGTGGTACACAGACTCTTCCAGCCCGCAACAGTGGCAGGCGGCTGGCGAGTCTGTGAACCGCGAGAGAAACAGGTTGCAGGGAACACCTCGATGCACTACCCTCCACCCCAGGTCCCCAATGTAGAGGGGGAGAATCCCTGCGTAGAGGGACACCCACCGGGGGCCCCCCTCGCGACCGGAAGGGAGCACCGACCGCCACTTGGTGTCCGGACGATGAACCAGGGCGAGGAAGTGCAGGGTGTGGAGGAGGAGCCTGTACAGGACACACCTCCCTGCGTCTCGGAGGGAGACGAAGGGTGTCGAGGAAAGGCGGCTCAAATTGTGTGGGACCGGCTCCCGGGATGGATTACGGCGCCTTGGTCCGATGAGTACTTCCGGCTGAGCGGGGGCTTGCTCAACCACCAGTACTCCACACATTTGAGCCCCCCGGTTACCCGATGGGGCGGGACAGGGACCGGCTGCTCTCAAGCCCGGGCCGTCACCCTCCGCCGGTGGAGGTGGGGCCTGGTCAACAGCAACCTGGTAACCAGCTTTTTTTTTTTTTATTTTTTTTTTTTTATTATCAAAAAAATGTATTCAATTATTAAAAGTAATATTTACACTACAATAAAACAAGCCAGAACCCACCACCATAATACAATACAAACATGTAATAAACTACTATACAACTATGATACAATCCTTATTGAGGATACATTCAACACCCTGCGGAGCCCAGCGGTCCCGGAACTCCCTCAGGGTGCCCGCAGACAGGGCGTATTCCCTTTCTAATCCCACCCGGGCACGGACGTAACCCCGGAAAAGGGGCAGGCAGCTGGCTCGGGTAGAGCCCTCCACCGTCTGGCGCCGTGACTCGCGGATGGCCAGCTTGGCCAGGCCCAGGAGCAACCCAACCAGGACATCTTCAGCCCTACCCTCTCCCCTACGCACAGGGTGTCCAAAGATGAGGATGGTGGGTGAAAAATGCAGCCAGAAGGCAAGGAGCAGCCCCTTTAGATATTCAAACAGTGGCTGCAGCCTCACGCACTCAGGGCCGGTGCTAGGAATTACGGGGCCCAATTAGAAAACTGATGGCGGGGCCCCTACTCTCAGGGCCGGCCTTAGGGGGTGCGGGGCCCAATTGGGAACAATTTTGGTGAACCCCAGATTCCCAGCCAAGGTGTGTCAGCCCAGTTATTTAGTATATATTATGAAATTGTACACTAGGGTGTGATGGATTCTACACTGTGTGAATCTCTCCCGCTCCCTCCCGTTTGACTGTCAGTAGCTCCGCTGCTTCCAACCTTTACCGTAGCAGCTAATTACCATTAAACTGCATTATGTGATTGGACACAATGCCCTTGGAGACAGCGGCTGATTGGGCGGGAGGAGATCTATTTGTGATTGGACGGGAATTTTAAAGCAAGCTGGTTGGTGATTGGATGCAACCCCCTTAGAGACAACGATTGATTGGCCGCCAAACAAAATTGTCAAATCTGTAACAAAAATCGCGGGTCGGTGCGAACTCAGTGGATCTGGTTGTATCTCCAAACTAATCTGGTTGTATCTCCAAACTAATCTGGTTGTATCTCCAAACTAAACTGGTTGTATCAACCAGACTATCTGGTTGTATCTCCAAACTAAACAGTATAACATGCAGGTACATTCATTTAAAATTCAGTGATTATTTCACATGATTTCTCACTGTGTAAAGCTCAATATCTGACCAATTTCTGTTTAACACGTTTGGTCTGCCGTGAGCATTTTTCTCTCCCAAAATAGTTCACATCTAGCAAACCGATCAACGAACCAGACAGCAGTTGGACGCAGTCATAGAACCATAGACAATAGGTGCAGGAGTAGACCATTTGGCCCTTCGAGCCTGCACAGCCATTCAATATGATCATGGCTGATCATCCAACTCAGTATCCTGTACCTGCCTTCTCTCCGTACCCCCTGATTCCTTTAGCCACAAGGGCCACATCTAACTCCCTCTTAAATATAGCCAACGAACTGGCCTCAACTACATTCTGTGCCAGAGAATTCCAGAGATTCACCACTCTCTGTGTAAAAAATGTTTTTCTCATCTCAGTCCTAAAAGATTTCCCCTTTATCCTTAAACTGTGACCCCTTGTTCTGGACTTCCCCAACATCGGGAACAATCTTCCTGCATCTAGCCTGTCCAACTCCTTAAGAATTTTGTAAGTTTCTATAAGATCCCCCTCAATCTTCTAAATTTTAGCGAGTGCAAGCCGAGTCTATCCAGTCTTTCTTCATATGAAAGTCTTGACATCCCAGGAATCAGTCTGGTGAACCTTCTCTGTACTCCCTCTATGGCAAGAATGTCTTTCCTCAGATTAGGAGACCAAAACTGTACGCAATACTCCTGGTGTGGTCTCACCAAGACCCTGTACAACTGCAGTAGAACCTCCCTGCTCCTATACTCAAATCATTTTGCTATGAATGCTAACATACCATTCGCTTTCTTCACTGCCTGCTGCACCTGCATGCCTACTTTCAATGACTGGTGTACCATGACACCCAGGTCTCGTTGCATCTCCCCTTTGCCTAATCGGCCACCATTCAGATAAAAGTCTACTTTCCTGTTTTTGCCACCAAAGTGGGTAACCTCACATTTATCCACATTATACTGCATCTGCCATGCATTTGCCCACTCACCCAGCCTATACAAGTCACCTTGTAGCCTCCTAGTTTAGAGGGGTTTAAACGGTTTAGAGATGTTTAGAGGGCTTCAGATAGGTTTAGAAGTGTTCAGAAGTGTTGTAGAGGGAAATAGGGGGGGGGGGGGGGGATAGACGGGGTTTAGAGGTGTTCAGAGGGTCCCAGAGGGGTTTAGAGACGTTATAAGCCCCCCGTGAGAAATTGTATTTCTCTGAAATTGAAGATAGACATAAAGCTGGAGTAACTCAGCAGGACAGGCAGCGCAGCGACTCTGGAGAGAAGACCCTTCTTCAGACTGAATTGAACTCTCGTCGGTGAGAGTACTTGTGATTGTCTGAAGACGGGTCTCGACCAGAAACGCAACCCTCTCCCCAGAGCCCATGCCCGTCCCGCTGAGCCACCTTCAACTTCAGAGCCAAACAAAAAACACAGAGTGCTGGAGGAACTCAGCGGTCAAGGCGGCTGCCTCACCCGCTGGGTTTCTCCAGCATTTTTGTCTACCGCTAAACGTCAATGATTCCGGGAATGCTGAGGAGACAGGGTGATAGAGAGGGAGTGGGAGAGTTAGAGAGAGACGAGATGGTGAGCGGGAGAGAGAGAAGGAGGGAGGGAGAGAGAGAGCAAAGCACAGAGAGACACAACGTGGGTCGGTAGGTGAATGACTAACCTGCCCACCAGGAAGAAGCCCCTTCTCGCGGTCCGGGGCCCTCACTCATGATGGTGAGTTTAAAGAAATTCTCAATGTGTCATCGATCTACATTCCTCAGTAAAAATGTAATTGTGTTTTAAACAAGTATTTATGACGCCGCGTGAATTTTATACAAAGGAACACGGCGTCATTAATACTCATTCAAAACACAATAACATTTACTGAGGAATGTGGATGGATGCAGATTGATATAACAACTTGTTAACAACTTCATGTTAAGAAGTGCTAACAGTACTAGTTAACAAATCGTTTGTGTCTGATGGCCGTGCAGCGGTTGTGATACATGGTCGTTTAAAAAAAAAATCCGCATGGCGAATTAAAAAATATAATCTTTATTTAACAAAGAGAATTCGTATTTCCGTACGAAATACGGAACATTAGTGCGGGGCCCCCATTAGGCGCGGGGCCCAATTGGGGGCAATCGGTCAAATCGGCTTAAAACCGGCCCTGCACGCACTCCATGTACACGTGGTACACAGACTCTTCCAGCCTGCAAAAGTGGCAGGCGGCTGGCGAGTCTGTGAACCGCGAGAGAAACAGGTTGCATGGAACACCTCGGTGCAATACCCTCCACCCCAGGTCCCCAATGTAGAGGGGGAGAATCCCTGCGTAGAGGGACCCCCACCGGGGGCCCCCCTCGCGACCGGAAGGCAACACCGACCGCCACTTGGTGTCCGGACGGTGGACCAGGGCGAGGAAGTGCAGGGTGTGGAGGAGGAGCCTGTACAGGACACGCCTCCCTGCGTCTCGGAGGGAGACGAAGGGTGTCGAGGAAAGGCGGCTGAAATTGTGTGGGACCGGCTCCCGGGATGGATTACGGCGCCTGGGTCCGATGAGTACTTCCGGCTAAGCGGGGGCTTGCTCAACCACCAGTACTCCACACGTTTGAGCCCCCCGGTCACCCGATGGGGCGGGACAGGGACCGGCTGCTCTCAAGCCCGGGCCGTCACCCTCCGCCGGTGGAGTTGGGGCCTGGTCAACGGCAACCTGGTAACCAGCTTTTTTTTTTTGCTTTTTTTTAAATCAAAAATATTTATTCAAATATTAAAATTGTATTTACAATACAATAAAACAAAACACCACCATAATGCAAGATGAACAATTATGCTAATCAACTGCTAAACAACTATATTACAATCCTTGTCAAGGATACATTCAACCTCCCTCGGTGCCCAGCGGTCGCGGAACTCCCTCAGGGTGCCCGTAGACAGGGCGTATTCCCTTTCCATCCGCACCCGGGCACGGACGTATCCCCGGAAAAGGGGCAGGCAGCCGGCTCGGGTAGAGCCCTCCGCCGTCTGGCGCCGTGACTCGCGGATGGCCAGCTTGGCCAGGCCCAGGAGCAATCCAACCAGCACATCTTCAGCCCTACCCTCTCCCCTACGCACAGGGTGTCCAAAGATGAGGATGGTGGGTGAAAAATGCAGCCAGAAGGCAAGGAGCAGCCCCTTTAGATATTCAAACAGTGGCTGCAGCCTCACGCACTCCATGTACACGTGGTACACAGACTCTTCCAGCCCGCAAAAGTGGCAGGCGGCTGGCGAGTCTGTGAACCGCGAGAGAAACAGGTTGCATGGAACACCTCGGTGCAATACCCTCCACCCCAGGTCCCCAATGTAGAGGGGGAGAATCCCTGCTTAGAGGGACCCCCACCGGGGGCCCCCCTCGCGACCGGAAGGCAACACCGACCGCCACTTGGTGTC
Organism: Amblyraja radiata; assembly: GCF_010909765.2. Classification (NCBI taxonomy): domain Eukaryota; kingdom Metazoa; phylum Chordata; class Chondrichthyes; order Rajiformes; family Rajidae; genus Amblyraja; species Amblyraja radiata. The sequence continues at coordinate 28,578,890 of NC_045964.1, read as the reverse complement.
CGGACGGTGGACCAGGGCGAGGAAGTGCAGGGTGTGGAGGAGGAGCCTGTACAGGACACGCCTCCCTGCGTCTCGGAGGGAGACGAAGGGTGTCGAGGAAAGGCGGCTCAAATTGTGTGGGACCGGCTCCCGGGATGGATTACGGCGCCTGGGTCCGATGAGTACTTCTGGCTTGGAGGGGAAGATGGTATTGAACGCCGAGTTGTAGTCTATAAACAGCCTGACGTAAGTGTTTTTATTGTCCAAGTGGTCCAATGCGGAGTGGAGAGCCAGTGAGATCTCATCCTCCGTTGACCTGTTGTGGCGGTAGGCGAACTGTATTGGGTCGAGGTTCTTGTCGAGGTAGGAGCTGATGAGCCCTTCAACTTACCAAATCCACGCTGACCATCGATCACCCATTCACATTAGTTCTATGTGATACCCTTTCTCATCCACTCCCTACATAATAGGGGTAATTTAGAGGTCAATTAATCTACTGTTCCAAACGTCTGGGATGTTGGGGGAATCCGGAGCACCCAGAGGAAACGCACGCAGTCACAGAGAGAACACACAAATCCCACACAGAGAGAACCCAAGGTCAGATTCAACCCTGGTCTCTGGTGCTACACGGCAGCTGCTCATCCTGCTGCGTGACCATGTAGCCCTGAGGTCTGTGATTGTTTTGCTTTGGTTGATCCTTTGGTGCCAATGATTCTCTGGTCACAATTAGGTTCACTGGGGACAAAAGAAACTCTTCCCCCAAGAACTTGTGGTACAAATTCTACATTGTGGGTTGTGTGAACAGATGTAACATACAGTGACCATAATCCGGACAATACAAATGTTAAATGGTATGACGTATATGCAGGATTGCAATATTCAGGGTTCAGTAATGCTACTGAAATACATCCATTTCTATTTTTAAGCCATCCTTAATTTATAGGCGAAATTTTGAACAAAAGTATTATTATTAATCATTTGCATCAAGAATACATATCAACTGTGAATTTGAAAATGCCGACTCTCCATTCTCTGTTATTGTAGGCTCTGAAAGGATATTTATAATAAATCATTGGATTTTGCTCAAAGCTTCTTCAATAAAGTACAGACCCACAAAACCTTTGGGAAATCTCTGGGCCACGACTGCTCAAAGTACAGAAGGAGTATTTGGGGTGGAAATTAAAACCCTGAAGCCACTTATCTGGAGCCCACAGAAACCATGTATAAACAGTGGAAGAAGCACATAACACACATATCCTCTCGGTCGTAATCTGTCTCATCTGTGGAAGGATATGCGATTCCCACATTGGCTTCATTAGTCACTTCACAACTATCCAAGAAGCAGAATTTAGAGCAAAGCTGAGATATAGACTTCGTACTTGATATACTTAAGTACCATCAGAACATTTATTTCCATGTTATTCAACCTTTATTTTCATTTTTAACCATACTTAAAACTGCTGCATACTCAATGCCCTATGGAAAATGTGGTAGAATATTGGTGGGCAGCTGCATAAATAATATTTGCAATTGATCTTTTTATGTTAGGTACTTTAGATAACTGTGCAGAACTGTAGAAAATGGTTTAACTATGTTTTTAACAACACAACACACTGCAGAGCAATAATATAAGATTATGAGACACAGGAGCAGAAATAGGCCAATCGGCCCATCGAGTCTGCTCTGCCATTCGATCATTGCTGATCTATTTTTTCTTCTCAATCCTGTTCTCCTGCATTCTTCCCTGTAACTTTTGAAATTCTCCCTAATCAGTATGTCTATTTAGGCGATTACCATGGCCTGATTATCCAATAAACAATAATCATAGTGCTAATACAATCATTTAAAATGTGTCTCAACATGTGAGTTTGTGTATGTGAATTTTTTTTTTATAATCATGGGTGCAGCGGAATTATAGATTTGGTGAAACTTATGATCAAAAGCACCTATGAAACTCACATACTATCAAAAAACATACCATTTGTTCACTGATCTCCTGTAAATAGGAAGCCCACACACAGTTCTGATCTAAATGGGATTCCAACTCTGTTCCAATTATAGAATTGTTAACTGTCCACGGGAGTAATCAGGCAATTCATTCAATTGCACCAAATTATAGCAAAGCATTATGATTTAAGAAGACCTTTCACAATCTGGAGTCTGGATTTAAATCTTGTCTAAATTCTTCAAGCATCTGTGGCACATGAATCCTTCAATTTATTTTCAACTTTTTTGCTAACAACTAATCATGTTGTTTCCTAGCTTAATTCAGGACAATTATCAATGGATTTAAAAATTGATGGCCATTATTTTGTTCTATTCTTTCAAATCAGTTTTTTTTAACTCCTGTTTCAGCTAAAATGTAACCAGAGTAAGTAGGGTACAATGAATATTGCACAATGCATGTATTTTTTAGTCTGACTAGGTTACCAAAATCAGACTCTGGCACTGATGAAAGAGAAGTGTGCTGGGCCACATCAAACAAATAAACAGAAAATAAGAAAGGAGTGCAATATCTAATCGCTGGTGCCATCATATTCTGTGTCAGCTTCCATCTTAATTACAAATTTGTTTAAATAGGCTCGTCCAGAAAGATCTATCCCCTAGTTATTTTTGATATACGAAGCTGGGATACATATAAAGGTAACTATTACTTCATAAAAATAATACGTCATTTCCAAAAACAGAGCAGGTTGCCCACATGTAGTATGTTTGCATATCTGAATGTTTTTTTATATAGTGATTTATTGCCATGCTTCATGTACATCATCACCATTATTAGTTCATCTATTTTAATCAAGAGGAAAGATATAAAAAAAATTGCTATGGTACTGCTGCATTTTATTTGGATACAATGCCATGTGCAAATTTACATTAGATAAGTCTATCTGTAAATTTTGTCATTTAACAAAAACTGGCAGAAATATGATTGACCAGTCAATGTGCTGGGACAAAGTAGCCCCACGGCACAACACCAACATTGGTGAAAATATCGTATACGTCGAGTAAAGAGTTAAGAGTTTTTAATTGTTATAAGAACCAACAACGGAACAATGAAATGTTTACCGACAACGGCTTAACTGGCCCGTAAAATGTAATAACACGCAGATAGTATTTAATAATCGAAATAACAATAAATTAATAATCATAATACTAGGTAGTCATAATAGTGCAACCAAAGATGCAGTTCATAGACGTTTATAGTTGCTGAGATTAATCTTGTGTAGCATTCAAGAGACTGAGGCTGCTCTTGAACCTGCTCCTGAACCTGGTGGTTATGATTTTCAGGCTCCTGTACCTTCTTCCCGATGGGAGGAGTGAAATGAGAGCACGGCCTTTTGAAGCAGTGCCTCTTATAGATTTGTCCGATAGTGGGGAGATCAATATCTGCGATAAAACCAGGCAGTATCTACTACTCACGGTAGTCTTCGTACCTGGGCATGCAAGTGGACGAACCAAGCTGTGATACAACCAGTCACTATGTGACTGTCACTATGAGTCACTTTGCTCTCTACCATATACATGTAGAGTTCAATAGTGTATTATTGAGTCATATAGGAGGGAACAATAACGTTTAGTCACCTTGAAGTGCAGAAGTAATTTGCGGGGATAAAAAAAAGTGCCAGTAATCAGCATCAAAGGTTTAAATGCCGCAATAATATCACCCACTGTGTGGGCAATGTGAAAGAATATTTAGCATGATTTTTTCAAAGATTTTTAAAATATGCATTATTTAGTTGTACTGTTATAATTTTCAAGTAGCTTAGATTGCTTAAATTCGAATATGCAACAATGTAGAGCATTTAAGTTTCCATGTAATTCCTTGTCTCAGTATTTCAGGCAAATGACAACATCAACCAGCTACCTCTGATAAAGAAAACACTTGAACAGTGTTAAAAATAGATCACATTTCCATCATGTCTCAAAGCCTTTCGCAGCCACTGTTAGATTGCCAACATTGGCAACCAATTTTCATTTTGCAAACCCTCACAAACAGCAAGTTAGATGAATGACCAGTCAATCTGCTTTTGGTGTTGTTTGTGCACAAAAAAAATTACGTCAAACATCAAGGGATGTTTTTCCATGAATTCCTCGAATAGCGCCACAGGATCTTTTATCTCCATCTCTGCAAGTAAATGGGGCGATAGTTTGACATCTGATCAGGAAAAAAAGTACTTCCAACATTCCAATTCCCACAGCTCTAAGTTTGCATGTCAGCCATAATACCTGCTCTTGCCCTGAAGTGGTGCACGTTATCATGATTCCATTGGCCAGCCTATACGATCTAGCTCATAGACAGCCTTAGATTATCATCATGAGATTCAGTTTAATGATGGGTAGAGCCATTTCAAGCTAGCTTGTAATATTTGAAGCAGATGGCACATATCAAAGGAGTGGTTCATCGTCACTGCACCTTCTGGTGTATTTCAGGTATTAATACCTGCTGTAAAATGATATTACAAGGATGAGAAAGGGCGCAGCAATTTTCTGATATGGTTTGATGAGGTGGAGGAGAAATGGCCTCTATTAATTGTAGTCCATGAGGTTTTTGCTGTTTTAGTAGTAGGAGGTGGCAGGTATAAGGTGTGCAATCACCAATGAATTGCATGGTGTATGTCTTGCCCATTGTACTCCCAAAATGCATCGCTTCACATTTGTCAGGAGTGAACTCCATCTGCCATTTCACAGCCCATTTCACCAGAAAATCAATATAATTCTGTAGTCCAACTCTACTCTCCACATTGTCCACAATCCACCATATTTTGTTGCATAGAATGTAGAACACAGAACTGGGCAGCACAGGAGCAGGCCCTTCAGCCCATAATGCTTGAGCCAACCATAATAATAAATTGAATTTATGCCATCTGAGTGCACATGATCTATATTCCTCTATTCCCTACAAGTTCATGACCCATCTAAATACCTCTTCGGGAGAACATTACAGCGGTACTTGGAGAGGATATTCCTGGGGGATCGTCCACTGAGGCAATATGGATGGAACTGAGAAATAACAAGATGATACATTTAATGGGATTGTGCTATAGGCCCCACAAGAATTAGAAAAGCAAATCTGTAGGGAGATTACGGATGGCTGCAAGAATAATAGGCATGTAATAATGCAGGATTTTAACTTTCTAAATATCTACAGGTATTTGGAAGATTAAAATCCCACCCATAGAGCTTGGATGAGATGGAATTTGTTAAGTACGTTTCTTAATTCTGTTTCTCTTAATCAAAATGTAGATCACCCTACTTAAGAAAGGGTAAAACAATCTTCTCAGGTTTCTGAAGTGTTAATGGGAAAGCACTTTGGGACCAGTGACCATAATTCTATTCATTTTTAAATAGTTTTATGGAAAATAATCGGATTGGCCCACGTCAAAGTCGTAAATTTAGGCATGGTTTTGATTGGATTAGGCAGGAACTTTCCAAAGTGGACAGGGGGAACTTGTTTGCAGTTAAAGAGACATCAGATAAGTGGGAGGCTTTGAAACCTGAGGTAACAAGAGTTCAAGAGTTCATTCCTATTAGAATGAATGGTAAGACTTGCAGGCACAGGGAACTCAAGATGATGAGAGATATTGAGGCACATGTCAGGAATAAGCAGCTGGGATCAAGTGAATTTCTTGACAAAGATAGTGGGTGTAGGAGTACACTTAAGAAGAAAATCAGGGCAAAAATTGAACATAGGTAGTTTTGGCAGATAAGCTAAAAGAGAATCAAAAGAAATTGTAAAAGTATATTACAGGAAAAAAGTCAATAGGAAAATAATTAGGCCTCTTAGAGATTAATGAGGTTGTCCACGTGTGGAGTACAAGACATTGGTGAGGTCCAAAAGAATATTTCTCGTCTGTATTTACCATGGAGAAAGACATGGATGTGAGTGAACTCGGGGAAGTTACTAGTTATGTCCTGGAGAGAACATATTGCAGAAGCAGAGGTGCTGGAGACCTGAAAATGCAGAAAGGTAGATTAACCCCCCCAGGACTTGATCAAATGTAGCCTGGAACATTGTGGTATCTGGGGAAGAAATTGCGGGACCACTGACAGAGATATCATCCCATTGTGGAGCTGGCGGCCTCTAACCGGAATCGACCTGGGGGCTCCAGTCGCAGAGCCTACGGACTCACCTACTACTCACCTACCATCACGGAGCTGGCTGACTCGGAGGCTGTGGTGGCGCGGCGGTGGCGACCCGATTGCGGAGCCTCGGAGGCCTCGGCCGCAGTCCCTGTGGACAGTAAAATCGGGAGCTTGCAGGTCCCTGGTGGGAGACCGATTTCCGAGAGCTCCTGCAATGGCAACTTCACCCGCCCCGAATCGCGGGATTTGAATCGGCCCGTCGCAGGGCCTTACATCACCCGGTGCGGCTTAATCGGCCGCGGGACTTACCAACGCCGGCTGGGAGCTTTAACATCAGGAGCCTCGATCGCCTCGACGCGTGAGAAGAATAAAGAACAGGGAAGAGATAAGACTTTTGCCTTCCATCACAGTGAGGAGGTGTTTGGAGATTCACTGTGATGGATGTTTGTGTGAAACTGTGCTAATTGTGTGTTATGTTTATTTTATTGTTATGACTGCAGGGAACGAAATTTCGTTCAAACCTCTGTCTGTTTGAATGACAATAAAGACAATTTGTATTTTGTATTTGTATTTGTAAGGGGGAAGTATTGCAAAACTGGAGGGTGGCTAATGTTGTGCTTCTGTTTACGAAAGACTAAGGAAAAGCCTGGGAACCACAAACTTATAAGCCTCACATCAGTGGTGTGTAAATCTGAGAAAGGATTCTGAGAGATAGAATCTATATGCATTTGGAAAGGGAAGCACTGATTTGGTTAGTTGGTACGAGTTTGACTGTTTTTTAAACAGGTGATGAAGAAAACTGATGAGGGCAGTGTAGTAGGCATTGTCTACCTGGACTTTAGCTAGGCCTTCGACAAGGTACTGCATGAAAGATTGCTCTGGAAGGTTAGATCCTTGGACCCAGGACTAGCTAGCCAATTCGATATGGAGAGTGAGGGTGGTAGAAGAGGGTTGTTTTTCAGACTGAAGGTCTGTAACAAGTTGTCTGCCACAGGGATCAATGCCGGGTCCATTGTTGCTCGTTATCTATAGGAATGAATTGGATGTGAAGAACAATGCGTGATTTGCGTGTTTGCAGATGACACTAAATTTAGTGATATAATGGACAGTGAAGAAAGTCATCCAAAATGACAAAGGGATCTTAATTAACTGGGTGAATGAGCTGAGGATGGCAGCTGGAGTTAATTCAGATAAAAGCGAGATGTTGCATTTTGGTATGACAAATCATGACTGGATTTATACTGTAAATGGTAGGGCCCTCGGCTGTGTTGTACAACAACGAGACCAAGGAATACAGGTACATAGTTCCATGAAAATGGCAACACAGGTCAACAGAATGTTGAAGATGGTGCATTGCGTACAGGAATTGGGACAGATAGTCACAGCCGTTGGTAAGGTCACTTTTGGAGCATTGTGTACAATTCTGGTCACTCTGGTAGCGGAAAAAAGTCATTAAACTAGTAAGTGTCTGGAGGCTTTGAGTTATATGGAGAAGCTAGATAGGCTGGGACTTTCTTTCCTGGAGTGAAGGAGGACGAGGGGTGACCTTACAAAGGTTTATAAAGTAATGAGGGGCAAAGCTATGTTGAAATCATAACATTAATATATTAAAGAAGTTAGAAATAGTACTCAAGGCTAGAGATCAGCATATCTAGAAACAAAAAATGAGTAAGGTCCTGAATTTGGGAAGATTGGTCATGGTTATATTGAATTACTAGACCAAGTGCAGACCCATTGGGTCTGATCCCCCAACGTGCGGTTGTGGGGGGGGAGGCGGCATGCAGCGTCACATACACTAACTATCCGCCCTCCCCCCCCCCGCACTCACGCTAATTACCTCCCTTGATATTATATTAATATTATTAATTTGCTCCTTTTACCCCATAACCACCCTATCTACTGACGCATAGCCCCCAACTTGCAGTCACATCTAGAGGGGGGGGGGGGGGCGGGGGTAGAGAGTGAGGGCAGAGAGAGAAGGGGCAGAGACAGAGAGAGGGGAGGAGAGAGAGGGGGTGCTGAGAGGGGGGTGAGGGGGAGAGGTGGGGAGCAGGGAAGGGAGGGAGGGGGGAGGGAAGAGGGTAGGGGGTGTGGAGGGGATGGAGGTTTAGGGGAGG